>NW_012147301.1:2969026-2972139 GCF_000956105.1 Propithecus coquereli | reverse complement strand
CTTAAACATTTTTGTTAAAAACTAGGACACAAACATACACATTAGTCTAGGCCTACACGGGGTCAGGATCATCAATATCACTGTCTTCCACCTCCACATCTTGTCTCATGAGGTCCTCAGGGGCAATAATAGGCATGGAGCTGTCATCTCCTATAATAAGGATGCCTTCTTCTGGAATACTTCCTGAAGGACCTGCCTAAGGCTGTTTTACAGTTAACCTTTTTTTTAAGAAGTAGAAGGAGTATACTCTATAAAAAGATTAAAAGTATAGTATAGTAAATACATAAACGAGTAACATAGTCATTTATTATCATCGTCAATTACTATCGTATGATTATATGTGCTGTACTTTTATGTGATTGGTAGGACAGTAGATTTGTTTACACCAGCATCATCACAAACACATGAGTAATACATTTCACAGTGACCTCACAACAGCTACGACATCACTAGACAACAGGAATTTTTCAGCTCCATTATAATCTTATGGGACCACTGTCACATATTTGATTTGTCATTGGTCAAACATCGTTTGTTATGTGGTGCCTAACTGTACTTTGCTACATGGCTTGCAATGCAGTAAATAGATAGATGCTCCTCGGCTTACAACGGGGTTACATCCTGATAAACCCATTGTAAATTGAAACTATTGTAAGTCAAAAATGCCTGGCTCGTTCGGAGCTGTGGCTCACTGCTGCTGTCCAGCATCACCAGAGAAGTACAGTATCATTTTTTGCACCATTGTAAAGTCAAAAAATTGTAAGTCAAACCATTATTAAGTTGGGCACCATCTATATAGTGATATGAGAACTTCTTAGAATATGACTTCATTTTTTTTCACCTTTTTCTACAGGAGATTAGAAAATAAATTCTTTGATTTACAGTTAGGCAAAACCTTAGTTTGAGGGAAAACTGATTATTTCTGCATAGGGTCCATTGTTACCATGGTGAAACATTTGTATGAGTTTCTCTTTAGACTGATGTAGTTTAAAACAGTGAAGTTTAAAAGCATGTGTTTCTGTCACATGTACTTGTTAGAAATGCAAAAATAATATTTCTCTTAAATACTGGTCTCTCCTTCCATTCTTGCAGCAATAGTGACTTGGTTCCTTTGGTTTCTTACTAGTTCTTGCTTGCTTTCTCACTCTAATCATTTACTCAATCAGACCTATCCAGCTTTGTGGCTAGAAACCCATAGAATCTTTTCTAGTAACCTGAACAAAACCTAAAAGGGAGGCGGGGGGGGGGCGGCGGAATCCTTAGAACTAGGCTTTGGGACACTGGAGATGTGAAAATCATGCCAAAATAGACCATTTTAATATTTCATAGATTGAAAGGAGGTAGATCTGAGGGATAAATGGATCTAAACTATTTCACCATTTATTATACATATATTTCTATGGAGCTCAAAAATTGTGATTCAGACTGGGCGCGGTGGCTCACACCTGTAATCCTAGCACTCTGGGAGGCCGAGGTGGTAGGATCACTTGAGGTCAGGAGTTTGAGACTAGCCTGAGCAAGAGTGAGACCCCATCTCTACAAAAAAATAGAAAAATTAGTTGGGCATGATAGCGTGTGCCTCCCAGCTACTTGGAGGCTGAAGCAGAAGGATCGCTTGAGCCCAGAAGTTTGAGGTTGCTGTGAGCTAGGCTGACTCCATGGCTCTCTAGGCCGGGCAACAGAGCGAGACTCTGTGTCTAAAAACAAAACAAAACAGAAAAATTGTGATTCTTTCAACACCAGTCATGCTTGGACCCTCCAAAGCCTGATGTCAGTCTAGAGTCAATGGGTTTAGGTGTTCCCTTTATCTCATTCATATCATTTTGAAGATGTTCCTGGGTTGGCAGTGAAAAGACTTGCTTGAATGTAGACAATTGTATTCATCACAATCTCATTGTGATGAATACACTTGTAATAAAGCTCAAGTTAATAGTAGTACTGTTAAGGATAGCTGCATACCAGTTTGGATTTAGACAAGATTAGAATTTAGAAGAGAAAATACAATCCTAACATTTTATTAATCTCATAAGGAAACTAGGCCAACAGAGCTTAAGTGACCACAGCTAATGTCTTGAAATCTCAAGGGTGTAATAGAAGCAGTGTAATAGAACTGTATAATAGAAGCCAGGAAAACTTCCTTGGCAGAATTAAGTTCAGCTTGTCATAGAGGGAAAGTGAGGGAGGAATTGAGAGAGACCTCCCAGATCTTTTTAAAGACAGCTAAAGTATTATGCTGTAGGCAGTTTTCCCCTGTTAGAAGCTGTTCCTTTATTTGTTTTTCCAAAGGTTCCTTCTCAGACAAGTGATTAGCCAAATCCCTCATTAAAGTGGAGATTAAGTGCTTTCTCTCCAACTCCTTAGAGAATTATGGGATTATTACCAACTTGTCACCTGCTGACCAGTTTTATCTTCTTGGGGTGACTGTGTTCTTGGATTATACAGTTTGTTCTATAAGAAGGGAAAGGGGAAGGTTGTAGAGACTAAGGGAGAGTATAACAACCTCTTCGTCTTAATAGTGCAACAAAGACAATGTTTCAGCTCCCCAAGTTAATGATACATCAGAATGTTATTTTGTGATTTTATTTCCTGGGTTTGTTCCTGGCTTGCTCAGATGAACACTAGCAAGTTACATTTTAGCTCTTCTGATGGAGCCCAGAGTAGAATAGTACAAGAATTGTGGAAGGTATTCCTGCCTTGTTTCCAACCTAAAGTAAGGATGGTCTTGAAAAGCCAAAAAAAAAAGAAAGACCATTTGAGTTTTTTAATTGTTGATTTAATAGCTAATTTTTGACATGTTCTTAGCCTGGAAAGAGCTACTAATATCAGGCTAATCTGTATTCAGAGATAAAGGCCAGTGGATGAAACCCCTTTGAAGGATCCCTAGGGGCACATTTAATAACAGAAACTGCAGCAACAGCAGTATTTATCAGACTATGTTCCAGGCAACAATGCTAAATGCTTTTCATATGATATTTCATTTAATTCTTGTGATAGCTGTGTGAGATACATACTAGTATAATTTTCATTTACTAATGGGAAAATTGTGGCTTGAAGAAGTTAAATGACTTGCTTAAAGTTGCACAGCTAATAGTGGAGGATCTATTTGAACCTAA
>NW_012147301.1:2968203-2968976 GCF_000956105.1 Propithecus coquereli | reverse complement strand
TTAAAAAATTATCTATTAATTTACTACAGTGAAAGATGAGATTTAGCTCCCTTACCTCTCCCTACCCTGTCCCATGCACATCACCTCTCCTATGCTGCTTCTCTTGTACAGCCTTTAGTTCTCCCTGGATTTTATTTGTTTGCTGTATTTCATCTCCAAACTCTCCAATAGAACTGAAAATCTCTGGTAAAAAGGAATTTGGGGAAAGAAAAACAGGGAAAAAAATTGGACTGAATATCTCTTCTTGGCATGTTCTGTATTTGATATTTTTTCACCTTTTCTTAGGGATCATTCCATGAGCTCTTTGACTCTAAATGTGGACTGGTGGCTTTGTAAGCTAGCTGCACAGCTTTTGTCCTAGGACTTATCATTGGAATTTCCTTCTGTGTTGGATCCTGTCCTTTCTGGATTCTAAAGCTTTCTCTTCTTCTGCTTTATTGTTTAAAATTCTGTAGCAAATTATTAGTAGTTTTTACTGGGTTGAGGTATTCATTTTGGGGATAATATCCCTAAGTATTTCCTTTGAGGATAGTAATATTAATATATTAATTTTATTTCAAAGTTTCTCGACTAGTTCCCAGTGTAGCTGCCTAGCACCTAATTCAGTGCTCAGTAACCTTAATTAATGTGCACTTACTTTTGGCCTCATTGAACCCTGTGCTAACCATACTCAATAGATTCAGGCATGACTTTATTATTTCAGCATTCTGAGTACTAAATTCTTGTCCCATTGACCAGCGGTCCCCAATCTTTTTGGCACCAGGGACTGGTTC
>NW_012147301.1:2965090-2967238 GCF_000956105.1 Propithecus coquereli | reverse complement strand
AAAGGAATGCTGGCTGGGTAGAGTGATGACTGTTACAGTGTTGGAACAGAACTAAAAACAGCAAAAATCTTGAGTTTAGTCAAATGAAATAGTTCTCAAGTTTATTAGACCTACCACTCATGCTTTTTCACTGGTTGCATGAGGTAAGTGCTAAAAAGGAAGATTATACCTTTGAGATCCTATGGATGTGGTCTTTTGACTTTATTTTTCTGAAAACTAATGTGGATAGTAGAATCTCTAAAGTTATCAGGAAAGCTTGACATGTTTCCTCATTATAGCCACGTGTAGGCACTAGATAATAAAGAATATTTTGCCACTAGGAATAATTTGTTTCTCTTAGTTTTAAACTGTGACATATATGTTGTAAAGTTTAAAGAATAACAATAAAAATAAAAGTACACTGTACCCATCACCCACCTTAAGAAGTAAAGCATTAGCAACACTTCAGCTTTAGACTTCCTGTGACCCTCATTGTACTCTCTCCCACCTCCCACTGACTGGCATTTTATAGTAATCGTTCACTTGTTTATATTTTTCCATTTGTCTGTATCTCTAAGTAATTTTTCTTAGTTTTGCCTGATTTCCTTGTTTATTTAAATGGAGTCACAATGTCATGTTTTTGTTTTTGTTTTTTGTGACTTGCTTTTTCCTTGTACACGTTATGTGCGATATAACTTATTTTCACTGCCTTTAGTGTTCCGCTGTATGAATATATGAAAATATGTATTGTTCAATCTATTGATGGACATTTGGGTTCTTCCTAGCTTTTTTGATATTGCAGACATTGCTGCTATGAACACAGGTTGTTTATGTCTTCTGGTACACGTGCGTAAGTGTTTCTCTAGGGTACAAATCTAGGAGCGTAGTTGCTAGGTGGTAGAGTGTGAACATGTTTTACTTTACTTACTAGGTGAAACCAGTTTATGAAAGTGGTTGTACCAGTTTGTGCTTCTACCAGCTTTGCTTCATTAGCACTTAGTATTGTCAACTTTTAAAAATCTGCTAGTATTGTTAGGGTGGGAGCTCATAATACAGGCTGAGAAAGAGTTCTGAACACAAAGATAAGAGTTTTAAAGAAAGAAAGTTTATTTTACTTCCCAAAGGAAGGGTGCAGCAAGAAAGAAAGAAAGGAGAAATGCTGGCAGGGAGGATAAGGGGTTCAGAGTTTTTATGAGGGGCTGGGGGGAAAAAAGTGATTGCTGCCAGTTGATAGCAGAAAATGGCTGTGGAATGGTTGCATTGTTCACCCCCCCCTTTTTTCCTTCTCTGTGAGGCTGGCTTATCAGAGTCCTAGAGCTCGCACCCTGCTGTCTGCTCAGGGATCTTCAAGGCTATTAAAACAAACTCTCAAATAAAACAATTTAAGCCAGAGGTGTTCAGTCAAACAAAGGGGAAGTTGTGTTGTAATCTTTCCCTTCAAAAAGGCAATTACGTGCTGTAAATTTTCTCCTTTTTTTTTCTTGTTAGATAGTTCATTTTTCTCTGTTAGATAATTTATTAGCAAGGCCATCCTTTCAACTATGGTGGATGTATAACATTGTCTTCAATATGGCCAGCAATATGATTATGAACAATGTGAGCACCTATCATATATTGTATACCGAAGTCTGGTTTTTCTTTCTGTTACTCCCATCCTTTAAAAGAAAACACAAACCCCCAAAAAGGAATATAAGTATGAGAGTATGAAAGTTCTCAGGACTTACCCTAAGGTTTATAAGGTACAAAGTATAGCTTGTTGTCATGGGAACATCATAGGGTAAACTTACATAAACCTAGATGATGTAGCCTATTGCACGTAGGATACAAACCTGTATATCATGTTACTGTCTTATACACTACAGGCAATTGTTACACAATGGTAAGTATTTGTATATCTAAACATATCTAAACAGATACAGTAAAAATATAGTATAAAGGATTTTAAAAATCATATGTCTGTATAGGGGGCTTACCATGAATGGAGCTTGCAGGACTGGAAGTTTGCTTTGGGTGAGTCAGTGAGTGAGTGGTAAGTGAATGTGAAGGCCGAGGACATTACCATACATTACTGTTTCCTCCATAAACACTGTATACTTAGGCTACACTAAATTTATTTTAAAATATTTTTCTTTCTTCAAGAATAAATTAACCTTAACTTGCTGTTATTTT
>NW_012147301.1:2916099-2961045 GCF_000956105.1 Propithecus coquereli | reverse complement strand
CTCTAGAGATTTGGCAGAAAACACTCTACCCTTTTAAAAAGTTCCTGATGGTATTCACAGATAAGTTACATTGAAAATTGAGACTAACCAGATGCTAGTAAAAAGTTAGATGTGATATGGTTTGATCATACTGATTGTGATTAAAGCTAAAACATTATTTAAGTTTGCTAGAAAGTTAAAGAGCTGAATTTGGGCTGGTCTGGCAAGAGAACTTGGAGAAGGAAAGAAAAAACACATACTGCACAGGGCCCACATTTAATTTATGAACTTGCTCTTGCTCAGGCTGGTCTTGAACTCCTGACCTCAAGCAATCCTCCCGCCTGGGCTTCCCAGAGTGCTAGGATTACACGTGTGAGCCACTGCGCCCAGACTCTGCTTACTTTATTTCTTAAAGTTGAAGTTTGGAGAAGTAAAGTGATTTGCCTAAGGTTATGCAGATAAATGGTAGAAAACCAGAACTAAAACCTGGCCTTGCCACCTCCTTTATAAGCTCATTACTCTAACATAAGTCAGTTTTAGCAGGTTTGGGGAAAAGTCTGTGATGGATTTGAGGATGCCATTTAAGATGAGCTAAATAGAAGTCAGCCCTACTCTCATACAGAGGTGTCTTTTGGAATGACAGTGACTGCTAATGGCAGAAGACGTACCCCTCTACTGTAGCTCTTATTTTTCTAAGACATGCAATAAGTGTCTTATTTTTCTAAGATACCATAGACCATAGTATCTTCAGGATTGATGGCTTAATAATCATTTGTGAACTCAGTAGATAACATTTGGCTGGCTTCCCCCCCCCGCCCCGCCCCGACACAGAGTCTAGCTCTGTTGGCCAGGATAGAGTGCAGTGGCATCATCATAGCTCACCGCAGCCTCAAACTTCTGGGCTCAAGCAGTCCTCCTGCCTTAACCTCCCAAGTAGCTGGGACTACAAGTGCAGGCTATCATGCCCAGCTAATTTTCCTATTTTGTGTAGAGATGGGGTCTTGTGGTTGCCCAGGCTGGTCTTGAACTCTTGGACTCAAGCCATCCTCCCACCTTGGCCTCCCAAAGTGCTGGGATTATAGGCGGGAGCCACCGCACCCAGCCCATAGTCGTTACTTAATAACAGTTTCTAATTTGTATGTATTTACCTGTCTCTTTCATTTACCACCCCATACCCAGTGCACAGCACAGGAGCCACACACAAGGGGTACTCAATAATTATTTTTTAAATGATTGAGTTCTGTGTATCTAGGGCTTGAAAAACATTAAAAAGCACTGTTTGGGGGAGAAGGGCATACCCCTAACCCTTGCTTGGGTGAGGCAAAGACATAAAGTGTAATCTTAATGCTTGTACCGTCATAATACCCTGAAATTAAAAAAAAAAAACAAACCCACTGTTCGAGCCCTTTCCTCAGCCCCGTCTCAAGTACCTTAATTGCCCTCACATCTTCATTGACTGAACACATGGCACAAATCCTGAAGAGAAAGGAAACTAAAAACCGTACTTAACCACTATGCTGAGAGTTGTCTCAGGCAGTTTTGAATTAATATTTTATTATCTCTATTCTTCAGCTTGTCATGCCTTGTTTTTTCTCTTCCCTGTGACTTCTCACCTACCCACTTGACTCTGACTCAGATTCCTCACACTATATGGGTGTATCAGAGAAGTGAGGTGGCCCTGAGCACAGGGGAGGAAGGATGAAATGACAAGGGCCACCAGAAATCTCTTTCAGGACTCTAATCGCTCTAAGGTCACAGTTTACAGTCTAGAATGAGAAGGACTTTGAGTGCCTCTTTTTCTTGCTCAGTGCCCTCAGCTTGAGTGCTTAGCTGGCAGGCGGGCACCTTTTCCTCCTCAGTTACTGTCAGAGCAACATGAAGGTCAGGCAGAGAGAGACAAATGAGAGCAGCTCAGGGAAAGGAGGTTACCACGGTAACAAGCAGGCGGGCCTGCTATTTGGAAACAGGCCTAATCTTTCTCCTCCTCCTCCCTCCTTCTCAGCACTGGAAGATGGGTATTGTTTAGCTGACCTCCATCCTTGGGGTGGGAAGCATAATCCCTTTCTGACAGTTCCCAGTGACACTGGAGTGAGCTGCTTTGCATTTTAATTTGATAAGCAGCAGCCACAGTTTTCTCAGAAGTGCTGGAAACATGGCTTTTTCTGGCTCTGTTCCAGATAGGATTCTGGTTGCCATGGGCTGGGGGGGTGGGGTGGGGGTGGTATTGTTGTTTATTTCTCAACAAAGATTTTGCATATTTGCATATGTTTAGATGCTGCTGCTTGGTTCTAGACAATTAGAATCAAATGAATACAAGCTGTCTTTAGGTTATAAATATCTGCCTTAGGAAGGTCACAGAAATACTACCCAGTCCCCAACTCTTAGGACCACCCAGCTGTTCTGGGCCAGTCCTGTTCCCAGTGACCTGTGCAATGGATGTTCTAACCTAATGTCCTCACCCTTCGCCTCCCCCTTCTACTTACATGCCACACTATTCTCACTCTCTTTCCCTGACTGCCCATTCCCTACTCACCTAGGTCTCTTATAATAAATCTTCACATATGTAAACATTCTTCCCTTTTCCTTCAAAATAAAAAGTACATTTTAAACAGGAATAATAAATTTTCAATGTAATGAAAAATCAAATACCAAAAAATATAAGAGAAATTAAAAATGATCTAGAATCTTAACACCTGGGAAATGACTGCTGGGACATCTTCCCAGATCTGAACCTCTAATTCTATTGCTGATGTACACATTGTGTAAGAGTCATATACACTTATATAGAGAGATCATTTTAACATTAGTGGGCCAATACATGCTGCATTGTAACCTTTTTTCCTTTTATTTGCTAAAAAATATGTTGTAGATATCTGTCCTTGATGGTAGATAGAGATCTATGCTATGGTGGGCAGATAGATTGTTTCTGATTTTTTTTTGTTTTGTTTTTGTTTGGCTATTAAAAACAACATTGAAGCAAACTGTACATCATACATCTTTGTGTACCTGTCTTGTTAGCTTCTTGAAACAAATTCTAGAAATGGAATTTGGGGACAAAAGCGCATCTGCATTTTATCTTACATTTTTATACATATTGCCAAACTGCCCTCTAGAGAAGGTACCAACTAATACTGAGCCTTAAGAGTGCCTGTTGTTTTACATACTCTTGCCAATTTGGGTATGTTCAACTCTTTCATCTTTGCCCATCAAAAAGTTAGAAAATTATATTGTGTGTTGGGGGCATTGTTTGTTTTTTGTTTGTAGAGACAGGGTCTTACTCTGTCACCCATGCACTGGCAGGATCACAGCCCAGTGCAGCCTTGAACTCCTAAGTTCAAGTGATCCTCCTGCCTCAGCCTCCCAAAGTGCTGGGATTACAGGCATGAGCCACCAGTACCTGGCTATATTGTGTTTTTATTTGTATTTATATATATATTATTCTTGAGTTCTTAAAAATACTCCCATGACCCCTTCAGATTGTACACTGAAGACCTATCTACTTCTTTTCCTATAATGCATTTCCAAGCTTCTTTTTCTTACAATGCTGGCAACTGAGCAAAGTAAAAAAATTTTAAAAACACCTAATCACACTCTTTCTGCAACCTTCATCCAAACCCAAACTAAAACCTATTTCTTTTTGTTCTTTTTCTTGGAGTGGATGGTAATAGAGTACCATCCACTCTAATTCAAACTCCAAAGACTGGATTTTCATGTGTTTTGTTCGTAGCTGTATCCTCCGTGCCTAGAGTAGTGCCTGACATGTATTAGGTACTTGGTAAATATTTGTGGAATGAATCATCTCCCAGGTATCTGAATCAGAAATTGTAATCATACCTGACTCCTTTACTGATTACCTACATGTCTGATGCCTTACAAAGTCAAATTGCTTATAGGTCCTGAATGTCTCTTGAGTCCCTCCTGTTGTCCCCTACTTCTGACCTTTATTACTTACTGTGTTTATTCCTAGGATCCCTCCTTTTCTTTTTTTTTTTTTGAGACAGAGTCTCACTGTGTTGCCCAGGCTAGAGTGCCGTGGCGTCATCTTAGCTCATAGCAACCTCAAACTCCTGGGCTCAAGTGATCCTCCTGCCTCAGCCTCCCGAGTAGCTGGGACTACAGGCATGCGCCACCATGCCCGGCTAGTTTTTTCTATATATTTTTAGTTGTCCAATTAATTTCTTTCTATTTTTAGTAGAGACGGGGTCTCGCTCTTGCTCAGGCTGGTTTTGAACTCCTGAGCTCAAACAATCCGCCCGCCTCGGCCTCCCAGAGAGCTAGGATTACAGGCATGAGCCACCTAGGATTACAGGCATGAGCCACCGTGCCGGCAGGATCCCTCCTTTTCAGTCTCTTTAGTTTACTCCTCTCCTTCCATTAATTTTACCTTTAAATATGCAAATCTGTTAAATCACCCCCTTGCTTTAATTCCTCAATGGCTTCCTGATACCTGCAAAGTTAAGTCTAAATTTCACTCTCACTGTACTCTTTAACCAAAACTAAACAACATGCTGTTTGTTCTTTGAATGTAATTGTTCATGCCTGTGCACCTTGGAACAGGCTGTTCCTTCTGCTTGGAATATGCTCTGTTCTTTTTTTCTTGGGAAATTGCTCCTTTAGGTCCACCCCAGTATGAAGTCTTCCCCATTTCCTCTGGCAGTTATTCCCTGGGCAGGATACTTGCAGTCCTTTGTTCACTTCTGTGATTATTTGTTTGCTAGTTCATCTCTAATCTAAAAAGGACTTGAAATTTTTATTGACTCTACAAATACAGAATGTCTGTTTTTCTGAGACTTACCGAGTTATATGATTCTCCATTTTATTGCTCTGTTGAATGTATTGGTGAGTATTAGAATAAGGACCATGTTTAGTAGTAAAAGCAGTAAAAATCTGTTAACTAGAATATAGTGACTCTTACATTGTTGGTTTGCCAAATGCTCTACCTTAGTTAAAACATTTTTAAGGACAGAGTACTTTCCAATGTCAGAATGCTCTGATGTCTTTCTAAGTTATACTATTCAAGAAACTTACGTTTTCTGTCCCTTGAAAAATGAATTGCCTCTCATAATTTCTATTGGATTTTGTAAGCCCCAGATGTTAAATATGTTCTACAAAATTGTAAATTGTATATAGCCTTGTTATTTGGTATTTTGGTTTTTTTGTTGGTTTGTTTTAGAAGAAGTGAGCTAAGGAGTAGTTATTGAAAATTGAAATATAGTTTAGCAATATAGTTGTTGAAAAGTGAAATATAGATGAAGACTGAAATATGACAGGTGTTTCAGTTCCACTTTGGAAGATATTTTTACTGAAAAATCAGAACCACGTTATGACACAACTTTAAGCAAAAATCAATATTTTTGTGTGCCCTTCCCGTACCTCACTTTCCCACCACCCCTTTGGTCTGGCAAGTCCTGCTCACCATGTAGTTGAGCCATCACGTCCTCCCATTTGTTCCCCTAACTCCTTAACGCTGTGTCCTCCACGTTATGCCTCTTGCTTACCCAGCAGGTTGCCAGGTCCTGTGATTTGGCCCGCTTGTTCCTGGTGCCATCACCCTAGTTGGACATTGCCATTATTGTTTAAGTAAACCAGTGGTTTTTAAACATATTGTTTGACAACAAAGTCCTTTCTTCCCATGAAACTCAGAGCATAAATTGGGAGGAGAGTAGTAATGGACGGTGAGGTTGGGGAAGGACATAAATCGTCATAGCATTTATTGAGCAGAAACTGAGCTGGATGGTTAGGTCTATAGGCCTCTTCTCTTCCATTTTCAACAGCTGTGTGAGATAGTTAAATCCCCATCTTACAGATGAGGATGCATTCATGTAAAAACTTTAAATCAGCTGAAGAAGGTCTTAAAGCTAGTGAGGGGAGAGCTGGAGCTCACACTAAGGATTTATCAAAATTAATGTGCAAATTCACATTTAAAAATAGGTAAAAATCACTGAACAACCTTTGATTGTCCTTTTTACAGAAGATAAATTTGCTTCAGCAAAGGACTATTAAATAGCAAGTACCCTCTTTCTTGTTTGAGAAAGCACCTCGAGTTTTGATTGAGTTCAAGTGTCTAAGTCCAAATTAATCATATTGGAGAATATTGAAAGAATTTGCACATGTAGTCAGTGCTGCTGTTGTCTAGCTTATCCTGCTAATGGGAGAGTACCAGAAGATTGCAGATAGGCAAAGGTCCAAATTTTCAAAATCATAGACTATAGAGCTTAACAGTGATCTTCAGCAAAATCCTAGAACAGAATATAAACAAATAGTTTGTGAGCTACTTGCACTCCTTTCTGGGCTTCCTAAGCTTCTTTGGAGTATTATGGTGTAGTGGAGAAGAGCACATGCTTCAAAGTCAGACATACCTTGGTTCAAATCCTGGCCCTGCCACTTAATAACTGGGTAATTAATTACAAGCAAGTCAATTAACCTTCCTGTGGCTCTGTTTATTTTCTATCAAACAAAGCTATGATCTACTTCAAAGGGGTGTTACGAGATTTAATAAGATAACATATGTAGAAGTTCTTGCACACAGTAGGCATACAATAAATTCTAATTATCTTCCTTTTGCCTCATCATGCTTTCCTTTACCCAGTGCAGTTTTGCTTTTGTGCCCTACCCTTTTCTGCAACTAGAACTTCTTGCTGAGTTTGACATTAGCCCATTTACTTCTTTAAACTCCATTTCCCCTTGACTTCTTGTGACACCATTCATTCAGTTTTGGTTCTCAGTTCTTTTTACCTCATGGGTTCTGGAGTCAAATTGCCTGAGTTTGAATCCCAGCCTCACCACTTAGTAGTAACCTTAGCCAAGTTACCTAGCCCCTCTGGCTTTAATATATTCATCTTTAGAAGCATATACTAATAGTAATTACCCCAGAGAGTTGTTTTAATAAATAAGTAAAATACACATAAAATACACACACAGTAAGCAATAAATTAAAGTTTGCTTTTATCATCATGATTATATCACCATTTTCAGACTTCTCTGTGGTCTTTTCTTTCTGGATTTGCTCCTTTAAATGTCAGTGTTCCCTAGGTTCTCTCCTCAGCTTTCTTCCTTTTTTTCTCTCTCTCCAGTCTCCTTAGGCTATCTCACCGAAGCAAGCCTATGACTTTCATTAACTACTGCCCTGACTTCTCTCCTGAGTTCCAATGCTTTACGTCGAGCTACCTACTTAACACTTGTGTTTTTTGATTCAATCCCACCAACAATTTGTCCTTGTTGCTGTTGTTGCTGCTGCTGTTGTTTTCTTTTATCTCCTATCTGAGATAATGGCACCAGAAACCTTGAAGTCAGCCCAGATTTTTCTTACCTCCTTGACTGAGTCAGTCACTGAATCCTATTGATTCCACCTCTAACCCATTCTTTCTTTCCATTAAACTACTTCTGCCTCGTTTCAAGCCATTGTTATATCTCACTTGGACTGTTATAGTGGGCTTCTAACTGGTGTCCTTGCCTTCTGATTAATCTCCCTCAAAGCCAAAGTAAAAATTTTAAAAGCGTATTGCATCATGTCACTTTCCTGCTTATAACTCTATAGTGGCTTTCTTTACCCTGACTTATAATCTGCCATTCCCTCCAACTCCTCAGTGCCAAACTACTGTGGCTCCCTCTCAGGACATATATTTGGAGTTGCATCTGACTAAAATAACCTAATTTTCCTTATCTTTCTGTTGAATTTACGCCTTAAAGATTCAGCTGAAATGTCACCTGCCTCCCTCCCAGGTAGACACAGTGATTCTGCTCCCTTTGTACTTAACCTCTTTTGCATCCTATATGACATTGCTTTAATAACTTGTTCACATGTGTGCTAGGGACAGGGATCATATTATATTCATGACTTTAGCATAGTGTAGTGCTTAAACCACAGTAGATATTTAATGTTGCTGAATGAAGAAAGGAATCCAGAAAAAGAATGCTTGTTAGGAACCAAGTTAAGTTCTAAAACAAGGCATGCTAAACTACTTTCTCTCTCTCTCCCACACCCACCCTTCTTTTTTTTTTTTTTGAGACAAGGTCTTGTTCTGTTGCCCAAGCTGGAGTGCAATGGCATCATGATAGCTTACTACTGCCTCAAACTCCTGGCCTCAAGCCATCCTCCCACTTTGGCCTCCCAAAGTGCTAGGATTACAGGCATGAGCCACTGCACCCAGCCTCTCTCTGTCTTTTATCCCCAATAGAGTTATTAGGTGGGTAGATTAGAGTGTCTTGATTTCTTCAAGGTATTTGAAAAAGCCTTTTATGATATTCTTGGTGACATGTTGATGAAATGTGTACTGGATGGTGATGCAGTTGAGTGATTTTATAGCTGACTGAGAGCTATATTTAAAGAGTAGAGATTACTAGATGTTTGTCAGCCAAGATAGAGGTGGTATACAAAACTTTGCCTTTGGTCCAGTCTTGTTCAACATTTTTATTATAATTTCAGTGACTAAATAAAATGTATATGTATAAGTTTGTGGGTAAATAAATAAATTGGTGGGTGATACAGTGGTCAGGACTATTTCAGTTGTGATAGAAATCTGGTACAAACTAGTTTAAGCAAACAAGAAATTTGTAGGTTCTCAGGAATGGAGGTTATTAGTTTTAGGTAGGGGCTCCTAAGCAAGCCTTCTTCATATGTCAGGCAAAATGGCCTCTGGCAACTCCAGGTTTAATGAGTCCTTCTAGTGTAAGGTACCAAAGAAAGGAAGATTTTGTATAGCTTGTGGAGAGCCTATTTCATGTAGTCTTGATAGATCTGGGCTCCTTCTTGTAGTGGAGTGAGGTCAGAGGAATGGATTTCCCACAGGAAAAAGAGATGTCCTTTACCAGAAGAGGGGAGGAAAAACATTATGAAAAATCCAAACTGTACTACCATGAAACACAACAGATGGATAGCTCAAGCACTAAATGCCTGAATAGAGATTGACAATGTCATAAGACATTGGAAAGATGAAATTAAATTAATAAGATGCTATTATTACTATTATTATTATTGGTTAATATTTAATGAACTTTTACTGTGTATAGTTAGGTACTGTATACTAAGCACTTTACAATTAGTTAATCACTATGATGACCTGATGAAATATAGGTATCTTTGATGGTTTTAATTTACAGAAGAGGAAACTGAGGCTGAGAAAGATTGCATAATATATTAGTGGTCACCGAGCTATTAAATAATAGAGCTGAGATTTCTTTTTCTTTCTTTTTTATTTTTTTCTTGGCTAGGCTCTATGTTTGCATAGAGCTGAGATTTCAACTCATCTGTCCTTTAGGAATATTAGCATTTAAAGTTTAAAACAGTTACCTACATTTTTGTTACATGAACAAATCAGGTGCAGAACAATATATATAGTACACTATCATTTGTATAAAAAGGATAAAGGGAAGGCACATCACAGTGGTTGCCTGTGGGAAAGGAAACTGAGTGTCAGGGATGGGAGAGAATCTTTTCACTCTATATCCTTTGCTACTATATATATTTTTAGTTAAAAGTAATCAGGTATAAAAGTACAGATCTTCAGGAAATCTGGCTGATTAAAATTTGAGGAGAAAAGGTTCTGGGGGCCTTTAATGAATGTGAAACTCAACATGAGCTTTCAAGAATGACTTGACTCTTAGCAGAGCTAATAATGGCTGTCATGTGAGATTGCCAGAACACTGTAGGCACACTGCTAGACACTTGATGTATGTTATAGAATTTAATCTTTTCAGTCACGCTAATAAAGTAAGGGTTATTTTCTCCACCCACCCAAGCAGGTGGAGGTAGAGTTCTAATGGAAGTTATATGACTACCTATTATAGAAAATATTCTACCTTCAGAGGTTAGTTAGATGGTCTTTAACGTTCTTTCATACTGTGATGCTATGATTTTGCTTATGCATATTCTTTAGGAACATATATACATGATATAAAATATATAAACGTGCTCTCTAGGAACACAAGTCTGCTTTGCTGGTTAAGGTACATTCTTTAGATAGAATGACCTTTCATCAGAATCACCCATTATTTCCTGTCAAATCCTTAAGTCTTATATGGAAGTTATACAAATCAATGGATATTCTGGGACCTTCTCCAACACAAAATCACCTAGAAGACACTTGGGCATTGGATCCTATCTAAACAGATGGCCATTTCCTACTAGGTTCAGTAGTGCTATGGTTGCTAAGGTGTCTACAATCAGGAGTTAACTAACCCATACTGTACAACACCCTTCATACCACTTTGAAATTTTATCTCTATACCTTTAGCTTAAATGGCAAGGACAGGGAAGCCTTTTGTAGGAAATGATGGCTCCTGGTTCATTGGGAACTGTTTTAAAATTTCTTTTAGATAATAGCATGTTTAATTTCTGAATTACTAAATTATAATTTCAGAGAAGTCTTATTTATCCTTGGCAATTGCAAAACAAATAGGCACTGGAAAGAATGATTCCCCCTCCCCCTGCCACAGGTAAGGGTCAATTTTATCAGTAGTTGATAGACATTCCTCATTCTCTCAGATTTTTTGAATATCTACTTACTACTCAGTTGCTGAAATTTATTAACATCTAACTTGTAAACATCCCGTACTTAGCCCTTAGTCTGCGAATCTTAGAAGCACTCTTTCCTACCCTACTCTGCTTTCTTGTCTTTTTTCCTTCACCCTTCCTTTCAAATTGCCCTGTTGTGGCAAAAACTATTGTTTGCCTACTGAATAGGCAATCTCCCTCTGCTTCCTTCCTACCAGAATCCTGGTTCTATTTAGGAATCAGGTGGGCATACGCTTCTGGGGAAGCTGATCTCTTCCCCAATCCCAGATGATGAATTTGATTGGTTCTCAAAATGTAATCCTCAGACCCCTAGGTATTCCTGAAGACTTTTTAGGCTTTCTGTAAGGTCAAAACTATTTTCTTGATAATACTAAGGCATCATTTGCCTTTTTCACTCTGTTGACATTTGCACTGCTGGTGCAAAAGCAGTTGTGGGTAGATGGCTGGCATCTTGGCACAGAATCAAGGCAGCGACACCAAACTGTATTACTAGCCGTCACAATTTTTTTTTTTTTAAGAGACGAAGTCTCACTCTGTTGCCCAGGCTGGAGCGCAGTGACATGATCATTGCAAACTGCCACCTTGAACTCCTGGGCTCAAGTGATTCTCCTGCCCCAGCTTCCTGAGTAGCTAAGGCTACATGTATTCACCACCATGCCCAGCTATTTTTTTCTTATTGATTGATTGATTGATTGATTATAGAGATGGGGGAGGGGTCTCACTCTTGCCCAGGCTCCTCCGAACTCCTGGCCTGGGCTCAAACAATCCCTCCTGCATCAGTCTCTCAAATTGCTGGGATTACAGGACGGTTGTTACCACTGTATGCTCAAAGTGAAAGATTTAAGAAATTAAAAGCCAATTTCATTTTTAAATGTTCTTAAAAATGCAGTAAATTTTAATTTTATTTTATTAAATCTGAACCTTTGGCTACGTGTCATTTTACATTCTTTGTGACAAAATGGGAAGTGTACATAAAGCACTTCTGCTGCATGCCAAAGAACAATGTTTGTCTCTAGGAAAAGCACTTGTGCAATTTAATTGTGAGCCGAACTAGCCAGTTTTTTCATGGAATGCCATTTTTATTTAAAAGAACAACTGACAAATTACAATTTCTCAGACTTCGTTGTTTGGCAGACGTTTTCTTGAAGATGAATGAAATGAGCCTGTTACTCCAAGGAAAACAACTGATAATATTTCTTTTTTTTTTTTTTTGGAGACAGAGTCCCACTGTGTTGCCCGGGCTAGAGTGCCATGGTGTCATCCTAGCTCACAGCAACCTCAAACTCCTGGGCTCATGCAATCCTTCTGCCTCAGCCTCCCGAGTAGCTGGGACTACAGGCATGCGCCACCATGCCCGGCTAATTTTTTCTATATATTTTTAGTTGTCCGATTAATTTCTTTCTATTTTTAGTAGAGACGGAGTCTCGCTCTTGCTCAGGCTGGTCTCGAACTCCTGCGCTCAAACAATCCGCCCGCCTCGGCCTCCCAGAGTGCTAGGATTACAGGCGTGAGCCACCGCGCCCGGCCGATAATATTTCTTAACGATAAAACTTGAGCTTTCAAGCAAAAATTACAATTTGGAAAACTTGTATCTGTCCCTCTGTGAGCTTGACAGTTTACCAGTGCCTAAAGTCTTTTCTGATGAGATCAGAGATAATATTTATGAATATAACTTTTTTATATTAATGAAGTATTTCAATATTTGAAAGAGTTGTGTAACTCGGTGTACCAATATTTTCCTAATGACCAGTATATGTTAAAAAAATCACTAATGGGTAAAAGAAACATTCAAAGTACAAGATGGACCAATGGATTTTAATACATTATAACAGAGTACAAAAAGTTGATTGATACAGTTTCAGATTCCACATTGCCACTAACCTTTCTAACCTTTAAGAACTATCACTTGCTGAGTTTTGGTGTCATATCAAAGAAGAATATCCAATTATCTGAAAAGGTTATTAAATACAAACATTCTGTATATTATTTTGTCTGTAAAAAACACAAAAAAATGCACACACACATATATATGATATATATTTTACGTATATATATATATATGTGTCTGTACCATATATATTCTGTGTGAGGACAATTTTCTTTATATACTTCAACCAAAACATTTCACCAGCAGATTGAATGCAGAAACAGACATGGGAATCCAGCTGTCTTCTATTAATATTAAACCAGCCATTATGGAGATTTGCAAAAATGTTTTCAAAAAGCACTCTTCTTTTTTTCTTTCTTTTGGAAAACTAGCTTTTTTATTTAAACTGTTATATATGTTAATATGTAATAGGTTTTTAATGTTATTTTAAATAAGTTAATACATACTAAGTTTTTCTGTTTTAATTCTAGTGGTGCATATCAGTATCTATCTCTCTCACATAAATAAAAGTTCTTTGGGGGGGCCTCAATTTTTTTATCAATCTTTTTATTTCAGATAATTGTAATTGTTATAAATACTACAGAGAGATTTCACATACCCTTTACCTAGTTTTCCTCAATGGTAATATCTTGCAAAACTATAGCACAATATCAAACCAGAATGTTGACATTGATGCAATCACCCATCTTGTTCAGATTTTCCCTGTTTTACTGGCACTGATGTGTGTGTGTGTGCGCGCGTGCGCTTTAGTTCCATGCAATTTTGTGACGTGTAGGTTTGTGTATCCGCCAGTCAAGATACAGAACAGCTGCATCACCGTAAGGCTCTCTTTTGTTGCCCTTATATAACCACACTCACCTGACCCTTCCCCTTGCCCTGCCCCTAGCACTAATCCTTGGCAACTACTAATCAGTTCTCTGTGTCTCTAATTTTGCTATTTCAAAATTATTAATTTTATCTTTTAGGTTTTTTTTTTGTTTTTTTGAGACAGAGTCTCACTCTGTTGCCCTGGCTAGAGTGAGTGCCATGGCGTCAGCCTAGCTCACAGCAACCTCAAACTCCTGGGCTCAAGTGATCCTACTGCCCCAGCCTCCCGAGTAGCTGGGACTACAGGCATGTGCCACCATGCCTGGCTAATTTTTTCTATATAGTTGGCCGATTAATTTCTTTCTAATTTTAGTAGAGGCAGGGTCTCACTCTTGCTCAGGCTGATCTCGAACTCCTGAGCTCAAACAATCCGCCCGCCTCAGCCTCCCAGAGAGCTAGGATTACAGGCGTGAGCCACCGCGCCCGGCTTATCTTTTAGTTTTAATTTCTAGTATGTTAAATATCAATACGAACAGCCTACATAAACAAAAACTCTTTAAGGCTCTCAATTTTTAAGGATTTCCATGACCCAAAAGTTTGAGAACAGCTGGCTTAGAGCCAAGAGAATCATCCCATTTCTTTCCTAAGCTATAGCAGTGCAAGATGTGGTTTGTGATGTCTCAATTTAGAATTCTTATGTTTTCTCATAGGATTATCAACATGAATGATGATTCATTAATTTTTTAGTACAGTTTGGTCCAGCCATATTATAGGTTAATAGGCTTGTGCAAGCTGTCCTAGGAATCACTATTTTAAGACTTCTGACATCTGTGATTCTGAATGATTCAGGAAAAGGCTTTAAGCTTTCTGCTAACTTTATATGGATTGTGGGTTATTTTTTATTTATTTTGTTTGCTGGTTTGTTTTTATATCCTGAGGGGTAAAAGAATGGAGTGGAAATGTGACACACTCAAGACTTGACTTTTTAGGAAATGCATTTGTGAAAGTAAATAAAAGAGGTATGTTCAGGAAAGGAAATAGTTGCAGAAGTTCCTTATTTTGGGAAAAAATTGTAGTGCTTCCCTTGGAGTGATAGAGGAATGGGAGGGATCATCAGCCTTCTGTGGCAAAAATACAGTCAGCTTCAGAGGGAGTACTTAGGTCTCTGTCATCACTCATGAACTGCAAAGTTAATAGCTTTGCTGAAGGAAAATGTGAATTTCAAGCAGGAAGGAGATGGTAGAGTGAGAAGACTTAGGAAAGAGCAGTGGAGATGCTTCATTCAGTAACAGCCTTTGCCGTGGTTAGGCACAGTGGTTTACATCTGTAATCCCAGCACTTTGGGAGTTTGAGGCTGGAGGATTGCTTGAGACCCGAAGTTTGAGACCAGCCTCAGCAACATAGCAAGACTCCCATCTCTAATAAATAAATTAATTAATTAACAGATTAAAAAAAAAAAACGCTTTGCCACAGTAATAGACACAGCCATGTAATTTGTGTTGTGCACTGATTTTGCTTATGAGATTTTTTTTCTCATTGTTAAATTTCGTGCATAATTTATCCAATCACACATGCAGGGAATTTAAACAGACTTGATCTGCTATCTCTTTCTCTTCACCAGAAAAGGACTTTAGGGTCTGAGCCTGAGCCCATATAGGGATCACTGCAGGAGAACAGACTACAGACTATAGTCTTCAAATTATAGGTTCACTGCACTTGCATTTTCTGGTGCACACTGGAACAGCTTTCACAGCTGACCTTGACCAGGTGCTGATTGGTTAAAATTAAATGCTAAAGTAATTTTTCTGTGAATAATGGAATATGTAGCTTCTAAGAACTATTTGAAGACTGGTTGTGTTGTCACCTACTGTGTCTTTCTTTTCCTCTTTTTCCTTGTTGCCTTCTGCTACAAGATGTTTTGGAAATTAACCAGAGTTACAATCAAATTCTTTTTCAAAGCAGCTTAAGTGAAATCTGGAAGTTCAGCAGACCAGGAGACTCTTTAAAAAAAAAAAAAAGGAGGTGAGGGAAGCAAGGTACAAGTGTATGTGCTTAGTGTTTGAAAAGGTGCTGGATTTTCTCCACTAATAGTTAAATGTTGTGGTTGTTTTGGGATTTACTCAGGATATTCTGTTGCATTCTGACAAGAATTTGTGGAAAGGAGGCATTCAGATTTCTCCCTCCATCCTCAGTTATTCCGTGATTTCTAACTATGAGTTTCTCATGACAACGAATTGCTGATTTTTCAGAACAAGCAAAAATAATCCTTAATTAATTGGAAAAAAATGATGTAAACTTATTTTGTCTCAAAATTCCAGTCAGGGCCGGGCGCGGTGGCTCACGCCTGTAATCCTAGCTCTGTGGGAGGCCGAGGCGGGCGGATTGTTTGAGCTTAGGAGTTCGAAACCAGCCTGAGCAAGAGCGAGACCCCGTCTCTACTAAAAATAGAAAGAAATTAATTGGACAACTAAAAATATATAGAAAAAACTAGCCGGGCATGGTGGCGCATGCCTGTAGTCCCAGCTACTCGGGAGGCTGAGGCAGGAGGATCGCTTGAGCCCAGGAGTTTGAGGTTGCTGTGAGCTAGGATGACGCCACGGCACTCTAGCCCAGGCAACAGAGTGAGACTGTCTCAAAAAAAAAAAAAAAATATTCCAGTCAGCAGGAACTGGTTCAAATAATTGAGGAATTTTTTTTCTCCATATTTTAGTTTGAGTGACAAATAACATAATAAGTAGATAAATGGGATTTTTAAATTTTAAATTTTAAAATTTTTATTTTAAATTTTAAATTTTTAAATTATTTTTAATAACCCACAATAAACACTTGGTGAGCAAATCAAGTTTTATATACCTTGGCAGGGGAGGGGAGTATTTATGTGTTTGTCCATGTATCAGTAAGTCTTTTTAATCCCTCTGCTCTGTGCACCTATGTTACTATTAGAATTGCTGATGCTGAGTCACTGTAAAATCTTGAAGGACATTTGAGATTATTGAGAAAGATAACACCTTATTAATATAGTATTTAGTGTATTTGATGACATTCTACTTTCTATACAATCTTATCTGATAATTCCAAATAAATCTGAACATTCATCTAACCACTATCCCCAATTATCTTTTCATTCTTGAGGAAAAGGGAGTTTCTTAGAACTATTGCGGTTATCAGCAGAACTAACTTCCTTTCTGCCTTTTGACTGTGAAGGTGAAGATATGAGACTCAGATTATGAAAGTAAGAGGCAAAAGTCTGTCCCAAATATTTCTTTAGTGTTTTCTACTCTTAAAATTACGTTTCAGCCTTGAAGATTTTTCTCCATCCATGCCTCTCAGGTGTGGGAGGCAGCTGAAGTCAGTGTATAATTACTTCTTGTGGGGAGATTAATGACTCTGGCCTTCCTTTGTTCTTCTCTGCGATCTCCGTTTCTGTGTCACCTGCCTATCAGCAATCAGATCCTTGATAGGTGCTATTAAACTAATATCTGAAGGTGAATTGAAAGGAAGTATCATTAAAAGATAAAGGACATAAAGTCTTGGGAAACTCCAGAGATTTCCTCTTTAAATTCTCTGTAAATCTCTTTTAAGTTTTATGATTGTTCTGTTGTTTACCTCTCCAGTAAACTGAGCCCCAAGAGCCATGGTGGCACCTCTTAGCATTTTAGAGACTGAGAATTGGCCTAATTTTAGTTGTTATTGTAGTCATTAAGGCATTTAATGACCTTAACTTTTTTATATTCCTATTCCTTATTTTCCCTGATGGGACCAATCTTCTGACAATCCTTGCTCTCGTATACTGAGTATGTGAGAAAGATGGTAAAATGAGTCCTTTTCTGATTTTTATCTTCTGGAGAGTGATGAATGAAGCTGTGTTTGTTGCAACGAATAGTAGAATAAGAAATCCTGTAAAGCCACCTAGGTTATTAGATGAATATCACAGAGCTGCTTATTATGCAGTATGGCTTAATGTAGGTTATAGATGTGACCAAATGGTAATTAGCAGAGCTGGAGCTGTAGTTGAACACTATTGTGCTGCTCTGTGATCTCTCCTTAGATTTCTGTTGCAAAGTAGAAGGAAATTGAATAGTTCCAAAGCCATAGATGGATTTCTTCACTTTTCCCCACCACTAAACATTTCTTTAAATTAATTAAATAATTAAATAAAGTCATCTGCATACTGAGATCCTGAACTCTACCTAGTAACTGATCAGTAAGGGTAGTTTCGTGCATACATATTAATCAGCTCCTCATGTGTATGAGTCGGTTCTGTTATTCTTAGTAATCAGTCCAGCGAAAGTTTTTTCTCTTTAGATGTTCTGTAGCAGGATTTAATACGGCAAACTGTTTGACTGCAAGAGTGGTGTTTCCAATTTACATCTTAGGTGTTGTTTTCTGGATTTCTCAGTGCAGAATTGGGGGGGCTTGGCTTTATATAGAATGTAGTAGCATATCTTCCTCTTGGCCTCCCAGGAGCACTGAATAACCTAGCAGGAAATAAAACCACTTCCAGAAAAGAGCTTTCCTTGATGACTGAATGAGTGTGTAGGTGTCCCACTGGGGACTTATCTCCTTTTGTGCCTGGGATTGCTTCCTCAGCTGTGAAACAAATTGGCAATAGCACATACACAAGCAAGGTAATCAGAAAGTTCACGGGAGTGACCTAGAAGGTTTAGGCCAATGTCTGTGTCCAAGAAAGAGGACCTCGAAAGAATTTCTCTTGCTAGTAGAAGAAAGTATAGAAAGGGACTAAACACTAAGTAAAGGAAATGTACATACTGACTGAAATTGCTTCTGTCTCAGTTCCTCTCTAAGAGAAAGAACAAAGAAACAGAGGTAAGGCCAAGAATAAAGATGATCTGTGTACTGTCTCTAATTTCCTCTTTCTAATGACTCTCAAAGGTTTCTTACAGCATTCCTGAAAGAGCTTAAGAATTAGAGCCAGATTCCAGCCCTACAGAGGAATAGTAGGGAGGTTCCAGTTTACTTTTTCTGTGTTGTTTTTACCTTCAAATCAATATATAGAAATTTTAAAGGGTCTTTCCAGGATCTGTCACATCCCAAGGTTGCCAAATTAAATTATAAATGCCTGATTCTCAAAAGAACAAAAATGCCTTTTGGCATTTATCATAAATGTAGAATGTTCATTATATAGGCTTCTGCTTCCATTTCATTTTATGAAAAGGTAGAGTTAGGGAAGTATAAGGATGTGTGTGAAAGTGTGAGTCAATAAGCCAATAAGGCTGTTTCGGCAGCTCTTCAGGGATCCAAATTAATCAGAATCAGTGTGTGAGCATTCTCTGGACTCTGACAGTGATGATCTGCAAATAATGATGGTTTTCGGCTGGGCATGGTGACTCGCGCCTGTAATCCTAGCACTCTGGGAGGCCGAGGCAGGAGGATCGTTTGAGCTCAGGAGTTCAAGACCAGCCTGAGCAAGAGCAAGACCCCGTCTCTACTAAAAATAGAAAAGAAATTACCTGCACAACTAAAAATATATAGAAAAAATTAGCCGGGCATGGTGGCGCATGCCTGTGGCCCCAGCTACTCGGGAGGCTGAGGCAGTAGGATCGCTTGAGCCCAGGAGTTTGAGGTTGCTGTGAGCTAGGCTGACACCACGGCACTCTAGCCTGGGCAACAGAGTGAGACTCTGTCTCAAAAAAATAAAAATAAAAAAAAATGATGATGGTTTTCTAAGCCAAAAAGTCAGAGCCAGCTGTAGAGAATGGATGCAGTACCCAGAACTCAGCTTCTAGATTAGTTTTCAAGGTTAGAAAAGTGTATGTATGTGTTTGTCTGGGGGGAAGGGAGATGGATTATAGGTAGAGTGGTGGTCATGCAGTAAATTATCCCAGAACTAGAGTTCTATTGCAGAGCTGTTGAGCAGCTTAGATTATGGATGTATGTGTGGTTTTCTCTGAATGTCTCTATTCAAGGACTACATTTAACCTGGACTGAAAAATCTTTCACAAGGAGAAGAGGATTTTCTAGGTCTGCTGATTGGTATCATAATTAATCTTCAGAGGAAATCAGCCAATGTGTATATTAAGTGCCTTTGTAGTAGCATAGCTTCCTCCTGGCTTCCCAGGAGCACTTGTGTATGCCAAGACATTATGCTCATTTAGGATTTGGGCACTATAGGCTCAAAGTTGGTACTTTGTCAGCCTAATAAATGCCAGAATTTAAAGAGTTAAGGGATCATCACTAGCTTCATTACAACTTTTATGTTGTCTGTAGATGTGTTGCATTCTTCTTGGAACCTAATTACATTCTAGTGAGAAGTTCTAGTTTTGGAGGTCGATTGCTGGTGTTTGACTATGTCTGTCTGTGTGTATAATCAGCTGCATCTTCGGACTGCTATGGATTGGCTTCTGGATAGCAACAGCACTTCCTGTTTCTTACAGATAAATTTGAAGTTAGAGTCATACTCTAAGATACCATTCTTATTAACCAATCACTGCGATAGTCTCTGAGGGTTAGAAACCCCCACAATGTTGCCTCCAGCCCTCCTATAACTTTTAAGTAGATTTCCTTCTAGCTAAAGATTTATTAAAGCACCTAGGATCATTAAGAATCATGGCATTCCTAGGATCTGCATATTTCTTCCTCTTTTCATCCCCATCCATATTCATGGATTTTATACCTAACTAATACACCATTTTGGGGATGCTATTAATAGATTGGTAGGAAGCATAGCAGTGCGCAATAGAACATGCTTTAGAAGCTGGGCCTTTTCTTTCTCATCAGTCTATATGCTCAGATAATATTGAAATCTGGCCCTGATTCTTTTTTAAATGAGATGAGAAAAAATAGAACTCTTTTTTTAAAAAAAAGGCACTTTTAGCCAGGTAGTGTTTACAAGGAAGATCATTAATAAGAGACAGAGCTTCTCCTAGTACAGGATGCTCTCATCTAAACCACTAGATTTGTAGTGGTATCACGAGCTAGAATTTGAAAGGAAGGACCAAAGTCTTATATTTAGAGCCCTCTGCACTCCGACAGGAAAGGATGTAGGACTAGATTAAATACAGAAAAGGTATTTCCTCTAAATGTTCTCCCTGCAACTCAGCTACTGCTTTCTCTTTTCCCACAGATGGAGTCCCCTGTCTCCACACCAGCGGTGCTGCCACTGCACCTTTTGGTGCCAGTGGTCAATAATGACATCTCATCTCCCTGTGAGCAGATCATGGTTCGTACCCGATCAGTTGGGGTCAACACATGTGATGTGGCTCTAGCCACAGAGCCTGAGTGCCTGGGCCCATGTGAACCTGGAACCAGTGTCAACCTCGAAGGCATCGTGTGGCAGGAAACAGAAGATGGTAAGTGTGATGTGTAGCTTTGCCATCCCTTCTCATCCTGCTTCTGCAGGGGAGCCAATAGGGGCTTGTTGTTGTAAATACTGCCAAGTGTTTATTAGAAGTCTCAAGTGTCCACAGCCTGCTGGCGATAACCCACACAGAGGATTTAGGTTTAACGAACTTCTTAGCAAAATCTCCCGGCTTCTAGAGATTGCCAGTGCCAGTTTTTTAGATTACTTATCTCCTCTTCATAGCTATTCAACAGTGTTGGCCCTGGTGCTTAACAGTCATCTGATAGATGCTGGCCAGGTAATTCAGACTGTTTCTATACTCTTCTTACCCCTTCTGTCATTTTATATGGGAGATTTAGATTATTAATGAAATTTTGGGTCAAGCTTGAAGAGAAAAAGTAGTAAAAGGGCAGCTGAGGGAGTCAAGGGAATGGAGAACAGTCATTCTTAAATTGACTTAATATTGGCTCATTGAATGTGCAGCTCTTGCCTTTTTTTTAACACCTGGAGGTGCAGCCAGCTCCTTCTTCCCACTGGTTGCCTCATTGCCCAGCTACCTCGCCATTTCATGTCTGTCACTTAGTACAGATTTTATAGGCCAGGGCAACAGGGAAATATTTACATGGTCTTATTTTCAGACATCCACTAAGCAGTTGGCTCACTGTAGGTTACTGCTGCCCGAGGCTACCATCCAGACTTCTTGTATGTTCCATTTACTGCTGAGAACAGAATCTCTTCTGCTTTGAAAGTTCATAAACCTGAAAAAGAGCAAAGGGACTTAACCAGGTATTTCAGATCTTTTGGTATCATCTGGTGGTGATGTGGTTTCAGCACATTCTTTTTATAAGGAATCCAAGTCCTTGTCAAAGTATGTGTAGTTAGAGAGGCTGGGCCTCAGAGTCCCATCATGTCTCTGCATCAGTAACCAGACTTGCAAAATGTCCTCACTCTGAGGAGTTTAGAGGCTCAGAGGAGCACAGCTAATTATCTCTGATTATCACAGAGCTATCTTGTCAGTCTGCCCATAGAAAATTAGGCGTTTCATTCTAGTCTGTTCCCCTGAATATTTTGTTGTCATTCAGTATTTATTTAAAGTTCACCATGCAGTAGGTACTGATGTGTTACAGGTTAAGAACTCTATGTTCTTGGCTTTCTCAGCATTAGGGATATAGTCAATCTTCAGCTTTCAGAATAACATTGCTAATGAGGTTTTATTGTGTGCCTGAGTGGTGGAAACTGATGCAGAGAAGATAGAGCAGAGAGGTTGATGGATATGTGTATACAATTTACAATCTGGAAATCACAAAGTGGCTGTCTGATTTTTAAAATGTCATCTGCTTATGGCCAAATGTCTGAAAAGCCACAGAGTCTGTTGGAATGATGAACATATCCAGACCACATTTCTGTGCCACCAAGCAACCTTCAGAGCCTCTTGTCTCAATGTATTGAACATAGAAGACATCAATTTCCTGCCTATTTGTTCTACCCATCTTTATGATGATGACATTCTCCAAGGGCAAGTTGCTTTTTGTACATGTAAACCTAACAAAAACTTTTTGAGAGAGTAAAGCTAACCTTTTCACTCTCCTGAGGACAATGAATACCTTTTTATCTTAAAATACCTTTTGCCCGTCCCTGCCAGGGGGACGTTAACACAGATTTTGTTGTTGTTGTTGTTGTTGTAAATCATTTGCTATGCAAGGCTCTCTTGTCAGGTTTTCGCAGGCAGCCTACTACCAGGTTCCCATGTTACGCACTTTTATACTTTATTTCACAGCACACATCACAGTTTGCAACTCGGTTTATAATTGTGTGATTTTTCTGTTAATAGCTATCTCTTCCGCTGTTTTAGAAATTCTGTGAGATTAGGGACTCTGATTTGCTCACCTTTGTATCCACAGTACTTAATACCTGGCGCCTATAGTAGGCTCTCAAAAATATTAGGATGAATGCTTGCATCCACATCATTGTCATTTGTGGACCTGGGTTAATGTATATCTAACAGATATTACAACATTGCTTGAACTTAGGAATTGTGTCAGAATACTTTCCAAAATTCTACACTTTCTCTGAAACTCAGAATAAGTACTGCTTTCATGGGGTTTGAGATCACTCTCATTTATCTAAATCTGCAAGGTGTTTAGTTCTACTTTTAATACCAGGTTTTCTTCCATTTACTGTCTTGTGTTTCAAGGCTTAGTACCTCTCTTCTTTCTTTTTTTCTTTCATCTCAAGGGAAAGAGAATTGTTCTGCAGTGGTATACTCAACTTTACTTTGCTTTCTGGCCACCCCAGAGGGCCTTCACCTGAACTGTCAGTTGACGAAGGTCCGAATTGGAATCAGAGTTGGTTTATAACCCTTTTCATCTTCAGGTAATAGATTTCCTGTAAAGATCATTTTCTAGAGATCTATAAGATCTAATGTACTAAGTAAGTCTTCAAGTTAATCATAACAACTACATACAGATACTTTAAAAAAAAAAATCTTCCAGCTTTCCAGATTTTTTTTGACTTTTTGTACTTCTGTCTGTCTCTTTGCCTAGCAAACTACTATCTTCAAATAGAAGAATCCTTACAGCTTAGAGAGAAGCTGTGATTGATTGGTTTCTGAGAGGAAAGGAGGATGCTGAGGTCCCTGTAGGACTCAGCCACCTTGCTGAGAACAGTTGTAGGGGTTATGGCCTCAATTATTCCTGGTTTCTTTGCCTCCTTGTCCTACAGTGTTGCTTCTTTCTTTCTTCCCCTCTCCCTGTTGCTCACTTTAAACCTTGCCTTGGAGGCATTTTGAAATTCCTGCAGATTCCATCTCTTTTTAGGCTATTCATAATTCAGTCAGCACTGAAGAGGTCCTTCCTTTTTTCTTTCTTTTTTTTTGAGACAGAGTCTTGCTCTGTTGCCCGGGCTAGAGTGCCATGGCATCGGCCTAGCTCACAGCAACCTCAAACCTCAAAAGGGATCCTCCTGCCTCAGCCTCCTGAGTAGCTGGGACTACAGGCGTGAACCACCATGCCAGGCTAGTTTTTTCTATTTTTAGTAGAGACGGGGTCTCACTCTTGCTCAGGCTGGTCTGAAACTCCTCACCTCAAGCAATCCTCCTGCCTCAGCCTCCCAAAGTACTAGGATTATAGGCATGAGCCACTGTGCCTGGCCAAGAGGTCATTCTTGACTACGCTCAACCTTGGGACTGTTAAGACCCAACTTATAACTCACCTGGAATGTTTTCCTTGTTTTTTTGTTGCTTATTCTTAGCACTATACAAGGGTCTAATTCCATCTGATTTTACTTTGTCCCACCTCATCTCAAATCAAAATAGCAGGTACCAGGTCTCTTCCAGGTTCACAAGGCTTAACCTTAACCCAGAGTCCTACAGACAATGTATAAGAAACCATCTACTTGTGCTGAGGCAAAATTGCTTACTGGCTTCTATGGTGTTTTAAAAAAAGCAAGGTTGACTTTAGATAAGATTCCAAGAGAAGCTGTAGGTTTTCCTTTTTTGGACAGCAGCACTAAGGTGAAGACAAACACCAGTGATGTAGTTTACTTTGGCAAATATACTTTGTGGAAGAACTTGTGGTACAGTGGAAGGAGTACTAGAATGAAATCAAGAGGCTGCTATATCTCTGCCACTATCGTTGTGACCTTGAGCAAATCCCTTAACTTCTCTGGGCCTTAGTTACCTTATCTCTTAAGTAGAATTGAACTAGGTGACCAGTTAGGACCTGTCAGCACTTAAGTTATAAAAATGTATTCCTTAAACCATGGAATCAGCATGGATCCAGTACTAGTTGACTATGGCATCTTAAAAACGAACAGTTTCGGCCGGGTGCGGTGGCTCACGCCTGTAATCCTAGCACTCTGGGAGGCCAAGGTGGGCGGATTGTTTGAACTCAGGAGTTCAAAACCAGCCTGAGCAAGAGCGAGACCCCGTCTCTAACTAAAAATAGAAAGAAATTAATCGGACAACTAAAAATATATAGAAAAAATTAGCCGGGCATGGTGGCGCATGTCTGTAGTCCCAGCTACTCGGGAGGCTGAGGCAGGAGGATCGCTTGAGCCCAGGAGTGTGAGGTTGCTGTGAGCTAGGATGACGCCACGGCACTCGCTCTAGCCAGGGCAAAAGAGTGACACTCTGTCTCAAAAAAAAAAAAAAAACCGAACAGTTTCATGTATCAACTGAAAACGAGAAATACTAATACCACTGATGTAATTTCATTATATAGTTGTTGTATATTTGTTGTACATTTGTTTCATCATAAAATGAAAGTACTCACCTTGTGGTCTTTGTCCATTTTGTGCTGCTGTAACAGAATGCCACAGACTGGGTAATTTATAAACAATAGAAGTTTATTCGACTCACAGTTCTGGAGGTCCAAGATCAATAGACTGCATGTGGTGAGGGCCTTCCTGCTGTGTCACAACAGGACAGAAGGCATTACATGGTGAGAAGACCTGTGAGAGAGGGGGAAGGGAAGAGAGTGGAACTCATTCTTTTATCAGGAACCTACTCCCATGATGACATCATTAATCCATTCATGATGGCAGAGCCCTCATGACTTAATCACCTCTTAAAGGTCCCACCTCTCAACACTGTTGCACTGAGGCTTAAGTTTCCAAGACATAAACTCTGGGGCATACGTTTAAACCATGACACCATACCAGTCTCAAATTCAGGAAATCTCTACCTCCCGTTTTTCAACTCCTGATCCTATACTGACAAGTGGAAGAATTCCCAAACTGAGCTGTTTTTGATGGAAGATATGTTAGCTTACATAAACTGAGCCTGCAATACTGCTTAGTAGTCCCTTCACCTCCCTGTTATATTCCCATTCCCCAGCACACTTATTTCATTCTCTCTTCATGCTCTTAAACAACTAAGATCAAAACCACCCACCTTAAATTCCCCCAGCTTCCCTCCTCTCTTCCTCAAAATGTATTTTCTTACCCTATCATATAATTTTTCTCTTCTTACTCAGAAGATTCTTTGAAACTTTATACTGTCAATTTTATCTGCTTTTTCCTTCATCTTCATTCTTTCCCCTTCTATTTAAACTCTTTCTCTCTGCAACACTTTCATACAGTGAAAATATTTTCCTTGCTACCCCTTTGAACTACCAACTTCTCCCTTCTCTTCACTACTTTCTATTGCTGTTTCCAATCTCTTTTTACCCGCCCCCACTCTCACTCCCCACTATTGTATAACATCCTGTCATCAGATTTCTTCTACCACCATTTGACTAAAACACTTCTCATACCAATGATTACTTTCTAAAGGTCTTCTCTCAGTCCTTCCTAGGCTTTTATTTCATTCATTCATTCATTCATTCATTTATTGACAGAGTCTCACTCTGTTGCCCTGAGTTAAAGTGCCATGGCATCAGCTTAGCTCACAGCAACCTCAAACTCCTGGACTCAAGCGATCCTCCTGCCTCAGCCTCTCGAGTAGCTGGGACTACAGGCATGTGCCACGATGCCCGGCTAATTTTTCCTATTTTTAGTTTAGGTGGGGTCTTGCTCTTGCTCAGGCTGGTCTCAAACTCCTCAACTCAAGCGATCCTCCTGCCTTGGCCTCCCAGAGTGCTAGGATTATAGGCGTGAACCACTGCGCCCAGCCCTTCCTAGGCTTTTAGAAGCTTTATTATCTCCTCATCTGGTAGTGGTGGAAGAAAATAGACAGAAAAAAAAAATAGAAGTTTTATTATTTCTTTATTCTTGAAACTCTCCTCTCTGCCTTTGTCATACTATACTTCTCTAAATCTATTTTTTTTCTAACTGGTTATTCCTTTTATTTTGTGGCAATTCCTCTTCTTCCTTGTATTCATTTGATCAGAAATTCCTGGTTGGTTTTAGGATGCTGAAATATTGGTCCGTTCAGTCCTATCGGCCTCTAGATAGGGCCTATAGCAGCTCGTGCCCTGATCCCTTCCCTACAGGAAAGCAGCCTTATCCATGATATATTTTTTCATTTACTATGCAGAACCATAGGGGAAAGTTGAGGAAACATTGAGTTAGGAATGGCATTTGGCTGCTAGGGACAGAAAATGAAATTATAATAATGATTTAATATAAGAGAATCTGGACCTAGGTAGTTAGTCTAGGGCTGGTGTGGTGACTTCACAATGCAATCAATGTTTTGGGTGCCTTAAAGTTACTTCTTTGTTGCAAAATTGCTACTATAGCTCCAGCCATCACATCTACTTTCCAGTCTTGAAAAAGAAGGAAAAGAAAAAAACATCTGTATCCCATCTGAATGCTTTCAAGAGCTTTCCCAGAAGTCACACCCTAAGACTTCTGCTTACATCTTATTGGCTACCCTGTAAGCAAGGAAGGCAAAGAAATGTAGCTTTTTTGCTGGATACATTGCTTCCCCACACAAAATAGGGGCTCTTACTAAGGAAAGGGGGAAGCAATTAGCAGACTCTGCCACTCTTCTGCTTTGCATAGCCTTCATATATCATAGCTCCCAAAAGCTGTCACTCCAGCAGCCTTCTTTTTCAAGTGCTCTCCTGTATATTCATGGCTTCAGCTGTCTCCCTGATATAAACAATACCCAAAACTCATCTGTACACTTGTCCCTTTTGCCCAGTATCATTCAGACTGCCGAACTTGCACATCACCAGAAGATGATTTCTTAAATTCAAAATGTCTAAAAAAGAGTAATCATCTTTTTCCAAAGATTTGCTTGTTTTTCCTTCTTTGTTTCTCTTCACTACACCTACCTTCATCATTACACCATCATTACCATCCTACCTATTTTTTAGGCTCCAATCTCCCTAGTTATCTCTGACTCTTCACTCTTAATCTCTTTGTATAGTTTTTAGTGATTGCTCTAGGGATTATAAGATATCTATTTAACATTTCACAATCTACTTAAAATTGGTATTTTTACCATCTCAAGTGGAATATAGAAATCTTACCACCATATAAGTACTTTTACTCTCCCTTCCTTATGTTGTAGTTGTCTTACTACAGCCCATTGCCTGTTTTAGTATGGCTTATGAGTTAAATATAAATGATAAAAAGATCTTTTCTTTCTTTTTTTTTTTTTTTTGAGACAGAGTCTTGCTCTGTTGCCTACGCTAGAGTGCCGTGGCGTCAGCCTAGCTCACAGCAACCTGAAACTCCTGGGCTCAAGCGATCCTCCTGCTTCAGCCTCCCAGGTAGCTGGGACTACAGGCATGCGCCACCATGCCTGGCTAATTTTTTCTCTCTATATATATTTTTAGTTGTCCAGATCATTTCTTTCTATTTGTTACTAGAGACGGGGGTCTCGCTCTTGTTCAGGCTGGTCTCGAACTCCTGACCTTGAGTGGTCCACCCACCTTGGCCTCCCAGAGTGCTAGGATTACAGGAGTGAGCCACCGCTCCCGGCCGAAAGATCTTTTCTTGATAAAAAGAATCGAGAAGAATCAAAACAAGAAAAAAATCAAAACAAGAATATTTGTGAGGCATGAAAATTATATGGAATTCAAATTTCAATGTCCATAAGTAAAGTTTTATTGGAACACAGCCACATTCATTTTATGTATTTTTAGCCACTTTTGCCCTACAGTGGCAGAATTGAGTAGTTGTAAAAGAGACCAGCCAAAAATATTTATTATCTGGTCTTTTACTGAAAAGGTTTGCCAACCCCTGACCTTTGTATCATATATAATATTATACATTGAAAACCCCATCAAACAACTTTAAAATTTGTTCCCTTTTAACCATCATATACTATAAAGAACTCAAGAGAATAATTTGTTGTATTTACCCAGATATTTAACATTACTATTACTCTTCCCTCATTCCTGATGTTCCAAGAGTTCCTGTATTGTTTCCCTCTGAAGAACTTCTTTTAGTATTTCTTTTACAGCAGGTCTGTTGCTGTGAATTCTCTGAGAATGTCTTCATTTATTTCACCTAAAAGATCTTTTTAGGCTATAGAATTCTGGGCTTACATTTCTTTTTTTTCAGCACTTTAAAACCTTTTAGCCTCTGTGGTTTCTGATGAGAAATATATAATCATTTGAGTTATTCTCTTACGTCTTTTTTCTCTGATTGCTTTTAAAGACTTTCTTCAGCAGTTTGATTATGCTGTGTCATATGTCTGGTATATATTTCTTTGGGTTTATTTTGTTTGGGGTCACTTAATTTCTTGAATGTGTAAGTTTATGTCCTTTTTCAAATTTTGAGCGCTCATCTTCAGCCATTACTTATTCATACATTTTTTTTCTGCACCACTTTCTTTATCCTCCCCTTCCAGGACTGCAGTGTCATAAATATTCAGCCAATTCTTACTTGCTTCCACCTAGGATTCCTTCCTATGTGTCTTTTCTCCTTTATTAGATTGTAAGATAGCTGAGGAATTGCATTTTATACATCGTTTTATTTTCCCAAGGACTTTCAGTCTTTACACAAAAAATAATCAGTAAATATTTGATTAATAAAATTGACTATGCCTTGTAGGTAAAAATGGTAATTTTTTTTTTTTTTTTTTTTTTGAGACAGTCTCACTCTGTTGCCTGGGCTAGAGTGCCGTGGCGTCATCCTAGCTCACAGCAACCTCAAACTCCTGGGCTCAAGCGATCCTCCTGCCTCAGCCTCCCGAGTAGCTGGGACTACAGGCATGCGCCACCATGCCCGGCTAATTTTTTCTATTTTTAGTAGAGACGGGGTCTCCTCGCTCTTGCTCAGGCTGGTCTTGAACTCCTGACCTTGAGCGATACACCCGCCTCGGCCCCCCGGAGTGCTAGGATCACAGGCGTGAGCCACCGCGGCCGGCCAAAATTGGTAATTTTTAAATAACATCTCTTTGGTTCATTTCCTATGTATTGACTATAAGTAATGAGAAATTTTGTATTGTACTTGCCCTTTTTTTTTTTTTAGGTTTTTGTTTTTTGTTTTAGAGCTGGAGTCTCACTGTGTTGCCCAGGCTAATCTCAAACTCCCTGGCTCAGTAGTGCCTCTCTCCTCAGCCTCCCAAGTAGCCGGGACTACAGGCATGTGCCACTGTGCTCGGCCTTCTTTGTTTTGGTTTTGGTTTTTTTTTTTTATAAATAGTAGCTTCCATTACCAAGCTTTTGAAATTATGAAAGTGAGAGATAACCAAGTATGTTGGCTCATGCCTGTAATCCCAGCTACTCTGGAGGCTGAGGTGGGAGGATCACTTGAGGCCAGAAGTTTGAGGTGGCAGTGAGCTATGATTGTGCCATTGCACTTCAGCCTGGGCAACAGAGCAAGACCCTATCTTTTTTTTTTAAAAAGTCAGAGATTAGAACCTTCAAGTATTTTCAGAGTTAATAGTTTGAAGTTATACTCTGAGAAATTTGAGCATGGAGGAACTTCAGAGGCAGTCATAACCAAGTTCGGGGTACCAACTGGGCAGACCTCAGCTCCCACCTCTGCTACTTCACCAGCTGCAGCCCAGAGCAGTTCTATTTTTGGATGACTTACATTAGACCCCTTTGTAAAACTTTATTTTAAAAGGATTCTGCTGCTTTAAAAGAGTTTTATTATAACTACTTATGAAGTGAGAGAGTTAACCTAGTCATTCATCTGTGTTAACCCTCCCACCTCATGTTGAAATTCTTCTTATAATAAACATCTCTAAAATTATAATTCCTCTTATAATATCACTGGTCTTTTACCAGAATATCAGAAAGAAAATTGTGATGCTTTAAACCATATTTCTTAAGCTGAAGTGTGTGCGACTCCCTTGCGTGTCTGTGGATCTGAAAATCTATGCAATAAACTTGGCCTATCCCCTAAAACAGAATTCTGACTTATGATGTGGTGGGGGAAAAGGGAGTTTTCAGTTTTTACAGCTGTTAAAGGTTTTGTCATAAACACGTGCAAGGAAATATAGGAAGGTCGTGCATCCCCATCTCTACCTCAGGGTATACAGTACATATTTATTCCAATAACTAGGAGTGTCTGGAACTATTTGAGAAGAACTGTTTTAAAGAATAATAGTGACATAAAGGCATAGTAGTACAGTACAAATCTCTGAACTAGGGTTAGGAGAGTTGGGTTCTAGAACATGTTGTACCTTTAGTTAGCTGTGTGATCTTGGGTAAGTCTTTTAATTTCTCCTGTCCTTGGATTTCTAATTTATAAAAGGGACTTGGACTAGATCTGCGCTGTCCATTAGAACTTTTTGTGATGGAGATGTTCTGTCCAAAATGGTAGCCTTTGTCACCTGTGATATTAAGCACCTGAAGTGTGGCAAGTAGAACTGAGGGACTGAATCTTTAATTTTATTTAATTTAAATTTAAATAGCCATGTGTAAATAGTGGCTACAGTATTGGACAGCACAGGAGCTAGATGATCTTTAAAATACACACACACACACACACACACACACACACGTGTGTATACTCTGAGATCTAAAGAAGAATAACTGGGTGGGAGGGTGAAGAAGGTGGGTAAAGTAACTGACATCTAAACAGACCCAGGGTGGCTTCTGTGTACCTGGTCCCTGTTACCAGGTGAACATTTGGCTCTGCTTCAGTCTCTGTGGTTGAGCCCTGTGCTTTGGTCTGTGGATTGCAGTTTTCTCATTATCAGAGCAATAGGCAGTGGTTTTGCTTAGCAGGAAGTTAGTTTGCCTGTGGTTGCTCTGCTGAGAACCTGTGCCAGCAATTCTTCATCCTCATCTGATTGTAGAGCTCGCCTGTGGGTCTTTATCCTTCTCACTAAAGGGAAAGGGCTCTCCATTAATCTTCCTTTTCATGAAAATGGTAACCTTGGTAGTTACCCTTGGTTTATTCTGCATGATTCTGATATAGGAAAGTATGTGTGTGAACCACAAAATATCTAATTTTAGGTATTTGTACTGAAAAAGTAAGGTGGTTCTCAGCTACAGATTTTTCTGTTTTATAGGCTGTAGTTAATGCCCCTTCACCTTCCGTCTTGCCCCAAGCAACACTGCCCCGGGGGGAGAGATGGTGCACAGTGACCAAGCTTTCTCCACTGCTTAGCCAATTGCAACTAGCCTGATTCCTGCAGAAATAGCCCTACCAATAGCACAGTCATAAAGAGCCTAGCAGCCATTGTCTGGCACCACAAATCTTCATAGCAACAGACCACCACATGGCAACAGCAGCCACACAAAGGAAACATTAGGGAAATCAATGCCTACTTTCTCCCACCCCTCCCCCACCAAAAACAATAGCCAACACATTCTTCCCACCTAGCAGCTTACTCCCAGGGGCTGCTTTAGGGCAGTAACGTGTTTATATACCCCTGTGGATTATGTTATCTGCCCACTGTCAGATATTTAAATCCTGAAGCCCTAAGGAAAAATTTCAATCACAGGCTTTTTTGAGTGTCATTTTGCAAATTGCAAAATAGACTAATCTCCAAGGGAGAGAGATGTCCTCCTGTTACGCACTTTTACCCACCTCCTCCCTCCCCACAGCAAAGCACTGTCAGGCAGTTTATAGGTGGCCGGGCTGTGGGCTTGCCAGATAGGTAAAGTTGTTTCAGAATGAGATTCTTTTGATATTTCAGTAACAAGACCCTCTCAGATGGTCTCAAACACAGACTTATTTGTTACCAAAGCCTTTAACAAGTAATTTAGTTCCTGAGACTTAGTTATGAACTCAAGTGAGTGATACCTAGGTAATAAATGTAATTCTGGTATATAACTTGGGATTAATCACTAGCCCTAGCTCATTTAGCTTTGAAGTATGATTCCAAGGGGAAAAGGCCCCATTTGAGAGCCTTGGTGCTTTCATGCACTGTTGATAACGTCGTTTAACTGGTTTGGGCCTTAGTTTCCTCACTTGTAAAAGGAGACTGGACTACATGATCTCTGTGGTCCTTCTAGCTCTGATATTTACAATTCTGTAATCATTTGTGTGGGACAGGAGAGGGAATTGTCTTTGTTAGTCATTGGTTGTGTTGAGATCTGCTGGAAGATGTTGAACCCTCAGGTCTCAGTGCTTACACTGCTAAAAACAGGTCCTGGCCCTGCCCTTGTTGATAAAGCTGCTGTAACAATGATAGGCAGAAGCTATTAACAAACTTGGCAACCAGCCTTTTCTCCCACGGCGGTAGTTTCAGACCAGTTCAGGCAGAGCTTTGCTCCCAAGCTGTTGCTACCAAGTCCGCTGCCGCCTCTTAATGATTCCAGTGAGAACTAACTCTATTTCTCTCTCTTCCTCTCACTCTCTTCCTCCTCTCCCTCTCTCTCTCTACTCTATGAAACACAGGGCTGTTCTCCACCTCTTCTGGTACCTCATTATCCCATCTCCCTCAGGCTTTACAGAACAAAGAAATCACAGGCATCAACTTTATAATTTGGGCAGCTGGAGATAATTTCCCCAGGATAGGGTGGGTAGGTAGCTCATTCCTCCTGGCATGAGGCAGCATTGCTAAATGGCCTTGTATGTAGTCTGCCAGGCTTAGGCTTTGTTAGGCCATTCAGGCATCTCTGTATTTGAGTTAAATTATAGTGGCAAACCAGGCCCATGTAGGGGTGAGGAAAAACATGAAAAGTGTGTCATTTATAGGCCCTGCTATTTGCTAATTGCTCAAGGAATTTTTGTTTAATCTAATGTCCCCGTGCTTGCTTCTGCCAGATCCTTTATTTTCCTTAGTTGCTGCCTTCACGGCCTTCTCCATAGCAACAAGCTATATGACAAAAAGGCTATGGTGAGAAATTGAGCAGTCTCCCCTCCCCCAAGTTGTACTCTATTTTCTCTCTAGGATGTGTTAAAAAAGCCTAAAAGGCTGCTGTCAAATAATTTTCTACCCTCATTGAACTCATAATCAAATGACATTTTTAACCCTGAACTAATTCAGTAAACAACCTGCATTCCTTTTATTTTACTCTGATTATCCCTACCTTTTGAAAAATTTCCCGATCATTCAATATACTTGAAATACTGTGCATCTTCCCATTTACCAAGCTTCTCTCTGCTTTTCAGCTTTTAGCTTATTCCTTAGAACTGCTTTTAAAATCTCCTGGAATCAAGTATCAGTATGGAGAAAGAATGGATAAAGAAAGTGGAACCTTCCCCTTTCGCTAAGGTGCTGTTGCATTAGATACTAGACTGGTCTGATGCCCTGGAGGCTGGGCAGACTGACTGAACTATAGAACTAGCCTGCATCTCGGCTGATGCTGGCACTGCCTACTTTGTTATCTTCCCTGCCATTTATCTACAGGAGTCACAGACCCAGAGGTTTTGTTTTTGTTTTATGTGAATAGGTCTTACTAAACAATAATATAAATATGTACATGAATCATAAGTGCATGTCTGAATTTCCAAAGTGAACACACCACATGGTACCAACACCTACATGAAGAAGCACAATATTTCCAGAATCCCCTTTCATGCCTCCCTTCCGATAGCTAGTGCCCCCACCAATCAATTCTGACTCTTATACATTTAGAACTTTATATAAATAGATCATTACAGCATGTGCTTTTTAAATGTTGAGCTGTTCAGCATTATGCCAATGAGATTTCAGCCATGTTGTTACATGTAGTTGAACTTTGTTTATTCTAATTATTTTATAGTATTCCATTATGTGAATATAGTGCTACTTATTTATTCAGCTGTTGATGGGCATTTGGTTTGTTTTGCAGTTCAGCGCTGTTATAAAAAATGCTGCAGTGAAAATTCTTGTATTAATACATGTCTTTTGGGAAATATGTGTACACATTGCTATCTGTATATACTTAGGATTGGAATTCCTGGGTCATAAGGTATGCATATGATCAACTTTAGTAGTTGTTGCCAGTGTCCCAAAATGTCTGAACCAATTTACACTCCTAGTCCCAATGTATTAGAATCCTGGTTGCTCTACATTCTAGCCAACACTTAACCTTATTTGTCTTTTTTTATTTTAGCCATTGTGGTTGGTATGTAGTGGTATCTCATTGTGGTATTAATTTGCATTTTCCTGGTAAGTAATGAAATTGAACATCTTTTCATATGTTCATTGGCCATTTGGAAATCCTCTTTTATAAAGTGTTCAAGTCTTTTGTCCATTTTTGGATCAGGTTGTATGTCTTTTTATTGGTTTGTAGGAATTCTTCGTATATTCTGGTTATGAGTCCTTTATTAGATTTATGTATTATAAATACCTTCTCTTTCTTGCCTTTTCTGTTAATGGTGTCTTCTTCATTTTTATATAGTCTAGTTTATCTTTTTTTTCCTTTTATTGTTAGTGCTTTTTGTGTCCTGTTTAACAAAGTTTTTCCTATCCCAAGATAAGGATATTCTCCTACATTTTTTCTAAGAGCCTTATTGTTTTTCCTTTCATATTTATATCTGTGTTCTATCTGGAATTGATTTTTATTTAGGGTGTAAGTAGGGAGTCAAGATTCTTATTTTTTTCCTATGGATATGTAATTGGCCCAGCACCTTATTTAAAAGACTATCCCTCCCCCACTGCACAGCAGTGTCACACTGGTCATAAATCAGTTAACGTGTGGATTTATTTCTGGGCTTTCTTCTGTTCCATTCATACATTTGTCTATTCTTGTGTCAGTACTACATTGTCTTGATAACTATAGCTTTATAAATCTTGATATCTTGTAGTGTAAGTCCTCCAGCTTTGTTGTACTTCTTCAAGACTGCCTCGGCTGTTCTTGGCCTTTTTCATTTATATATAAATTTTAGGATTAGCTTGTGAATTTTTATGAAAAATAACCTGCTGAGATTTTGCTTGGGATTACATTGAATCTATAGATCAATTTGGAGAAGACCCAAAGTTTTATCCTTTTACTTAAGTTAGTGTTACTCAGTTACTGAGGGAGAGTTGGAGGGGCAGGGATCACAGCAAGTCGCTAATGTCACATGGGAAGCTTGTTTAAAATATATGTTAGCTACCCCTCACTCATATTACGAATCAGCAGGTTCAGGATAGAGCTTGGGCATGTTTATTGTGAAAAAGCTCCCTAAGAAATTATGGTTTGCTGCCATCACCACTGTTCTCCACCCATCCTATTTGAGAACCACTAGATGCCAGTCATATTAGATTAAGGTGGATCCTAATGACCTTATCTTGATTGCCTCTGTAAAGACCCTATTTCCAAATAAGGTCACATTCTAAGGTACTGAGGGTTAGGACTTCTGCATATCTTTTTGGGAGGACACAATTGAACCCATAACAGGGGCCAGTGAAAATTTCAGAATAATTGTTATCACAGGTTGGGGAGAGAAAGATTATCTGGAACTGTGCAGTAACGGTGAGACTCATTGCTTCTCAAAGCCAATCTGGGAGAAGAGCATCCACCCTCTGGCCCCCAGCTGTTACTGAGTCCCTCTCTCTGCATTACTGTTTCCCCTTCCTTGGCGCTAAGAGCCAAAGGGTGATTTAGTTCTACTCTGTTAACAAACCCTGGAACTGCCAAGTGGAGGGGTTATTAGAAAGGAAAATAGGTTTCAGCCAGTTGGCAGCATCTCTAGCCTCTGTCTGAAGAAAGCTGAAAAGAAAAGGGCCTCATGTAAGCCACCCCTAGCCATGTTCTTACCCTAGTTCTTCATGCTAGGTCATAAAGCAGCAAAGCTGTGGACAGTGTGATTACTTCTCAATCGCAGGCAAGTGTTTTTTCAAAGCTGTCCCATTGAGATGATACCATCTTTCTTATTCCTAGTGGTTTTCAGGGAGTGACTCCAGCTGGACAGCTGAGGGCATGATGACCTCTGCTGAGCCAACCTCCTCCAGCCATGGCTACAGTACATGGTTACCTCGGCAAGAGGGAAAGGAGGATGTGCAGTTTAAGGGTGTGGTGAACCAGTCTTCGTTGCACTTATGCATAGTTTCTAAGGTGCAAGAACCTGCAGATGGGAGGAGGAACTTTATCAGATCTTATAGGGTTCCTCCACGCCTCCCCATTCACACAGCCTGGGGGTAGAGTGGTTTACATTTAGTGGGTGTTTCACTTTGGCCTTACTTCTCTACCCTGTACTAGTTCTTCTCCTACTTACAGTTTTAGCAATACTACATCTACCTAACCACTCTCCCAAATTGATTATTTGCTTGATAATGGTTTCAACTGGCTTTATTATACTTTTGCCTGAAATTCTGTGCAGAGAAAACACCATGGTCATGTGAAAATGGTCCCAGGATGACGAGTGTTCGTCACCTTTGTGCTTTCTTTGGTTCATTCAGCCCCAGAAGATCACAGAACGAAAGGCTTAGGATTTTTGTTTTCTGTCAATCCCAGACTTGAAGGCAGAAAAAATTGACACCACCATTTTCTATAGCAGTAGTTCCCAAATTTTGCTGTACATTAGAATGTGGAGGTGGGGGTTTTTAAAAATGGCCAGGTCTCACCCAATTAAATCAGAACGTCTGTGAGGGGGAGCCAGGTGTCAGTATTTTTTAAGGATTTCCAGGTGTTTCCATTGTGCAACAAAACCATACCTCCATAGGCTTCAAATATTTTTGCACAAGACTATCCCAAGTTGCTTATCGGATCACCTAAGAGATTTATATTTAGAATGTTAATAAGGAGCTCCTGAACAGTGTAGATTCTCTTTGGAACTATCCTCTCTAAAAGAATAATAACCACATTTCTACCTTTAGCTTTCTGGTTTTAGAAGACTCATCCATAATTCGATCCTTCTCTATAGTCAGATTCATGACTTGAGGTTGAATAGATTTCCAGGATAACTAGGATAAAAACCTGGAGATGTTGGCTGTTAATCTGATTTGAGATTCCACCTGCATGAGGTTTGGGTGCATAAGAATTTATAGCATGGCAAAAGCATTCTAATCATGGTTATTACGACAAGCTTGGAACTAGAGTTTTCTCTTAAGTATGGCGGTTTTTAACTGAAGTTCCTGATATTACCCCGTGGCAAACCCTTAAAAAAAAAAGAATGGTTTTTAGGTAACAACTAAGTACCCAATTTAAAAAGAAACTCTTAGCTAATATGTGAACCACAGATGGTCCTAATTTTCCCTAGTCTCTTCATTTCTGAAGGCTACTCACTCTTGTGAATTTCTGACTATATTCACCCTCTCCCTACATCTATGGTTTAAGCTTTTGTCCTGGAAGAAATAGTACTTAGAAATTTGCATAATCTCTAATCACATGTCAAGGTTAAATATTAGAGAGTAACATACCAGAGATCAGCTGCGGAAAGTAAATAATTCTCACATTCCCCTAGTTGGGGCTTTTGCAGTGGTAGTAACACCTAGAGTTCCAAACTAGCCTTTCTCACAGGCATCTTCTTGCAACTCTCCTTCCCCTCTCTGTCTTCCAATTTCCTGCAACATTCCTTGCTGCAGGCCAAGATGCAGTTATGCTTATAGGTTTCCAAAAACTATGACTTACTTTCATATGATCTCTTTTTCTCCACCTCTACCTCTAAAGAGAACTGGAAAACCTGAAAATACTGGTATTGACTGGGAGTTGAGGTATTTGTTGCCGTTACATCCTCCTCCTCCTCATCCTCACACCTGATATCAGTAGACAAACACCTCTATCATTCTCTTTTAGAAATAAAGTAGAAGTACACAGACACCATTAACAGGTTTTTGATCATTTGATGGTCACTAAAAGGACCTGTGGCCCTCATAAGAGGTCTGGAGAGAATAAAGAGGACTTCACTAGGAAAACAAAGAGAGGAACACAGCTGAAGGCATATTCAACTTCTAGAGAACAGGACCAAATTGAACAACAATTTGGCACCAGTGTAAAATGTGTCTGCAACAACCGTTAATGTTTATTGCTAGCCACTCCCATTAGCACTGGACATTAGGCTTAGAAAGAAAAAGAAATAGGGGTCTTTTAAAAATAACAGATGATGGAGTTGGTGTTTACACACTCAGGAATAAATTCCTTTACCACAGCTTCTGCCTTGAAATGTGATTCTTAGGGGTTAGTTGTAAATTGCATAAAATGTATGAAATGGTTTGATACCAAAGGACTACTGCTATGTCTTCTAAGTCCAAAGTGGATACTGTGCAAACGACCTGCAGTGCCATATGTAGATGGTGGGCAAAAGTGATGTAGGAGCTCTGGATCCAGTGGGTAGCTTTGTTTTCATTAAACATATCTTTGGACCAGGAAATCCTCTACTAAGTCGAATTCCAGTAAGAGGAGGAATGTGGATGCTTAAAAGAGACTTTGTTAGCCACCATGTTATACTGTGCTTTGAATTCAAAATGAGAGACAGTGAACTATATATATTCTCCGACATTTTGTGTGCCACAACAAGCAACTGTTAATATTTTTTCCTCTGTTTTTTTTTTTATGATTTATAAAGTAATGCCTGATTTCTTGGATATGACAACAAAAACACAGGCAACAAAATAAATAGATTAATTGGATTTCATCAAAATTAATAACTTTTGTTCATCAAAGGACACTATCAAGAGAGTAAAAAGACAATACACAGAATGGAAGAAAATGTTTGCAAATCATATATCTAATAAGGGATTAATATCCAGAATATATTAAAAACTCCTACAAATCAACAACCAAAAAACCCAAACAACCCAATTCAAAAATGGGCAAAGGACTTGTAGACATTTTGCCAAAGAAAATATATAAATGACCAATAAGCACATGAAAAGGTACTCAGCATCATTAATCATAAGGGAAATAAAAATGAAAACCACAATGAGATACCCCTTCATACCTACCAGGATGGCTATTATCAAAAAATGGACAATAAAAAGTGTTGGAGAGGATGTGGAGAAATTGGAACCCTTGTAAATTGCTGGTTGGAACATAAAATGGTGCAGCCATTGTGGAAAACAGTTCCTCACAAAGTTTAACACATGATCCAACAATTCTGTTCCTGGGTATATACCCAAAAGAATTGAGAACAGATATGCCAACAAAAATTTGTACATGAATAAGTAGCAGCATTATTAACAATAGCCACAAGGTGGAAATAACCCAAGTGTCCATCAACAGATGAATGATTAAACAAAATGTAGTATATCCATACAATGGAATACTATTCAACAATAAAAACAGAGTGAAGTTCTGATACGTGCTACAATCTGGATGAACCTTGGGAACATGTTAAGTAAAATAAGCCAGTCACAAAAAGACAAATATTGTATGATTCCACTTATATGTGGTATCTAGAATGGTTAAATTTATATAGATAGAAAGTAGAATATTAGGGATAGTAAGGCAGAGGGAATGGGGAGTTATTGCTTACTGGTTACAGAGTTCTATAGATAATGAAAAAATTTTGGAATTAGTGGCGATGTTTCAAAAGAAAAAAGTAATGGCTTTTTATTGTTGAAAATTTAGAAAACAAAGAAAAAGAAGAAATCACAAATCACCCAGGGATAAACCACTGTTAAAAGTTTTCTATTATACAGATGTTTTTGTTTTAACAAATTGAGACCCTTCTCTGTGTATTTTGTAATCTTCCTTGTTTAGAGGCATATACCATGAACATTTTCTTATAACGTTAAATAGTATCCTGTAACATTTTAAATATTTACCACATAGTATTCCATGTTAAGGATATATCATGATTTAGTCATTACATCTGTTTTTTTAATGGTTAAGAAAATTAAGATACTTCTTAAATTTTCCAGCTCTTTGAGAACTGAGCTTTGTTTCTTACATCATTAATAAAGTACCTCACATACAAAAGAAACACATGTTTCATAATAACAACTTTGCTTTGGACCTTTGAGTTTCTATGCCCTACTCCTTTTCCTCTTTCTATCTTCTTTTTGCCTTTTGCTCACTTTTTTTTTTTTTTTTGAGACAGAGTGTCACTCTTGCCCAGGCTAGAGTGCCGTGGCGTCAGCCTAGCTCACAGCAACCTCAAACTCCTGGGCTCAAGCGATCCTCCTGCCTCAGCCTCCCGAGTAGCTGGGACTACAGGCATGTGCCACCATGCCTGGCTAATTTTTTCTATATATTTTTAGTTGTCCAATTAATTTCTTTCTATTTTTGGTAGAGACAGGGTCTCGCTCTTGCTCAGGCTGATCTCAAACTCCTGAGTTCAAACGATCCACCCGCCTAGGCCTCCCAGAGTGCTAGGATTACAGGCGTGAGCCACCGTGCCCAGCCCCTTTTGCTCACTTTGGCATTTCTTTTTGCTTCTTGCCTCCTCTACTCTACGTGTCTTTCCCTTTGCCACCAGTATGCAGCTTTATTGCTGCTTGTGTTTCTTTTCTGGTACAGACAGGTCAAACTTAAATCAATATAAGCCCAAAATAAACCTACAGGTGTTGATTTCTTTCACTCTAGGCCACAATTTTATTCTCAAGTGCAGTACATAGACCATTTAGTGTTTTACACCTGGAAATATGAGCTTCTGAGAAGCAAAAAAATGTATTCTTATCTTGTGAGGCAGCATAGTTAAAAAGACATACAGGTTTTAGTTTAGGGACAGACTGATTTGGAATCAGATCCTGACTTTGCATCCTATTTAGCTATATAACATTGGAACGTGAAGAGGGAGGATGGGTTGAGGTAAGGAGCTTGAGACCAGCTTGAGCAAGAGCAAGACCCCATCTCTACCAAAAAATAGAAAAAATTAGCCAGGCATGGTGTCGTGTGTCTGTAGTCCCAGCTACTTGGGAGGCTTGAGTCAGGAGGATCACTTGAGCCCAGGAGTTTGAGGTTGCTGTGAGCTATGATGACGCCAGTGCATTCTAGCAGGGGTGACAGAATAAGACTGTGTCAAAAAAAAAAAAAATTAGAACAGATTGCTCTAAGCTTCCATTTCCTCATCTGTAAGATGGGAATGATAATACTTTGGAGGTGAATGAGAGGATTAGGTATGAAATCATAGATAGAAGATACTAAAGCATAATAAATGTTAACTATTAATATTATCAGAAATACTCTCTCACTACTGCCACCACAAAAGAGGGGGGAGGGAAGCAACAAAAAATTTAACCCATTGTATGTCTCTGCACACCTGGGGTGGAGACTTCTGCATTTTCTCTATTTTCTCTCTAAGCTCCCTCAACTTTCCTTTCTGAAATAAAGGATTAAAAATAGGGAAAAAAAAGAAAGAAAGAAAAAAAATTTAACCCATTGTATCTGGGACTAAGCATCCTTACTTTTTGTATTATTAGGACTTGAGAAACCTCTTCCACAACTTTAGTGGGATTATATTGGAGTCTGAATCTTAATTGAGTGGCCAAATTCAGTATATGATAACAGTTAAAGTCTCGGATGCTTTTAATTGTTAATCTCATAGGTGGAGGAAGAAGGTGGATGCTTATTGCAAAATCTGCAGCAAATTTTGTGTGACAGCAAGATATAAATAAACGTCAAGAATTTGAACTGACTCCAGCTTTGGTTGGACAAATGCAGACATTTACTTTTAAATGTGAGCCCAATAAAGTAAAATATCTGTGGTGGGTTTGGTCTTTAGGGTGACTATCATCCCCTAGATGAATTTTGAAAAAATAGAATTGTTATGACTTAAATGAAGCACCAGAAGAACTCAAGTTAGTTGTGTTTGTGATTTTAAAAAAAATTCTAAATCTTTATATTTTAATACCATAAACTCATTATTAGTGTATAGGATGTTATCACTTAGACTTACTAACACTCCTTCTCCACCCCCAACACATATATGCATGTACACACACACACACACACACACACACACACACGCACGCACACACACACACCCCTCCATGCTGCTGGAAATTTGGTGAACTACACTGGGTTGAAAATCATAAAGGTAGAAACCCTCTCCTTCTCTTCAGGAGATAGAGTAGAGGAAAGAATAATGTAGAGGTCATGCCAGGTCAGATCATAAGATTGAGTTAAATAAAAGGAACATGCATCCATGTGATGTCTTCCACCCCAGTCACCTCCCTGAATGGGTATAAACCACTTCTGGTAGAGTTTGTAGGTCCGGCGACTTGAGCAGAATGAGAACAGGAGTAGCAGGGCTGGGACGAGGACAGGGGGCAGGTTTGGGGTTAGGCTGAGGGAGGTCTGGTTGGGGAGACCTATGCAGGGGAGGGCTGACATTGGAAGGGTTAGGATGTGTAATAGGAAGATTTGAGCCAGATTGTAGCTCATACAGAGTGAGAGTGGAGGGTAAAAAAAGGCTTGGACCTAGGGAATTTCAGACCGTTTGCCATTACAGTGACAGAAATTGTGGTGAGACTTAGTGTTTTGAGACTTCAGAGGAGGCACCCAGAGGGGTAGTTTTTTTTTTCTTTGCTTTAAGAACCACTAACTTTATTGGAAGCAATGGTAAAACTGAAAGGTCAAAACTTAAGTGAACATTCTGAAAGGGCAATGTGCACACCTGGCTGGTGGCCTGACCTGGGAAGTTACCCATAGCTGTGAGGACAGGCCCAGATCAGTTCTCCTTGTCGCCGCCGCCAACGGCGGTGAGCTTGTCCAAGAGGTGCTCCGCCAGCCCGGCGTCCGGCGCCCCCATCTTGCGCAGGTTGGCGACGCAGCCGCCCAGCTCCTTGATGGCCTTGACCTGCCCGCGTAGGTAGGTAGTGGCTCTCCAGGAAGTCGCGGAGCTGCACGTCGCCCTTGTCGGTGGCCGGCTGGTGCAGCTCCAGGAGGCTCTGGCTGACGCTCTTCTCCAGGCGGAGGGCGCACTGCGTGGCCTGCAGCCGGCCCTCCCAGTCGCCGGGGTCGGGCTTCCTGACGTCGCGAAGGCAGACGCGGCCGCCGCGCTGGGTCTGCAGGCCCATCAGCTTCTCGGCGTGCTCCCTCTGCTGCGACAGGCGCAGGAAGTAGCGGGAGAAGTGCTTCAGGGCCGCGTCGTCGCGGTCGAAGTAGAAGGCCATGGAGAGGTACACGCGGGAGGCGCGGAGCTCCACGCTGATCTGGCTGTTAGTGGCGGCCTCGCAGTCGGGTGGTAGTTGTGGCGCACCTGAGAGAGCGCGGCCGTGACGGGCAGCGCAGGCCCGGGGAGCATGAAGAACTGGAAGGCGCCTCGGGAGCGCGGGCTGTGGAGCGGGCAACGGCGGCGTTGGCGGCAGCGGGGGCCTTGGGGTGAACCCAGGGAGGGCGAGAGCTGTGGCCAGCGGAGTGCAGGCTCCTGGCCTGGTAGCGGGTAAATGGCGGCGGGTCTGCCTCGAACCGGCAGTGGGCTTCTTCTTGAATTTACTCAAAGGCACCAAAGAAGTGTTTCCACAGTTGCCAGGATCCCCAGTTGACAAGGAGCCCAGAGTTTTCATGGGTCAAGCGTCCAGGCATAGCTTTACTGGGTCCTCTGCACAGAGCCTCACAAGAGTGCAAGGTGTCAGCCAAGGATCACGCTCAGCAAATAAAGGTCGGTCACAAGTCTGAGACTGAGGTTCCCATATTCCTAGAAAGAGTAGGGGTCACCTGGGGCCGATTTTACTCAATTCTAGGCGTCCCTAGAATGAAGGAATAGCATGGGAGTGACGAGCAAGCCATGAGTCGGACCAGGCGTCCCTGTGTCCAACGAAGGCCCCAGAGGCCGAGGGTCCTCGGGCTTACTGATAGGACTTTGGAGTCAAGATGAGTTGAGTAACCAGCGAGAGAGGTCGGGAAACAACCTCTTGAATGAGAACAAGAGGGATCGGGAAACGAGAACGAGCTTGTGAGCCCCTCACTCGCCAGGAACAGGGTATCTCAGGGTGTGGAGTCTGGAAGTCAGCAAGGAAGATCTAAGTCTCAGTCCAGTGTCTGCCTCTCAGCTTGTTTCAGGAGGGTCTGGGTGGACAATTACCTGACCGCAGCCAAGCTAGAAAGCTGTGCCTACACTCCAAGATCAGAGACAAGTTAGAGACCCCTGCACGGCTTTGCACTTCTCCCAGCCACCTTGTCAGAGACAAGGGATGTTGATGGCTCAAGGGGACATAATCAACCAAGGAGACTGGGCCCTGTCTGTAATCAAAGATCCGTGGAAACCTTACCGGTGACCCAGGGATCAGAGGAAGGCAGGATTCGGGAGTTAGCCAAGGATGAGCTGCCTCTGCCTGCTGCTTCCCAAGTTGCAAGCCTTGCCTGCTTGAGCCCTGGAGGTCGTGTCCACCCGGTGTGCCCTTCCGGGTTTCAGCACCAAATGTTAGGTCCAGAGCTGAGAGGAAGACACATGAAGCCTCAGGCATAGCAAAATGCCATTTATTTTGAGCATCTAGGTGCAGATGGGTGGAGGCTAAGAAAAGTGTCCACCACGAGGGAGGGGAAAGCATTGGGTTTTGTAGAGGGTTTATCTGGGGGGAGTGAGCAAGACCTGCTGAGATAGGGGAGGCCAGTAGCTTTGTCCTTATCAGGGGGGATACGAATGCTGGTGTCATTGCAGCTGTCTGTGGTCAGAATTAGATTTTACAACCTCCAGGCTCTCCAGACTCCTGCTGCTTTTGTTTCTCAGGCTTTATGATCACTACCTAAGTTTTCCATTAACCACATTACGTCCTATACATACTTTTTGGGTTTCCACCCTAAGCAAACCTAACAATATGTAGAATGAGAGCAAAGTGTAACCAGAAGCCACTGGAGCCAGTAACTGGTAGGAACAATTAAATAGTAATTGACAAAATACTGGAGGCTGAGTGTGGATTAGCTTGAG
>NW_012147301.1:2912580-2914359 GCF_000956105.1 Propithecus coquereli | reverse complement strand
GTTGATGGACATGTTTTTTTTACAGTAGAACTGTAAACCTTTACTAAGTCAAAGAATATGTTAACTTTGCCTAAGCCTGGTCCTGTTTACTTTCAAATGGCGTGGAATGAAAACAAATTGTACGCTGTTGCATTTTTGCCATGTAATGCCAAATAGGTAGCTTTGCTTCCTAAGATTTGGGGGTAGTTTTTTATATATGCTTTGTATATGAAAGCTCATTTTCAGAAAATTTTATAACCAAGGTATCTTCAAATAAATATATGCAAATAATACCACCAAATGGCATGTCATAAGAGCCCTATTAATGATACAAGCAGCAGATGACATACAGTTGAGATTACTTTTGGCTAAATTATAGAGCTCAGTTCATTTTCAGCTTTTCCTGAAAAGGTAGACTCTAGGTAAAAGGCATCTGAGCGGACCACAGCAGCTCTTCTTCAGCCTGGTTATTTTTACCTGGGAAACCAAGTACCTGCTACTGTGAGGGATTAGACAAGAGCGATGAGCCGTCGCTCAGCTCTTGTTCAGTGTGGGGGTTTCGCACCAGTCCATCACTGGCATTGGAGGGGAAAGACTGACAGGAGCTGTCAAGAGGACTACGCAAGAAGAAGCATTCTTGACACAGCAAAGACCTAAGATGACATAAAGCTTTGGAAGCTGCCCTGGCAGTGTGAGCTGATGGAGAAGGCCTGGTTATAGGTTTCTCACAGGTGCTCTCCAGATCCCAATACTGTAGCTTTGTGCAGATTGCTGTCCTTTGGGGGAGGAAGTAGAAGCTGTTTTGTTTCTAGTCACACGTTACATATTATTTCTCTCACATTACTCTCTCTTTAACCACTGTTGTCATCACCATCCCCAACTTCTGTATACTAAAAGTTCTTATTCAGAAATCTTTTAAAAACCCTCATAACATGAAATCTTACAGCCCAGTTTACATTTTTCTATCGTTATGCTGTATTACCTAAGATACTGATACTGCAAGTCTGTACAGAATGTACTGTGGCTTCTCCTAGACAGGGCATCCAGCTCTGTGCCCTACCTGGAAACCAGGGCTTCTGTCTGGCTCCGGAGGCTTGATGTAACAGAGCTAAGGGTAGTTGCTCTAAACTATGTCCAATAGTAATTTTATTTTAAACTCATCTTTAGAAACTTATTACTAGTCTTTAAAGAACCCCTTATTTCCTTAGGCAGGTTAGAATATTCATCACCTACCCAATGCATCTCCTCGTGATCTTTTGGATTAGTAGTAGTGAGTGGTAAACATTGCAAGTGATAATATCTTCTGCTTTTATATTAGAGTTTTGTCCCCTTTACTTCATTCTAAATTATAAACTTCCTGGAAGCAGAGACAAATTTATTCAACCCCACTCCCCTACCCCCAAATATATACAAATAGATTATAGCTTTGCATTAGTAACTTTTTGTAGATTGAATAAGAAGCTACTAGGGTTTGAGTTATCTGTGATTTTAATTTCTTAGCAATCTGCAAGATAATATACTCTCCTAGATTGGGAGCCAAAGAGCTATAAAAATTGGTAGCAGAGCCATCAAGTTGTTAATGGGTCATAAATTACCTCTTACTCTTGAATGTAAAAGACAATATGGTTGCTTCAGCACTGTCTAGAGCAGAGGTGGGGAACATGTGGCCTTCTAGGTCCTTAAGTGCAGCCTTTTGACTGAATCCAAATTTTATAGAACAAATCCTTTTATTTTTATTAATGCATTCTTATTTGCCTTTTATATTTTTATTTTAGGTTTTTTCTTTTTTTTTTTTTTTTT
>NW_012147301.1:2910223-2910952 GCF_000956105.1 Propithecus coquereli | reverse complement strand
ATCCCCATGTGCTTCAAGCAAGGGGAGGAGCAAAAGTAACCATTTTGAAATAAATCTAGAGTGTTCTCCACAACAATGACCCGCCCACCAAAAAAAACACTTTGAGACTTACCTGACCTGGGAGAAGGGAAGTACCCAAGTACAGACCCCTCTAGCCTTCTCATCTCCCCAAACTCCTAATACCTTGTCAGTATTTCAGCAGGGCTTCTGTATAATTACAGTGGCTTACGCTATTGAAAGAACTACATGAATAAGACTTTAAGAAGGAATTTCTAGGGAAACCTGAAGACAACAGAGGAGACAAAAACAAGGACATTACAGGAAATCAAACCCTGTAACACTGCAGCTACCGCAAACATTAAACATAGCCAAACAGTCAGATAATACCCAAAAATCTGACAATATCAAATGCTGGTGAGGATGTGGAGCAGCAGGAAGTCTTGTTCATAGCTGGTGGAAATGCAAAATGGTACAACCACTTTGGAAGACAGTTTGGCAGTTTCGTACAAACATTGTCATACCATGCCCTCCAGCAATCACATACCTACGTATTTACTCAGATGAGGTAAAAACTTATGTCCACACAAAAACCTGTACATGAATGTTTGTAGCCATTTTATTCCTAATTGCCTAAAATTGGAAGTAACCAAGATGTCCTCTAATAGTTGAATGATTAAACAAACTGTGATATGTCCATATGATAGGGTATTATTCAGCAGTAAAAGGAAA
>NW_012147301.1:2903165-2905622 GCF_000956105.1 Propithecus coquereli | reverse complement strand
ATTTCAGATGAACATTTTCCACAGTTAGCAAAGATCATTGATGAGCAGGATGATATATGCAAATCATTTGAAGATTCAAGCTGTTATAGACCTATTAATTGGAGAATATAATGAAAGTCTCACTGACTTTGAGAATCATGACCTCACACTCAAATTAGCATTTCAGCATCACCTAGTTGATGTCACCAAGGCCCCTAAAGAACTACGGGTGGAATTGATCGAGCTCTCAGTAGATGACATTTTAAAGTCATTGTTTTGATGCTAAGAAAAATCCAATTGAAATCTGGAAAAATGCAGTAGAATACCCATGCCTTTGGCAACATGCCCAAAAAATGTTCTCTTGCTTTTCAACCACTTATTGCTGTGAATCTACATTCTCCTGCCTAACCCAAATCAAGATGCCCTGAAGGTCACAAATGACTGATACCCATCTAAAGGATCAACTGAGACTGCGGACCTCCATGCCGCAACCAAATATTCAAATGCTTTCCAACAACAAGCAGACATGACAAAGTCATTAAAAGGTTATTTAACTTTAAAAATAACAAATGGTTTTTATTTTTTTAATTAAGTACATAGTAGTTAGATTTTTATAAAACAAGGTACATTCTTAAGTATATCTAATTGAAGTTTCTCGAATGTGGCCTTCTTTGATTATAGCTAAATTAATGCAGCCTTCCAACATGTAAAGGTTCCCCACTCCTAATCTAGAGGAGAGCCTATAGGTGTTTAAAATGCTATTTTACAACTTTACCATATCACTTCATTTAAATCCATACATCATATCCTTCCTATTCTTTCTTACTAAATATGTCATGATATGGTAAGATATAGTTCACTTGGCTTTTCAACCAGACTTTGTCCTTGTCTGCCATCTAATAGCAAGCATGTTATTTTTTGTGTGTGTTTATCTGTCCCAACTGGAATGTAAAATGCATGAGAATAGATTGGGGCTAGGCACAGGGGCTCACGTAGTCCCAGCTACTTGAAAGACTGAGACAGGAAGATCACTTAAGCCCAGGAGTTTGAAGTTACGGTGAGCTGTGATGTTGCCACTGCACTCCAGCCTGGGCGACAGAGTGAGACTCTGTCTCAGAAGCAAACAAACAGACAGACAAAAAAGGGGGGAAACTGAAAACAACCTTCATTCTTACCAAATTCAGAAAACATCAGCTGAGCATCAGCTGTTGGAGAAGGGTGAATTAAGCAGCCCAGCAAATCTAGCACACCAATCAAAAGTTTTTAACTAATTTTCTATAACTTATTTTAATGCATTTTAGCCGACCAGTCAATAACAATTAACAAGTATTTATTTAGCATTAAGTATTAGACTAGCTTCTTCAAGGTCTCATTCCTGCTCTCTAACACCTTGCCTCAGCTTTTCATCTTGTGGTATTACTCTTTCTCGTGTGTGTCATGTTTACCCAAATCCCTTTAGGATTTACAAAATCTTCTCTATTGTTTCTCTAATCTGTCATACTCCAGGACTATACCACAATTTGTAGCATATTTTTCCCCACCCCCACAAATTAGAACAAAACTTTCCATTCAGTAACCATATATCTATTCTATTTTGAATCTACAGTAGCACTTGGCATAATGATGGAATATAATAAATAATATATATTTGCTGATTAATTGCATAAAAGCAGTGTTTGAAGTAGATTAATCTGACAATGGCTTCCTGGCTGGAATGACAGAATTAGAGAGTGGAATTAGGAAACACAATTCAAAGGTTGTTGGCATAGTCCACAGGTGAGTTAATGAGGGCTTAGACTCTAGTGGTTGTGGTGTGGGTGAAGAGGAAGACTTTATTCAGAGAGATTTCAAAGGCAGACTGGACAGGCCATGGCAGCTGGCTCTTATCCAAATGCCACAGAAAGTCAGCTCTATTTCCTCCTTTTTCCAGTTTGTGATCCCTCTTGGTTATGCCCAAAGTTTCCTGCTTCCTTTATAGATCATCAGTTGCCTCTTGAGGATCCAGAATTCTTATAACTTTGGAGAGTTGCAACTGGGCAAACAGATCCCTAAAAGGCAGAACTGGCTGGTCCCCAGCTTTGCGTCTCCCATCATAAAGATAGCAGCAGCTTAGTTAACTTCTCTATAAAGTGGCAGAAGCAAAGCAAAAGCATTGTTAAGCATTGTTAAGGCATTGAACTGCCTTAAGTTAGCAGTTCTCAAACTTTTTGGTCTCTGGATCCATTTAAACTTACCTTAAAAATTATTGAGGGCCAGGCGCAGTGGCTCACGCCTATAATCCTAGCACTCTGGGAGGCCAAGGCAGGAGGATCCCTTGAGCTCAGGAGTTCGAGACCAGCCTGAGGAAGAGGGAGACCCCATCTCTACTAAAAATAGAGAAGATTAGTCAGGCATGGTTGTGGGCATCTGTAGTCCAGCTACTAGGGAGGCTGAGGCAGGAGGATCACTTGAGCCCAAGAGTTTGAGGTTGCTGTGAGC
>NW_012147301.1:2900173-2901545 GCF_000956105.1 Propithecus coquereli | reverse complement strand
AAGAAAAAGTAACTGCTGACAGCCAAAGAGCCTGAAAAGCAAAACACAGAAACTCAACAGAGTAGTTTGGTCTCAATTAATAAAGGGCCATTAACTCTTAATACCTCAGGAATCTTTAGAGGGACATCTCTTTACTACACTGTAGGATAGTCATATGTAGAATAATGTCCCCGAGTAATCAAGAAAAGATTAAAATATCTTCTGTATGTGGGAAGTCCCCAATTTATGAATGCCTATGTTCAAAAATTAATTTTGTAACTCAAAACATTTTTCTATAGAAATTGTGAAATAATTACTTTGGGTCTCAGACAAGCTGCCTTTTCATTTTATCAGTTCAATAGACAACCTTTGAGTGCCTAATAAAAGTATTTCTGTTATATCTGGCTCTCATTTATAGTTTCGTTTCAGTGAGAGTACACTCTGAGGCCAAAGCCTGGACATGAATACCGTTAATCCGCTGCCCTGCAAGGTGCAGGTCTATATCAGGGTATCAGCAAACTAGGGCCCAGGTACCCAATCCAGTACCACTGCGTGTTTTTTAAATAAAGCTTTATTGGAATACAATTACACCCACTCGTTTACATATTGTCTGGGGCTTTTATTTTTTTCCTACTGTAAGAGTTGAGAGAGTGGGCGCGGTGGCTCACGCCTGTAATCCTAGCACCCTGGGAGGCCGAGGCGGGTGGATCGTTTGACCTCAGGAGTTCGAGACCAGCCTGAGCAAGAGCGAGACCCCATCTTTACTAAAAATAGAAAAGAAATTAGCTGGACGACTAAAAATATGTAGAAAAATTAGCCGAGGGTGGTGGCAAGTGCCTGTAGTCCCAGCTACTCGGGAGGCGGAAGCAAGAAAATCACTTGAGCCCAGGAGTTTGAGGTTGCTGTGAGCTAGGCTGACGCCATGGCACTCTAGCCCGGGCAAAAGAGGGAGTGTCTCAAAAAAAAAAAAAACTAATAACTATTCTTACATTTTTGTGAATAGATAATACATACACATGACACAAAATTCAAAAGGTTGTATACAGAGAAATGATAGGATATGAGTTGGGTTTTAACAGGATCTCTCTGGGTCCCATATTGAGAACAGGTCAGAAAGGGATAAGGATGGAGGCTACTGCAATAATTCAAGGAGTGCTTGGAGTGGTAGAGGTAGAGGTAGTGAGATGTGTTCAATATCTAGATGGAGTTTGAAGATTGAGCCAACAAGATTTGCCGACTGTCAGATGTGGGACATAAGAGGAAGAGAGGAGTCAAGTGTAAAACTCCAAGGTTTTTGTCCTGAACAACTGGAAGGATAGAGATGCCGTTAGCCGAGACAGAGGCAACTCAGAGCAAGTTATTTTTGTTGTTACTGTTGGGCTTGGGGGTGTCA
>NW_012147301.1:2898580-2900123 GCF_000956105.1 Propithecus coquereli | reverse complement strand
AGTAAGCCATAAGGGCTAAATTGACAGCTGCTACACTCATTTAGTTCTAACTTCCCCCGCCTGACTGGTGCCACTACCGACCGCATGAGGCTGGTTGGCTAAAGTTTATGGGGGTCGAGTACGCCAGTCTGTTATTGGCTTTGACAACAGTGCGCTGTGTTTCTGTTTGAAGTGGAGTTTGTGAATAGGTTGCACAGCTCAACAGTATTTTTTAGTTCTTTCTGGTTAACAGCCCATCATGTTAAAGAAGACCAAGAGAATGCTGAAGGAAGAAAACAGATTTTTTAATGAGGATTGGGAATTGCATTATTATCTTATTTCTGCTAAAGATAAGATGATTTCCTTGCTTTGTGATACTGCAATATCAATATTAAAGAAACTCATTGCTCATCAGCATTATAACACTCGTAAGGACCACAAATACTTTAAATTAGAGGGAGAGGCGCAAAAGGTTGTATTGTAGAAATTAAAAGATGAAAAGCAAAACAAAGACAGTTCTTTCAAGCAGCAATAAGACCTGGAAATAATGCTACTGAAGCAACTTACATTAATAAAGTAGCTTATATACTCAGAAAAAAAGGGAAATCATTCATTGATATAGAAATTGTGAAACAATGCGTTTTCAAAGTTGTAGGATGCTTAGACCCCCATAACGTTTCAAAGTACAAACAACTGCCTCTTTCAAGGACAACGATAACTGATCGTCGGCAGCATGAATTAGCCTTCAACTTAACAGAACAACTTCATGCAATACTGCAAAAGGAAAAGATATATTATTCAATTGCTTTGGAGGAATCAGCTGATACTACTGACTCAGCACAGGTTTTATACTTCATTTGGTCACAACAAAAGATTTTCTTTGCTATGAAGAGTTACTTGCTTTGGGCACTCTTGCAGACACGGCATAGGGAATAGATATCTTCAACAACTTTCAAGATAAATGTTGTGAAGTTGGACTACGTTTGGTAAATTTAGTGAGTGTATGTACAGACAGTGTACCTTCCATGGCAGGAAAACATGAAGGGTTTACAGCACAGATAAAGTATCCACAGATCCGGATGCTCTCATTCCTTTTCAGTGTATCTTGTATCCTCAGAATCTCTATATTAAAGCTACTATTTTAATGACACTTTGCTACAATTATTATTATCTATATTCCTGCAAATGAAACACAGCATCGTCAGTTTCATAACATGCTGAAGTTGGAACAATGAGGTCTTCAGTGTGGATTTGCCTTATCACTCTAAGGTGTGTCAGGGACAGGTGTTAGCCAAAATTTTATCTCTGTGAGAACAGATAGTTAAATTTATGAAGAACAGAATCAGCAATGTGAATTATTAAAAGAAGATTTCTATAGGAATGCAACATTTCTGTGTGATATCATTTCAGATCAAAACAACGTGAATATTTCTTTGCAAGATAAAACGAGTCTATATATGATATGTGGCAAAAAAAAAATCCAACCATTTCAAAAACTATCTTTTTTAAAAATACTTTCTTCAAAAGGATATTTCAGATGAACATTTTCCCCAGTTAGCAAAGG
>NW_012147301.1:2887612-2888800 GCF_000956105.1 Propithecus coquereli | reverse complement strand
GCCTGGACAAAACAATGAGACACTACACCACCACCCCTATCTCTATAAATAAAAAAATAAAACTAGCCAGGCATGGTGGTGTGCGCCTGTAGTCCCAGCTACTCGTGAGGCTGAAGCAGGAGGATCATTTGAGCCCAGGAATTCAAGATTGCAGGGAGTTGTGATCAGGCTACTGCACTCTAGCCTGGGCAACAAAGTAAGAACCTGTCTCTTAAAATAAATAAATAAGAAGAAGAAGAACATGAATATAAGTGAGTTACTACAGGTAGGCCCTGGGAGTGCTCAATCAAATAGTATTTTATTAATGTGTGACTAAAGACAAACAAAAGGCTAATTGTTTATTTATTTAGTTAGTTAGTTAGTTATTTCAGCCTACATCGCTCAAGAAGAAAAGGCTAATTCTAGATTCCCCAGACTTACTCTCTTGGTACATTCCTTAGAAAATATCCCTTGGAACTTCCAGTCAAGAGGACTTGTTGGGTTCAAACTTTTGATACATCCCCTTCTGTTCCAAACACATAGCAAGAAGTAAAATAGACAAAAATCAAAGGACATATTTGAGCTAAAACCCAAAATGATCATCTCCATGAACCAAAAACAAAAGAGACAAGTCACTAAGTGAGTCTGAAGGTGTGGACTTGCTGACCTCCATCCAGATCTGAGAGGTGAGGTAAATAGATCCTAAAAATACCCCGTAAAGAGATGGAGAACATGAGACCAGGAGAGCGAGACACTAACCCCTAACCAGCTTCGTGAAAGGAGGGTTAAAATAGTTAATTGAGTGGAGAAGGAAGGAAGCTTTAAGGAGTTGGGAAGGATGTGTCAGTGATTAGAATAGAACTATGAGATCCTAGATTTCCCTGTGGCACAGGCCATGTGAAAACCTGTTGGACTGAGTCCTTAAGGAACCAGAAAGAAGAAATTGCAAAATGATCACACAGAGAAAGGGGAAAAATTAATAACAAAACATCCCATTCAAAAAGACCCTGCAAGCCAAAATTTTATGTAACAGAAATCTAATGCTAAGATAGACAACCAATAAAAATGAACCAGGCCTTCCACTTCAGAGCAGATGGAGTAGACAGACTTTTCCCTATTCCTCCCACTAAATACAACTAAAAACCCTGGACATTGTATATAAAACAAATATAACAAGACTGAGAAGGGTGGAGAAAAGAAATCAGACCA
>NW_012147301.1:2882988-2887562 GCF_000956105.1 Propithecus coquereli | reverse complement strand
AGTTTGAAGATTGAGCCAACAAGATTTGCCGACTGTCAGATGTGGGACATAAGAGGAAGAGAGGAGTCAAGTGTAAAACTCCAAGGTTTTTGTCCTGAACAACTGGAAGGATAGAGATGCCGTTAGCCGAGACAGAGCAACTCAGAGCAAGTTATTTTTGTTGTTACTGTTGGGCTTGGGGGTGTCAAGGAGAGGATGGATATCAGGAGCTTAGTTTGGGTCATGTTAAGTTTGAGATCTCTGACATCAAGTGGAAATGTCAAGTTTGCAATTAGATATATGAATCTGGAGTTTGGGGGAAAGGTGGGGGTGAAGGTAGAAGTTTGAGTCCTCACCTACACATGAAGTACAGCAAAAGAGACTGAAGGGTGACCAGAGAGATAGGAGGAAGGATGAGGCCCAGCACAGTGGCTCATGCCTGTAATCCCAGCACTAATCTGGAGGCCGAGGCAGGAGGATCACTTGAGCCCAAGAATTCAAGGTTATAGTCAGCTATGATCACGCCACTGCACTTTAGGTCCTGGCTCTAAAAAATAATAATTAATTAATTTAAAAAAGGAGAATGATCTGAGCGTGAAGATACTAGATACCTGCAAGAAAGTGTTTGCTGATGGAAATAGTAAAAATGAGGGGCCTGGAGGTCAAATTTACTCTTTCTACTATTATACTTGGGTTAGTCTTGACTACACAGACGTTTTGGGGTTTTGAATTGTCCTCTGAAACAAGCCAGTGCTGCTTTGGGATTGGGTTTGTCTTCAGCACTACACTCCTCCTGAGAACTTGGGGAACCTGACTCCTGCCTCATACAGAAGTCACTTCCCCTTTACCCTGCCCCAATATTGATTACCTTTAAGAAGGGAGAATAGTCAGCACTCTTAAACTAAACAGTGGTTAATGAGATTATGTCCGTAAGACTGCTGGTAAATCTGAAAATAACCACCTAGAGAAATACAGAGCACTATTTATTAGTACTATTTTTAGCAGTATTATAATCTTCAAACATGCCAAACCTTTCCTTATTTTGTGAACACTTACAATAAATAGGAAACTTTCTAAGATGAAAATCAATTTTTCTCTTTCTCTTCAGCATACTTGCTGCCCTAAAGCTAGCCCCTAATAGAGAAACTAGAACTGTTAAGTGTTATTTGCTGCTTTTCCTTCCTGTCTTCTTATTCTCCCAGCTGTCTCAACTCAAAACCTTGTAGGAAGAGTGTTACACTTCAACAAATTGTTTCCTGTGACATTTAAACAAGCCTCCCTTTTGTCTTTCCATCTTAGAATTTTTCTTCTTCCCCTCCCCCATTTCCAGCACTCTGTCTGACCTGTCTTCTCTTTAGATCATTTATTATTGGCTAAAGTTTGCACATTATGCCAAAGGAAGAAGCTAGATTTATAAATATGTGTTCCCACCCAGCTGTTTCAAGAACAGGAATAACATTCGTCTTCCAGTTGTATGCCTGTTCTCTATATGCAGCTGTGCTCATCTACTCTTATAAATGAGGTGCCTATCTCTAAGTGCTACCTTGCCTAGAAATAAATGAACTCTGTTCCTGTTAAATTGGTTAGGCAATAATCAGAACAGTCCATCTTTGGGGAGAGACATTCACTTGAATTCACTTTGCTAATAGCCAGAGAGAATTTAGCCTAATTGCTTTCTTGGGACATATGCCATTTCCCTTAAGATGCCAGGGTACTAGAAAGGGATAGAAATCTTGTCCTTTTCTCCCCTCTGTATCCTCCTGCCCTGCAATCCTGACTGTGTCTTTTTTCTAAGGTAAACAGACATTCTAAGGAAATTATGTGAAAAGGATCAGAATCCTAAGAGATGGCTGTGTCATGCCTTAGTCTGAATCTGTCCACTAATAGTGAGACCTTCAGTAAATTACTTGTCTTTTCTGGGCTTTCTCTTCCTCATTTGCAAAGTAACTTTTTTTTTTTTTTTTTTTTGAGACAGAGTCTCACTCTGTTGCCCGGGCTAGAGTGAGTGCCGTGGCGTCAGCCTAGCTCACAGCAACCTCAAACTCCTGGGCTCAAGCAATCCTCCTGCCTCAGCCTCCCGCGTAGCTGGGACTACAGGCATGCGCCACCATGCCCGGCTAATTTTTTCTATATATTTTTAGTTGTCCGATTAATTTCTTTCTATTTTTAGTAGAGACGGGGTCTCGCTCTTGCTCAGGCTGGTTTCAAACTCCTGAGCTCAAACAATCCGCCCGCCTCGGCCTCCCAGAGAGCTAGGATTACAGGCGTGAGCCACCGCGCCCGGCCATAAAACTGTTTTCAACAAGAATAATAAAGGGGAGGAATCAGACTGCCCAATTTCAAGACTTACTATATAGCCACAGTAATCGAGACTGTGTGGTATTGGGTGGAGGGATAAGATACATAGCCTAATGGAACAGAACAGAGAACCCGGAAGTAGACTCATACAAATGTGCCCAACTGATTTTTGGCAAATGTGCAAAGGCAATTCTTCAGATGAAAGACAGCCTTTGGAACAGGTGGACATCATGGGGAGAGGGGCGAGTATCTCATACAAAATTGACTCAAAATGGATCAAGGACTTAAACAGAAAACATAAAATTATAAAACTTTTAGAAAATAAAAACTAGAAGAGGACAGGTATTGGTGGCTCATGCCTATAATCCCAACACTCTGGGAGGCCGAGGCGGGAAGATCACTTGAGATCAGGAGTTTGAGACCAGCCTAAGCAAAAAGCGAGACCCCCTCTCTACTAAAAATAAAAAAAACTAGCTGGGTATGGTAGCGTGTGCCTGTAGTCCCAGCTGCTTGGGAGGCTGAAGCAAGAAGGTCACTTTTATTTTTTTTTTTTTCAAATGGGCCCTCCTCACAAATCCAAGGAGGATCACTTGAGCCCAGGAGTTTTTTTTGGATTTGTTTGTTTGTTTGTTTTTGAGACAGAGTCTTGCTCTGTTGCCCTGAGTGGAGTGCTGTGGCATCAGCATAGCTCACAGCAATCTCAAACTCCTGGGCTCAAGAGATCCTCCTACCTCAGCCTCCCAAGTAGCTGGGACTACAGGTATGAGCCACAACACCCGACTAATTTTTCTATTTTTAGTAGAGACAGGGTCTTACTCTTGCTCAGGCTGGTCTCGAACTCCTGAGCTCAAGCGATCCTCCTGCCTTGGCCTCCCAGAGTGTTAGGATTACAGGCATGAGCCTCCATGCCCGGCCTTAAGCGCAGCAGTTGGAGGTTGCAGTGAGTTTTGTTGATGCCACTGTGTTCTACTCAGGGCGACGGAGCAAGACTCTTGTCTCAAAAAAAAACCCACCAGAATGTCATAGTAGAATGTGTTTTATGACCTTGTGATAAGACAAAGCACAAACTGTAAAGGAAAAGCTTAATATATTTGATTTAATTAAAATGTAGAACTACGTTTCAGCCGAATTTACCAAAAAATAACTTTAAAAGGCAAGCCACAAAAATCAAAGATTAAAAAGTTGACTCCAGGCCGGGCAAGAGCAAGACCCCGTCTCTATTAAAAAAATAGAAAGAAATTAATTGGACAACTAAAAATATATAGAAAAAACTAGCCGGGCATGGTGGCGCATGCCTGTAGTCCCAGCTACGCGGGAGGCTGAGGCAGGAGGATCGCTTAAGCCCAGGAGTTTGAGGTTGCTGTGAGCTAGGATGACGCCACGGCACTCTAGCCCGGGCAACACTGTCTCAAAAAAAAAGACTCTGCCTCAAAAAAAAAAAAAAAGAAATATTAAAACTGTATAAAACAACATCGTTTTTCTTCTGTCTGCTTGGCAAAGATCACGAAGTTTGAGAACACTGTGTTGCCAAAGGGAAAGGGCAAGAGGTGTTTCATGGACCAGTAGTAGATGAATATATAAATTAGTATATCTTCGTGGAAGAAATTTGGTAGTATTTATCAAAACTCCAAATACAAGTGCTCTGTGATGAGCAGTTTTACTTAGAGTAATTTATTTTACAGACATATAGGTAAGATAAAACATTTGTACAAGGTTATTTTTGCAGTTTATTTGTAATAGCAAAAGAATAGAGCAACCCAAATGTCCATCCAGTGCACCCATTGGAAAGAACAGTATGGTTCTCTGTCTACACATATTGAATGATACAAAATATTTGAGCACATGAAAAAAGCAATGTGCAGAGCATTGTGTGTATATTGCTACTATTTAAGGAAGAATGTATAAACATATTTGCTTATATACGTATAAAATATCTCTGAAGACTTTTAGATGTTTCCGAATAGGGGAACTGGAAGGCTGAAGAACAGTGACAAGAGGGACACTTCATTTTATATTAGGGTTTGTTTGGTATTTTTTGCTACTTTTGAATTTTGGAGTATTACTATATTACCCATTCAAAAGCATTTTTAAATAAAATGAACATGTCAGCAATATTCATTGTGAGGTCACTTAAGAGTAAAAATGCACAAAAAACCTAAATGTCCATCAACAGAGTATATAAATTGTGGTCAAATCATACAATGAAATACTTGAGCTCAGTTAAAATGAATGGATTAAGCTTTTCATGTCCCCATGGATAAATTTCAAATTTATAATATTAAGTGAGGGCTGGGCAC
>NW_012147301.1:2876367-2881943 GCF_000956105.1 Propithecus coquereli | reverse complement strand
ACCCGGCCCTAATTTTTTTTAAATTAAGAAAATGTGCTTTACCACACCATGAAGTTTTTGCAACTATTCCCTATCCTAGTAACATTGTAGTTCCATTCCCATGGAACTATTCTGGCCCAATTCTATTCTTCTCATTGGTACCCAGTGCATCCCTCAACCTTCCTGTAGAAGTCAGAGTGCTGCTCAAATGAAGAGTACTCTTCTTAGTGGTCATCAGAGTTTGTCTTGTCTATATCTGTGTGTTCTTATTTTCCAGGGATGTTAGTGGTCAATGTAACATGGAGGAACAAGACGTATGTAGGTACACTTCTTGACTGCACACGGCATGATTGGGCACCCCCAAGGTAAGCACTTCTCTTTATTTGGTTTATATTAGTCTGAACCACTCTAATCAGTGAACCCTTATACCTTTATCCTGCTAGAGTTGTACACCCAGCTTTTAAAGGACATTGTGGTGTAGAGACAAGGGAAAGCACTGTATTCAGCTAACATTCAAGAAGACTAAATGAATTATGTGTTGAAGTGTTGGTGGTGGGCGAGTTGGGGGAGTGGAGAGGAAATCCTGTATTAGTCTTTGTCTGGAATTATTAAATCCTGGCTTCTTACTATAGTCCATAAAGTCTGACTGTGGGTGAACAAACATTCATTGATTGGTTTTTGATGGTAGCTATTTCTTAGAAATTTTAAGTCAAGAACATTTTCAGTTATACAACTCGGCTAGACCGAGTTGTAAACAAACTCGGCTAGACCATGTGGGTTTTGCAAGGACCTTTTCAAGTTGCATTTTGACGTTAAGATGGACATTACAGTCAATGGCACCTTACAGCTTGTTCCTAATATTAGTACCCAGTTTGCCAGGGGCTTGGGGAACCCAAACGTTGGAAGTAATTTACAACTGGTGCGCAAATAGCATCCTAGGAGTTCACCACTTAATCCAGTTCCCGTGCATTCACAGGTTCCTTTAGCGAATCACATTCATTGAAAATGGCAGTTATCATCTGGACAGTTCTTTTAGAAAAATTATCTTAAACCTTCACCTGCCCGTTGTTTCCGTGAGACAAAGATGGGCAGGAATGTCCCAAGGAGAACTTGTTTTGTTTTGTTTTTTATACTCTATTTTTTTTTTCACCAGTATACTAACGAGGAGCAAGGAGAAATATTTTGAAGTTCTTGCTTCCATACTACTTTCTTTTTCTCAAGTGTTGTTATGCTTTACCTAGGGATATGTAGTTATTTATGCCTCCTAGTTTTCAGAGATGCTGGACCCAGTTTCTAGAGGCTTAGCGTATTATAAGACTATACTCAGACTATTACAGAAGTGGCCCTGATAAGAACCAGAAGCAGATGAGCTAAAACCAGTTTGTAAAGTTCTTTGTATCCTCCCTTTGTATTTCTGAGAAACTTTTAGAAGGACTTATTTCTACTTTGGGCACATAAGAATCAGAGAGACTGGAGCTGAGTGGGTAGGTGATAACGGAAATAGTAAGTAACTTCATAGTAGGATTGTTCTGAGGACCCAAAGGAGATATTCGACAAAATTTGCTCTTTTTTTCTGTCGTAGCTATGGCTCCTACTATCTTAGAAACAACCCACTCCAGCTGCCACTTGGAAGGGAGTCAAAACCGTCTTTAGATCTACAAGGGAACCAACCTTAGCTAAGGGTTTAATTCTAGACGGTGTTTCGAACTCTATGAAAAGCTGCTTTAGGGCCAGTCAGAAATGACTTGTAGGTACAAATCTTCACACATTCAAAGAGCTCATGTACTCTTGGCTGTATCTGATGTTTAAAGACCTCTTAAGTGGATGAGTGCTTTGTGTCTATATGAGTTGTGTAGGAAAAAAGCATTGGGCTAAAAGTAGAGCTAGATTCTGGTCATAAGTTGCCATTGATCAACGTTGTGACCTTGGGCAGGTCACTTAGCATGCCTGGCTTCAATTTCCTAGATGATTTCTAAAGTCTATTCTGAAACTATGGCTACTGCTGCATATAGGAAATATAAACGTGATTGTTCTTTGTCTCATGGAACCAACTCTGCATGGCTTTAGAGGTAAAAGTTGGGGAATAATTTACAGCTAGCATGCAGATAGCATCCTAGGAGCTTACCACTTAATGCAGTTCCACACAATCAGAAGTTCTTTTAACAAATCATATTCATTGAAAATGACAGTCGCCATCTGGACACTACAGCTAAACTGGTTTGAAGATGTTTTTTCTTAATAATATCCTGTTGTGTTTGTCCTTTGCCAAGGTTCTGTGACTCCCCTACCAGTGACTTGGAAATGCGTAATGGTCGGGGCAGAGGCAAACGCATGCGTCCCAACAGTAACACGCCTGTCAACGAGACATCCACAGCCTCCGACAGCAAAGGAACCAGCAGTAGCAGCAAAACCCGGGCGGGGGCCAATAGCAAAGGTCGTCGGGGCAGCCAGAATTCTTCAGAGCATCGCCCACCTGCCAGCAGCACCTCTGAGGATGTCAAAGCCAGCCCTTCCTCAGCTAACAAGCGGAAAAACAAACCCCTTTCAGACATGGAGCTGAATTCTAGCTCGGAGGACTCCAAAGGGAGCAAACGTGTCCGTACGAATTCTATGGGCTCAGCCACTGGCCCCCTTCCTGGGACCAAGGTGGAACCCACTGTTCTGGACAGAAATTGTCCCTCCCCAGTCCTGATTGACTGTCCCCACCCAAACTGCAACAAGAAGTACAAGCACATCAATGGACTTAAGTACCACCAAGCTCATGCCCATACAGATGATGACAGCAAGCCAGAAGCAGACGGAGATAGTGAGTATGGAGAGGAGCCCACCCTCCATGCAGACCTCGGGAGCTGCAACGGTGCCTCTGTCGCACAGAAAGGTTCCTTGTCCCCTGCCCGCTCAGCTACCCCCAAAGTTCGCCTTGTAGAACCCCATAGCCCTTCTCCTTCGAGCAAATTCAGCACAAAAGGCCTCTGTAAGAAAAAGTTGAGTGGGGAAGGGGACACAGATCTTGGGGCCTTATCCAATGATGGCTCTGATGATGGACCCTCAGTAATGGATGAAACAAGCAATGATGCCTTTGATTCTTTGGAAAGGAAATGTATGGAAAAAGAAAAATGTAAAAAACCCTCTAGTTTGAAAGCTGAAAAGATTCCTTCTAAGAGCTTAAAGTCAGCCCGGCCCATTGCCCCTGCCATCCCCCCACAGCAAATCTACACCTTCCAGACAGCCACCTTCACGGCAGCAAGCCCAGGCTCCTCCTCGGGCTTGACCACCACAGTGGTCCAAGCCATGCCCAACAGTCCCCAGCTCAAGCCCATTCAGCCCAAGCCCACTGTTATGGGAGAACCTTTCACAGTCAACCCTGCCTTGACTCCAGCCAAGGACAAGAAAAAGAAAGACAAAAAAAAGAAAGAATCTTCCAAGGAACTTGAAAGTCCTCTGACCCCTGGGAAGGTGTGTCGGGCAGAAGAAGGCAAAAGCCCGTTCAGGGAATCATCAGGAGATGGGATGAAAATGGAGGGGCTCCTAAATGGCTCATCAGACCCCCACCAGAGCCGACTGGCCAGCATCAAGGCTGAAGCTGACAAGATCTACAGCTTCACTGACAACGCCCCCAGCCCTTCTATTGGAGGCAGTAGCCGCCTAGATAGCACCACCCCGACCCAGCCCCTGACTCCCTTACATGTGGTGACCCAGAATGGAGCTGAAGCTAGCTCAGTCAAAACCAACAGCCCTGCGTACTCTGACATCTCTGATGCTGGGGAGGACGGGGAGGGCAAGGTGGACAGTGTCAAAGCAAAGGACCCTGAACAGTTGGTTAAGGAAGGGGCTAAGAAAACTCTTTTCCCCCCTCAGCCACAGAGCAAAGACTCGCCGTACTACCAAGGCTTCGAGAGTTACTACTCTCCAAGTTACGCTCAGTCCAGCCCAGGGGCTCTGAACCCCAGCAGCCAGGCAGGGCTGGAGAGCCAGGCCCTGAAGACGAAAAAGGACGAGGAGCCGGAGAGCATGGAGGGGAAAGTGAAGAACGACATCTGTGAGGAGAAGAAACCCGAGCTGAGCAGTTCCGGCCAGCAGCCTTCCGTCATCCAGCCGCGTCCCAACGTGTACATGCAGTCGCTGTACTACAACCAGTACGCCTACGTGCCGCCCTACGGCTACAGCGACCAGAGTTACCACACCCACCTCCTGAGCACCAACACAGCGTACCGGCAGCAGTACGAAGAGCAGCAGAAACGGCAGAGCTTAGAGCAGCAGCCACGGGGCCTGGACAAGAAGGCAGAGATGGGCCTGAAGGAGCGGGAGGCAGCGCTCAAGGAGGAATGGAAGCAAAAGCCGTCAATTCCACCCACTCTCACCAAAGCCCCCAGCCTGACAGACCTCGTGAAGTCAGGGCCCGGCAAGGCCAAGGAGCCAGGGGCTGACACTGCCAAATCCGTCATCATTCCCAAGTTAGATGACTCTTCAAAACTCCCCAGCCAGGCCCCTGAAGGCCTTAAAGTGAAGCTGAGTGAGGCCAGCCACCTAGGCAAGGAGGCCTCTGAGGCCAAGACGGGCCCTGAGTGTGGCCGACAGGCAGAGGTGGATCCAATACTCTGGTACCGACAGGTAACTGCTGCCCTGGGAGGAAGTAGAAATACCGTTCGATAAACTTTCTGTCTTCCTCACAAGTCAGGGCTGTCCTTAGGTAGGGGTTCAACAGAATTGACATTAGCAGGAGAGATGTATCATTTTAGGGATTCTTTACCTTTGTAAACTATTTTAATGTTTTTTCAAAAGCATTTTTACATCCATAAGAGGTATTTTTCCCATTTGACAAGAAAGGCCCTTGGCTGGGCCCAGTGGCTCAGAGGCCTGTAATCCTAGCACTCTGGAAGGCCAAGGTAGGAAGATCGCTTGAGGTCAGGAGTTCGAGACCAGCCTGAGCAAGAGTGAGACCCCGTCTCTACTAAAAATAGAAAAAATTAGCCCAGCATGGTGGCTCACGCTTGTAATCCTAGCACTCTGGGAGGCCAAGGTGGGAGGATCGCTTGAGGTCAGGAGTTCGAGACCAGCCTGAGCAAGAGTGAGACCCCGTCTCTACTAAAAATAGAAAAAATTAGCCCAGCATGGTGGCTCACGCTTATAGTCCCAGCTACTCAGGAGGCTGGGGCAGGAGGATTGGTTGAGTCCAGGAGTGTGAGGTTGCTGTGAGCTATGGTAACACCATAGCACTCTAGCCCAGGCAACAGAATGAGATCCTGCCTCAAAAAAAAAAAAAAAAAAGGCCACGTAAGTTAGCCAAATTTGTCTAGGGTTGCTTGAGACTTCACTAGCAGAGCTGAGACCTGAATCCACGTATCTTGATCCTAGTCCGGTATTTCTTCCACTGCTAGTTCCTATGGAATGAGTTAATGGTAATCTCTCCATTTTGGTTTTTGTTTTTTTTTTTTGAGACAGAGTCTCACTCTGTTGCTCTGGCTAGCGTGAGTGCCGTGGTGTTAGCTTAGCTCACTGCAACCTCAAACTCCTGAGCTCAAGCGATCCTACTGCCTCAGCCTCCTGAGTAGCTGGGACTACAGGCATGCGCCACCATGCCCGGCTAATTTTTTTTC
>NW_012147301.1:2868803-2874306 GCF_000956105.1 Propithecus coquereli | reverse complement strand
ATTTTGCAATGTGCTAGGCACTGTGGAGAGTACAAAAAAAGTAAAGAGCTGGGCATGGCAGCTCACACCTGTAATCCCACCTACTTGGGAGGATCACTTGGGGCCAGAAGTTTCAGACCATCTTGGGCAACAAGATGGTCTGTCTCTACAAAAAATTTATAAAATTTATAAAAAATTAACTGAGTGTGGTGGCTCACACCTGTAATCCCAGCATTCTGGTAGGATCACTTGAACCCAGGAGTTCGAGGCTGCAGTGAGCTATGATTAACACCACTGCACTCCGGCCTGGGTGAGAGAGTGTGACTCTGTCTCAAAAACAAATAAGTAAATTTTTTAAAATAACTTAATGGAAAAAAAAAAATAGAGAAGACTAGTTCCCTCCACTCAAGGAGCTTATAACTTAATTGTAACAAGAGAGACACGTGGAACAAATAAAATTCAAACCAGAACAGTGCGTATATTCAGTTGCAAGATCATGCTCGGCTATCAAGTGGGAAGAGCAATTTGAATGCAGATTGGGGAGAAGTCTAGCTAGGTTCAGCTTGGGAATTTAAGCTCTTTATACTGCTGTTGATGAGTTATTTGTGGAGGGGAGGCACAAAGTAGGAGTTTAAATATTTTTAAACTTGTTAGAGTCAAATGCTCTTATTCAACTCTGCTCACTGATTTCTGTTGTCCGAAGAGCCACGTGGGATGCTTCTGGAGTGGAGGGGCAATTCTTTAACTCATTCCTTAGAGCTCTCAACTTCCTACAGCAGCCTAAATAGTCTTGACATTCTGGTGACATTATTATATGGAGGGAACTAGTCTCTAAATAGGACAAGTAAGCTTTTCAAACAGAGATAGGAAATTATCTTGCCCTCAGGGTGTTCTTTCTCACTGTCACCCACACCCATATATATAAAAATCATAGTTCCATTTATTGAGTGCTCTGGGCCAGGCACTGTCCTGTGTGATTTATGCACATTACCTTTTTAAATCTTCCCCATCCCCATCATACCCCATACCAAATATCTTCATTCGATGATGAAGAAACTGAAGCTCAAAAAGGTTGTTGATTTGTTCAAGGTTACTCAGCTAGTAAGGTGGCGTTTGAGCCCAAGGCTGTCTGACTCCAAATCCCATGATCTTTCCACTTTATCATGTCACCTCTCCAAGATGAATCTCTGAGACTAGTTCAAAAAACCACAGCGGATCTGGAAAATTGACTACAGGAAACAGGGGCATGTTCCTAATATCCCTTAGCTAATTTTTCCTGTAGAGCTCAGTAAAGAAAGGACAAGCCAACAGTCTCAGCCCAAAGACACCATGGTGGAAAATATCTCAGCCTGTGCCTAGGAAAGCTGATGCCACCTAACCAAGCTCACTGCAGCAGAGCTTTCTCTACCCCTCCCGTCTAAGTGCTTGATTTCTCCTTCCCCAGGTTCCTACTTGCCTTCCAGCTACTCTTTCTCCCCATATGGCAGCAAGGTCTCGGGTGGTGAGGATGCTGACAAGGCACGAGCCAGCCCCAGTGTCAGTTGTAAATCCAGCTCAGAGTCCAAAGCCTTGGACATCTTGCAGCAGCACGCCAGTCACTACAAGAGCAAGTCTCCCACGGTAAGGGAAGTTCATTGATGTTATCCAAAGACCAATAAGGCCAGATCCAGGGTCTGGGAGAAGGTGGGCAAGGTCAGGTCTGGACCACAGTACAGCTTGGCTGATTTGACATTAGCCTCACCAGGGCATCTCCTTGATTGTTAGGTATCCCGCATTTTTAGGAAGTCATAATGTGGGACCTTGAGCATTTCACTTTCGTGTGTGTGTGTGTGTGTGTGTGTGTCTCACTATAGTGCTTTTGTGTGTCTGCTTTCCTTTCCAGATAAGTGATAAAACTTCTCAGGAGAGAGATCGGGGAGGCTGTGGGGTGGTTGGGGGTGGTGGCAGCTGTAGCAGCGTTGGGGGAGCAGGAGGGGGTGAACGGAGTGTCGACCGGCCCCGCACCTCCCCTTCCCAGCGCCTGATGTCTACACACCACCACCACCACCACTTGGGGTACTCATTGCTCCCGGCACAGTACAACTTACCCTACGCAGCAGGTAAGCCTGTTTGCCCACCACCCATTCCTTTCTGTCTCCATCCCAGTGGTAATGCCCATAGCGAGGGCCCTCCCTCCTTGCTCCACGAGAATCCTTTTTGTCTTTTTTAATCTTGTAATCTGTTCAGAGTCCTAGCCTCCTGCAGACAGTCATTAAAGCATATGACATTTATTTCTTCCTTTGGAGCTTGGGGACTCTCAAACTCCTCCAGAATATTGGCTTTGATATTCAGAAGAATAAGGAACAGGTGTTCCCCACAGCCAAAGAGAAACAAGCAGCTGAAAAATAGAGCCTTCCTGTCCATCCCCAAGCAGTAAATCTGGCTGAATATCAGATTGTTTTCCATCAGCACCTCAAAACTCAGTGAAACTAGGAATTTAGGGGGAAGCGCTTCTCCGTCCCCAGCCAGCTGGTGGATGTGAGTGCCACACTAACTCGTTCTCCTGCTCTCTCAGGGCTCTCTTCCACAGCCATTGTTGCCAGCCAGCAAGGCGCACCTCCTTCCCTCTACCCACCCCCCAGGAGGTGAGAATGGTAAGTAACTTCTGTTAATCTGGGGCCACACATACAGCAGGGAGAGTTGCTACCTGGATCACAGAACCCCCGTGGAGCCTAGGCGAGGAATAGCTATGTGGGGTTAGTGGGCTGGAAACGGTGGAACCCTGGCCAAGCCTCTTGTACAGAGTCTCCTGTGAAGCCATGTGCATCTGAGGGGACCTGTAGAACACAGATGTCCCCTTAGGGACCAGTACTAGCCTGCCCTGCAGTTCCTGTTCTTGGAGCACCACCTTGTGGTTGTTTGACCAGCAGGCTGAGTGCCTGGTTATCTGTCCGTGTTTCCCTTGCAGAATACCAAGTGCCCGGATAAAGTCAGCTTCACGGGCCCAGACTGGCTCGCCCAAGGAGGTGCTGGAGGTGCCATTTAGACATCAGTTAAATGGTGTTGACCATCCTGTTTGCCGTTCCCACCACAACCGAAGGCAGACCCTCGGCTATCGCGCCTCCGCCAGACCTCTGGACTCCCTGACCCTCCCTCTTCCGCAGGAGCTGGAGAGCTGGTACTTAGCAAAAATATTTATTCTCTTGGCCACAGTCATGACTGTTGTGGCCTCTGTGGAGATGAAGGCACGGGGAGAAACTAGGGGAACATGGCCTCAGCCCAGAGAAGTCACCGCTCTGTTCCCCAAGCCCCTGGTCTGCTGCTGGAGCAGTACCAACCCAACCCCCAGGGAGGGCCCCCCACATACTGGGTAAGGTCTGAAGACAGCACAGCAGCCATGCCCCTCTCACCATCATTACACCGTCACCAGACTCTGCGTCTCCCCAGTGGTTTGCACCCTGGGAACTGGCAGCACGTGAGGAATTAGAATCTCAGGAAAGAAATCGGGGGCCGTTTTCTACGTAAGTGTGAAAACAAGGTCTTCAAACGTGGAGACTTCTCCCCTTTTACATGAGCACATATAAACGCTCAGAGCCTAGCCTGCAAGGGAAGACCAAGGCATTTGCCCCACCATGGCCTTGTGCTGCCTGTCAGGCAGAGGGCAGGGGTTCCAGCACCAGCACAGGGCTCCCAGGGACGCCGGGAGGCAGCTGGAGCTGGAGCATGAATGGAGTCTGTGAAGTAGAACCTGCATCCCACTAAGTCCTGCTGCTTCTTATCCCCCAACTCCTTGCCCTTTTCTCTTCCCTCCTGACCCCTTGGTGCCTTTCCTAGGGGGTTCCCCACACTGGTCTCACCTCTTTTTCACTGCTTGGCTCTTAAGACTCAGGCAGATAAAGTAGTATTCCCCGAGCATGGGGAGCCTGCCAGGTCACCTTAGGGCAAGGCCCAGAAGGCAGGCCCCAGGAGCACCCAGCAGTTCTTGGAGATGTCCTGTCCGTTCAGCCATCTGCGTATCTTCCTCATTTAGGGCCACAAATACATACAGTCCAATTCTTCTGTCTGTAATTACATGATTTTATACAGCTCAATCTGTAACCTCCATGTGTGCCAATATAAGCTGCGTTTCTCTGTAACACACATTTTTGTTTTGGGGGCCACTGGCCATGGGAAGTTATTTGTTCCTCAGACCCTGGGTTAACACATCCGAGCCATTACTCATCAGAGCACAGAGTGTACTCAAGGGAGCTGTGCTTTGAGGCAGCAGACATTTCTCTGCTCTCCTTCGACAGGCAGTCTCCCAGTCAAAGCTTCATATCTTTGCACTGGGAAAGTGATGATGATTTGGTAGCTTTATTGGAGTCATTTCTTCCCCAAGGTGTGGGGAGCTTTAGCTCTTACTTTGCTTCTGAGGTATCATCTCTTATTCTCCTCCCCAGCTATCTTTCTTTGACCCTCTGAACTGGGAGAGATAAAGACTGACAGATACCAGCCTAGACTGGAGAAGGGTGTTTGTGACCAGAGTGCCAAAAGTGACCATTTAAGAGCAGGAATTTGGCTCTGATTCAGTTTGGAAAATGGGAGGTAGGGGACAGTAAGCACAATGCCCAGTATAGGTTGGTTTCCAAGAACCCTAGAGCCCTACACATAGATAGGCTTAGGGTCACGTGCCCACAAGGAGCCCCTCTGACCTACAGACCTTTCCCCTAAGTTTCCCTGTCCTTGTTTTGGTTCAAGTTGAGTTTTGAGCCCTCCCCCCAAACCCAATGTTTTAGACCCTTGGCAGCTTCCCTCATACCCATCATTCCCTCTGCCTCCTGCTGCCCCCACGGGCAGTGCTCTGAGCAGTGACTTCCCTGTCATCCATGGAAGTAGCTGGTGTGAACAACTTCACCCCAGTCACCCGTACCAAGAGGGTGACTAAATTGCAGCCTGATTATGCCCTCCTGGGCTCCTGTAGGGTAGAGCCAAGGGCCCACCTGTTCCTGTTTGTTTTGAAATATTGTTGTGTGTTTTGTATCTGTGGCGCTGCCTACAGCGTGCTCTGTACATATTGTAAAGAAACCGTTGGAGTAATTTTCTTTCTCACTGGGCAGGCACGGCCCACATTCCTGCCCTTCCACTTCGTTCTGTAACAGAGAGGAGGAACTTCTGTATTAGCTGGGCAGCCCTGGGTTCTGCAGAAGGGTGTGGCTTTTTCTTTTCTTCTTTTTTTTCCCTCAAAAAAAAAATACTTGGCTCTTTGATTCTTATATTCATGTCTCCCTTGAAGAGTAGGAGCTGCCCAGAAAAGCAGGCAAACGCAGCAGTGGCAGAGTGGCACTGCCTTCTCCGGGTCCCCGCTCCTTCCCGGGTCCCGTCTTCCTTCCCTGAAATCACATGAAGCAGCAGCAGGGGAGCCCTTGACAAGTGCTGAGAACAATTTGCTCGCCACCTCCAGCCCCGCTACATGGGAAGGAGAAACATACGTGGGCACTACCTGTGGGACCCATGACCTGGTCAGAGGGTTGAGACCCTCGGCGAGGCTCGCCACCCCACAGGCCAG
>NW_012147301.1:2848956-2868753 GCF_000956105.1 Propithecus coquereli | reverse complement strand
TGTTGTGTGTTTTGTATCTGTGGCGCTGCCTACAGCGTGCTCTGTACATATTGTAAAGAAACCGTTGGAGTAATTTTCTTTCTCACTGGGCAGGCGCGGCCCACATTCCTGCCCCTTCCACTTCGTTCTGTAACAGAGAGGAGGAACTTCTGTATTAGCTGGGCAGCCCTGGGTTCTGCAGAAGGGTGTGGCTTTTTCTTTTCTTTTTTTTTTTCCCTCAAAAAAAAATACTTGGCTCTTTGATTCTTATATTCACGTCTCCCTTGAAGAGTAGGAGCTGCCCAGAAAAGCAGGCAAATGCAGCAGTGGCAGAGTGGCACTGCTTTCTCCGGGTCCCCGCTCCTTCCCGGGTCCCGTCTTCCTTCCCTGAAATTACATGAAGCAGCAGCGGTGGAGCCCTTGACAAGTGCTGAGAACAATTTGCTCGCCACCTCCAGCCCCGCTACGTGGGAAGGAGAAACATACGTGGGCACTACCTGTGGGACCCATGACCTGGTCAGAGGGTTGAGACCCTCGGCGAGGCTCGCCACCCCACAGGCCAGGGCTGGAAGGGTTTGCTGCTAAGGCCCCAGTGACCACCGAGCCTGTCTCTGAGGCCCCTGCCTCACTCACTGGGCTCCCCGCAGAGACAGAGCTAAAGGGGAAAGAGCCTCATCCCCAGGTAGGGCAGCCAAGGCCCGGAGAGCTCTCTTTAGGACTCATATCTCCTTTTTCCGTATTTTAAGGTGTGCCAGTCCCCTTTATCCCCTTTTCCTGCCTTGCACATGTATGTGCACATGTATGTGTACATGTATGAAATTTCCTTCTCTTACCCCACTCTTTCCACACATCTCAAAGTCAAAGAACCACACGCAGAAGGGTAAGAGGGCACCTATGAAATGAAATGGTGATTTCTTGAATCTCTTCTCTCCAAGTTCCAAGGGGCTGCGGGAGGATTTAGCTTAGGGAGTTGGGATCTAAGACTGCAGAAGGGCTAGAGAATAATACTGCATACAGGCTTTGAGGCCACTCATGTCACTCACTATCCCGTATACCCTGTCGCCATCCCGTTGTCTACTCTGATGCCCCCAAGATTCAACTGGGCAGCTAGTTGGCCCCATAATTCTGGGCCTTTGTCGTTTGTTTTATTACTAGGGCATCCCAGGAAGCTTTCCAATGACCCCCTATCATAGGCCCCTCCTGGGATCAAGCCCCTCCCAGGCCCTGTCCCCAGCCCCTCCTGCCCCAGCCCACCCGCTTGCCTTGGTGCTCAGCCGCCCCCTATTGGGAGCAGGTTGGGGCGAGCTGGAGGCCCGGGCCGGAGGGGCAGTGTTGCTGTTCATAGCTTTTGTTCCTTTGGCGTTGCTCTGTTGGATTAATTTCAGTCTTCCTGATTCTTCCCTTCTGTAAAGTGTACATTACCAAGTTCCTTGTTTTTTTATATATATATATATATAAATATATATATATACAAACTGTACTCTTTTTGCCTTTGTACATTCAGGCAAGAAGAGAAAATAAATCTTTTTAAGAGACAATCACAAATCTGTGAGGGCTGCTGGTTATTTCTCCTGGAGTTTGCTGCTGAGCTGCCTCCTCCTTCTTCCCAACTTTTCTGTTCTCCCTCAGCTTTCCTGATCCTCCCGGGCCTGCTCCGTACGCATCCTCAGCTTCACAAACTTCCCGGCTGGCGGCAAGCTGTCGAATCCCGTGTCCAGACTACCTGCCCTGTAGCCCTTTTCTGCCCAGCACTGTTTACCGGCTTGGCCGCTGGCTTAGCCCAGGAGCTTTGTCCTGCGCCCTGGCCTCTCCTCTCTTCACCCTTAGATCCTGTTCACCGAAGTGGCTTTGGACCCCGGGTGCTCTGTACACTCAACCTGCGAAACTATGCAGCTGGGAGCTCTCTGCCTAAGAGTTTGCACTATTTAAACCTGCCTGGGAGTTAGGACGGATGGTTTGAGGAATGAGTGGGAAACTTCCCCCAATATTGCCCCCACATGCCAGCTTCCAGAGGGCTATGACCCAGAGCCCGGAGGATCCTTCTGGCTGGTGGACTCCTGTGGCTGCCCCGTCAGAACAAGGGCTAAGGGTTTATGGGTCAAGAGCATTTGGTCAGAATTTCAAAGGGTGGTACATTCTGAAATAGCCCAACCAAACCATTGTTTGGCCTCTTTCTCCTTTTCTCCTCCTTTTTTTCCCTTTCTCTCTCCTTCCTCTTCTTAATTGGCTTTGGAATTGAAATATATTTTTAAATTATTTGTTGTATTTATTGAATAAAGTTTCTAATGTCCCTGTTCTTAAATTTAGACTTAGTTCGCCTTTCACATCTATCTCCACTCCCCCTGCCCATAGTCTACTTTCTAAATTGCTTTTTGAACTGGAGTGCAGCCTTCGGGTACCTGATTTCTTTCCCATCTGTGGCCTTCAATAGCAAGTTTTTTTTGAAAAGGAAATCTTGACTGGGTGCCTGGGTTTCCAATTCAGCCCTTCTGACTGTATTGAGGAACCACCAACAGATGGCAGCAGAACTCAAGCATGTTTCCCATCCACTCTGCTAGCCTGGGGGGAAAGGAAGGGACTAAGTTGTGCCTTGGTTCTTTCGCTCTGTCTTGCAGATGCCTTGGGTTTGAGTTTAATGTCTGAATCCTAAACGGTCTACCGCCTTTAGGCTGCCTCTAGGAGTTAGCTGCTCAGTGGGAGGCATCTTCAAGCCCTGCTGATTTCAACTGAATGTCTCTAGTTCCAAACTTGCTTTAATAACACTTGTGGGGGTGTGGGATGGAGCACACGTCTTTTAATGAATACCAGGTGGAGTCCGAGGTTAATGACTTGACTCAGAGCAAAAACACAAGCTCCATGAAGAACGATGTGAGAAGAGGCCACAGACCCGTGACAAAACTGGACTGCCACAGCTTAGCAGTAGACAGTGGTGAAGCTGTAGCAGGTAGAACATGCCCTTCACTTGGAAAAACAGAAGCAAAAGGAAAAAAATGCTAGTAAGCCCTGGAGAAATTCAAAAAGAGAACAGAGATAAAGAGGCTTCTAGCCCCCCGCGGTGCCACTGAGAGCCTGTTCATCAGGTGCACGGGCCTGGAAGCCACACCTTAGGCCACTGGGCTCCAAAAGGAGAAAAGCAGGGAAAGTAAATGCTGCCCCTGCAAAGACCTCAGGAATGGAAATGTCAAGCAGCTCCATGCAAAAGCCAGAACAGCATTTCGGGACCCAGCCTTCTGTGTAAGGAAGAGCCAAGAACAGCTTGGATCCCGGGTTCAGCCTCTCTTCTAGATGAAGCTGCTGTGTACAAACCTGTCTCTCCAGGGGGTTCTGGCAGTGTATTCGAGACTCCTAGCAACCCTACAGTTCACAGTGTAATGTGGCCCCAGAGACCTTGGCCAGTTTATCTGCCCTGCTGTGCTGCAGCTTTTTTCCTAAGGAGCATATACCAGAGCCCTCTTTGGTTAGGCTCTTGACTCAAAACAGTAGTGGTAGGAAGTTGGTCCTGGTACAGGAATAAAGAACAGACCAACCACAACTTTAAATCAGTTTATTGACACAGTAACACAACACACTTGCCTCCCTGACATCCCCATCCCCTCACCCAGTCTAGCTCTCTTCCCCTTCCTCTCCCCTTAGAACAAGCTGTTCAGTGAGAATAGTCCTACCCCTAGGCCTGCGGAGCAGGGTCTCAGGCACTACTTAGAACCTGTTAGGGGAGGCAGTGAGCACTATACTCAGCCAGCCCGAGGCATCCAGTCCCCAAGAACAGATTCCCCCACAATTTCCAGGCCCTGAGTTGCTGCTCCTCTTCCTCTTTGCTCTTTGTGACCCTAGGAAGGAGACCTTGGGACCTGGGCCTGCAGTCAGGAGCCAAGAACTCCTGGTGGTGACTTGCAAATTGGAGTTTGGCTAGTGTTTTTTAAGGCCCAGGTACCCCCAAAAAAAGCCCTGGTGGTGGGAGTAAACTTCGATGCCCCTATTTAAAATGCACTGACAACATTGAACAGATTCAGCCAGCTTAACCAAATGCCAGAATAACAAACACTAAGCTGTAAAGAAGGAGGGGTCAGACCTGCTTACTCCAGGCCAGACACAAATGCACACAGAGAAGCCCAGGGAGAGTGTCAGAAAACAACTCAGGGACACTGCCCAGGGAGCCCCTGGGGTGACAGGAAGCAAAGAAAGAAAATGCACAAGTCTTAATAACCAAAACAGAAAGCCCGACAGCAGGGGGGCTCGAGCCTGACAGTGCTGCCCACCAGCCCTCCAGCCCGAGCCCCTGGACCCAGACGGCCCCTCCCCCTCTAGGCAATGTCCTCCCCTAGGCTAGATAGAGCACATCACACAGCGCAGTTTAAAAAGCTTCTAATGCCAGTTCATAAACATCTTCATTTACTATTGGTGATTACATGTGAATAATATGTTTATACTGTTCTTTATGGAAAACAATTTCAACGAGTCAACTCCGAGAACACAATAGGCAACCCTCACCCTGAGCCCCTCAGCGTCCTTCCCTAGACAGCGAGGGGCCCTCTCCTCTGTCCCGGGGCTGCCTAACTTCCCCTCTTCCCCCACTGTGGCTCTTGGGCCAAGCATCCTCTGTGACCATCAGTCCTCATCGGACAAGCGCTGGTCCAGGGGGTAAACCATGAACATCACATCTGGCCGAGAGGGGACACAGGGATGGCCTGGACGTACAATCTCAAAGCCCAAGAAGCTGAAGGTCTTCAGGAGGGGAGCTGCAGAAGATAAAGTGTGAAAAAGATTGTGATGAGAAACACAAGGGTAGGCTCCAGTCAAGGGAAAACCCCGAAGATGGAACAAACACGCAGTAGGCCTTTACTCACCCTTTGAGCACTCAGCCTCCCCCCGTGATCTCCCAGGGTTTGTGGGGCAAACTCAGGAGTCCTTCCTCATCATACAGGAGCTCCCTTTTCTCCCCAGTCCCCCACTGTCTGGGCTGTAGGTCACAGGCTGCTCTGACCCCTCACCTCTGTCTTCCCGGCCCTTCCTGAAGCAGATGAAGACATAGTTCACTTTCATCTTCTCTTCAGCAAACTCTAGCAGTGCTAACAATCTGCAAGAAGCAAAGAAACTACTCAGGCCCATCACTACCTTGCTGTGTCTCCCTCCCATCTAGCCCCAACCCCCCAAGAGGCTTTTCTGAGGCTTACAGCCAGCAGTATAAATACAGAAGCTTCAGGGAGAAGGTTCCTGGGTTCAGGGAAAAAAAAGCCACAGCCCCTGAGAAAAATGTGAATGAATTATCTCTTCCTGTAACAGAGGTTCTTCATCTGAAAGTAACAATATGCATCTTAACTAACACTGTTCACAGATAAGAGTTTAGGGCCTAGAAAGAGAACTTAGTTCTTCAGGGGCCCCCAGAATGCCAAGTCTGATAAGATCACCTGCCACTGAGAGGAACACTCTGGGCCCTAACATTGCCTGAAACGATTTCCTCAATAGGTTGGAGGCACTGGAGAACGCCGTCCTCAGGACTGCTTCTTATATACCTGGCTGCCTGGAGGGTCTTGCCCAATCCAATGAAATCCCCCTTTATCTCTGAGCTTCTGGCCTTTTGAACTGCACCATTGTATGGTGGCTCAAGAGGGATTTAGTATCTGCTGGAAGATGAACCATGGGGCGATTAACTGGCAGGCATGTGGTTAATGTGATAATGATCTGCTTTAATTATAACCTAGAGCAAGCCTGTTTTACTGGCTAAAAATAACCTGTTACAAAACGGTATCTGCTTGGAAAGCCTAGAGCTAGGAGAGAAAGCACAGACTCTCCTACAATTCTGTTACTCCCAATAAACATAGACCCTTCCCTTGGAATGGGACCTCCTTCCCCATTTGTTCCTTTCCTTTCCCAACCTGGGCTCCTTACCCTTCTTTGCTCCCATCAGCTAATAATCCATCTGGGATTTCTACAAACAGGCTCTGGCTGGACAGGACTGCATCCCAGGAAGAGACCTTCACCTCGGTGACCTCATACTGGAAGTGGACAATGTGAGGTTTTCCATCATTCACAGGGAGGTCCTGGGTCACAGTGAGCTTCTCGTCCTGGGAAGGAAAGCAGGGCAGAGGACCAGGTCACTACTCTTCTGGCCATATCACTGGCTTCTAGTCTAGGTTGTACTGGGAGTCCTGCTGGGCCAATCTCAGGGCAGCATGGGACAGAGGGCAGGCTGAAGATGCAGCGCCGCATGCTGCTTAAACAGAGCCCTCACTCACTGGGCACCAAGACCAGCTGATGGTGGCAAAACCCAGTATGATGTGAAGGGAAATATTTACCAAGTGTCCACTAGGTGCCAAGCACTATGCCAGGTACTGTCAATCACGACAAGCACTTGAGATGGGCATTAATATCTCCATTTTAAATCTGAGATACTAAGGCCCAGAACAATTAAGCAAGTGACTGAAGGCTCCAAAGGTAGTAAATGGCAGAGCTGAGATTCAAACCCAGCTCTCCCTGATTCAAAAACCCATGCTTTTCCCCCAACATCATGTTCTTTTCCTTCCCTCTCTTAAAGGGAAACATCAAAAACAAATGAAAGCTGGGTGCGGTGGCTCATGCCTGTAATCCCAGCACTCTGGGAGGCTGAGGCAGGCTATCTCCTAAGCTCAGGAGTTCGAGGCTGCAGTGAGCTATGATTACACCACTGCACTCCAGTCTGGGCAACAGAGCCAAAAAACAACAAAACAAGTCACAAAAGGATATGCGTAAGTCCCTGATCAACCAAAGCCTGCTTCTAGGTGGACTGTAGGTGCCACGTTATCTCCCCTGGGCACAATCTCAAAAGACCAGAACTCAGCTGCCCTGCTAACTCTTCCATCTCAGTCTTAGGGAGGAGCCGAACCAATGTCTGGGCTTCAATCACAGCAATTAAAAGGCAGCAAATGCTGCTGATATCCTCCCTCTAATACTCCCAAAAGCCACACAGCAGCCTCAGTTGAAACAGTCCTTCCCAGTCCCCCTCCTGGCCTGGCCCAAGAGTCAGAAGACTAAAGAAAGTGATTATTACCCTTGAGCAGCAGCTCAGTGGAGTCTGAGAAGGCTCCGTCCCAAGCCTTCCATTCCAGTGTCCTCCTTACCTTATATATTAGAGCTGAGAGAGAAGGATCCCTGCCGCCCCCTCGCCCACCGGGGATCTTCGACAGTGGGTGAGGGGCATCAGGAGCACCACAGAGGCCCCGGAACAATGTGCCTGCAGCACTGGAGCTGGGGACAGTTACTCAAAGGCAAAATACTACTGCAAGAGACAAGAGAAGGTGAGACGGTTAACACCAAGACCTGAAGATTTACCTCAGCCCCACCCCAACCCCTGCTCTGCCTCTCCCTAAACAAGTGTTCTATGTCTATACCACTGCCCCAATCCTTTAGGGTTTAGCTTCTAGAACTATCTACTGCTCTCTTAAAGGAAACCGACCATCCTGTAGAGGCATAGGGAGTCCCAGAGGACCAAGGGAGTCCAGCTGGGTATGTGTGACCCGCGTAGCACCTATCAAACATCTTGAAACAAATCTCTGTGGCATTGGCAATCCTAGGAAGGAACCAGAACCTGGCTTGCCCATTAGGCCTCGAGCCCTGTGCTCCCCTCCGGTCTGTTTCCTTACCTCATCAGTGCCTCAACACCTAGGTGGCAGAGTCACAAAGCCTACACAGTCACGTCAGGCTGGAGAGAAGCATATGGGCCTCAGGAAGTCGTGTGGACCAGGTACTGTGTCCCTGAGGAAGTCCTAAAGCTACTTCCCCAATGATGGCCCCAGGCCCCGTCTAAGCAAAGGAACTGGAAATCACCTACCCACATTCCTCTAGGGTTAAGAATGAAACTAAATCCAAGGATTTGACTCCCAGAGCAGAGGTGCACTATAGTGCACAGACTATTACAGTTTCTGGTTTTGTCCCCGGTGTGCCACCAAACACTAGGCCTCTTTGCCCTTATTTGCTGCTCCCTTCGTGACCTGAGGATGGTAGTTCAGCTAATACTGATGTGGTCAGAGGACACACTCAGATGGAGGGCTGGGAGCTGTGACCTGAGTAAGGAAGTCAAAAATCAGATGGATTCCAGAGGGCGAAAGGCTCCTAAAAGAGCTCCTGTTACCTCGAGGTGTGTGCCCTTACTAGCCACCATAATTTTCAGATGGACCAAACAGGGCTCCAGATCTGCTCCACTGCCTTCTTTGAATCCAATTTAGTGGCTCCTTAGGCTGAAATGTAGCTCATTCCCTGGGCCAAGGACAAGTGAAGCAGGGAAAGAGGTAAATTGTCTGTACATGTACACCATGACTCAGCAGGAGGCCTGTCCTATAGCCACAACACACCAGCCTCAGGGCAGCTGGAATGCAGTGGATACATACTTCCAGGGGGCAGAGGGGTTGCAGTGGTGTGCTGGAGTCAGCTCACACAACTGTGCACATCGCTCCCCAACTATGTGCTTGATGATGTCATATTGGTAGCTTTAATCAGCCCCAAGTGGGGAGTATTTAACGCTACAGAAATCAGCAAATGCCTTAAATCAGGGTTTGGGTTTTTTTTTCTCTTGCAAGCCAGTTGTAAAATGGTATGACGCAATTATTCTTCACACTGTCCTTTGCTTTATATAGCATGGCATCACAATTTTGGGCTCTTCTAAGTGAAAAGGAACAGAACTCAATTCACACCTAACAGAAGACCCTCACTATTAGCTGACTTGTACTAGCATTCCAGCTGAGACATAAAGTCCAAACCAAGCACTGCTCAGCTCCTAGGTTTTGTTCTCTCAAAGATTTCAACTGGGGGCCTACAAGTATACTTGGAAATTTCACTGAGAAATGGCATTCTCAGGGAGGTGTCTGTGGGCCAGGAGCACCATCAACATCTAAGGGTGATAACTACATGTCCCACTTCCTGCCTCCTCTGGAAAACCTCAGGGCATCCACATCTCCTCCACTCTTGGCCTCACCAGCAACTGCTAACAGAGAGAGCATTGACAGAGGACCATGCTACCGAGTGTCTCCAAGGTCAGGGGTTATTTTCTGCTAGAGACAATGAGCTATTATGATTCACTCTTCCAATGTGTTAAGGGGCAAAATAATAGTATCCAGACTAGAAAAAACAAAGGTGGGAGGGATTCCCCAAGCAAAGGCGCACACACCCCACATGATGTGATTCTGTTCCCATTCCCTGGTGACCACTGTCTGGCCTTTGTTGGGGTTTCTGCAGGGGCACAAGGCAGGCTGGACCTCTGGTGCAGAAGTTGGCTTACTTCTGTTGACCAATGGAGCTATCCAAGAACTGAGCAAACCCCCTCTGGGGTAAACAGATGAGAAGTCACCTTGTATACAAGGAGAACTAACTGGGTTCACAAAATAACCAGATCACCAGGGCCCTTGCATTTCTGGTGCCAGAATCCTACTCCAAAGGGATTATTCCTCAAATGACTTTTAGATGAGCGAGCTACATTCAACCTCTGCCCTCTGCATTCCAACCACCATCTTGATTCTTAGCTTATTTTTACTTGCAAATGGCAGAGGCGATGGGGCCCACACACTGAAAAGATCAGAATAAAGTCGGAGTTTTTTTAGACCTGAATTCCCTTTGTCTTCCTAGAAATAATCCCTGGAGCCTGCCCTGTGTCCACCACTAGTCTGTGAGTTTAGTGATATTTTATGTGATACTTCTTTCTTTAAGCAAGTCAAATTTAGCAATGGGGCTTGTGATATTTCTGGTTTCCTGATCTCTCTCCTCTTCAAATAAATGCAAGTATACACCACGGTAACAAATCATTTACCTCCCCACTCTCACACACAAGGATCCTGGAGACTCTTTGCTACTCCCTCATAAATTGTACACAAGAAAGCAAGTGTGTGGCTCACACCCATAATCCTAGCACTTTGGGAGGCTAAGGCAGGAGGATTACTAGAGGCCAGAAGTTAAAGACCAGCCTGAGCAAGTGCAAGACCGGCCTCTACAAAAAATACAAGAAGCTGGGCGTGTTGGTGTGTGCCTGTAGTCCCAGCTACTTAGGAGGCTGAAGCAGGAGAATCGCTTGAGCTCAAGAGTTCCAGGTTGCAGTGAGCTATGATGACACCACTGCATTATAGCCTAGGTGACAGAGTGAAACCCTGTCTCAAAAGGAAAAAAAAGGAAGCACACGCGTGTGCGTGTGTAGGGAGTGTTTCAGGTCCCGAGAAATAGCTAGGGTCTGGGATAAGCTTAGATGACAGTAGATCACAATAATTATCTTCATCATTTATATAAAACATCTGCTATTAGTTACTTGCTGTGAATGGCCAATTGCTTCTCTTCTAAAAAAATCTGATTGTCATTTCTGAAGTGAGAAGAGAAGTAGAATGGATACATATGTGGTAGTTAAAGAAATTAAGGGACATGAAATTGCCCAGCCATGGCCTTCTCTTCTAATGATGGCTTTAGTGTTCAAACGGTATTGTGGCAAGATATGCCACCAACTTCATTAGGAACAGTGAATCCTGGAAGAATTTAAGCACAAGAGAAAGTGACTTCTAAACACAAGTCTGTTACTAATACAAGATCCAAACTGGGTTAGGTTTCATATTCAGTTTAGTCTTGTTTTTAACTGGCTCTGAAGCCACATCCTGGTGAGTCCACTGGGGAGCAGGCATGGTTTAATCTCTATCATTAAAAGGATGATTTACGCAGCTCAGTCCAAAGGCTGAAAAGATCAGGCTGATTAAGGAGAATCAAATGTATCAGACTGAACCCAAACATCCAGCTGGGCTGGTCCTGCTTTTGGAGAAGAAAAAAACATACCATGCTGGAAATGAGGGTGTCAGGTATCCAGTACACAAAGCACTTCGGAAGAAAGATGGGAGATTAGAGCTGATCTGTTAGTGTCTTTTATTTTCTCAGTTGTTATAGGACATGCCCTTGGAAACACTCCTCAGGGTACACATGAATATCACATCCTGCTGCCTCTAATTTAAAGTGTCTGTGAAACTGTTGTCTGTAATGCCCTTAGCAGGTTATAATTTCATACACTGGCTACAGACAGGCAGTATATGCAGATGTATTCCTGGGAAATGTTGACCGTAAATCAAATTTTTCTAATTTAAATCCTTTTTAAATCTTGAGGGTACTTATTATTTGAAAGAATTAACCTTAAATCTCTTGATAAAGTAAAGGATCTTCTGTTAACAAATCACTTCCAACTGACTTTATGTCAGTTTTGATTTATGTATACTCATTGACTTTATGTCAATTTTGATTTCTGTATACTCGGCCCTCCATATCTACTGGTTCTGTATCCATGGATTCAACCAACTGTGGATCAAAAATATTCAGGCAAGGCCGGGCGCAGTGGCTCACGCTTGTAATCCTAGCTCTCTGGGAGGCCGAGGCAGGCGGATTGTTTGAGCTCAGGAGTTCGAAACCAGCCTGAGCAAGAGCGAGACCCCGTCTCTACTAAAAATAGAAAGAAATTAATTGGACAACTAAAAATATATAGAAAAAACTAGCCAGGCATGGTGGCACATGCCTGTAGTCCCAGCTACTCAGGAGGCTGAGGCAGGAGGATCATTTGAGCCCAGGAGTTTGAGGTTGCTGTGAGCTAGGATGATGCCACAGCACTCTAGCCCAGGCCACACAGTGAGACTCTGTCTCAAAAAAAAAAAAAATATTCAGGCAAAAAAATAAATAAAAAAATACAGTATAACAACTATTTACATAGCATTTACATTGTATCAGGTATTGTAAGTAATTTAGCGATGATTTAAAGTATATGGGAGGATATGCATAGGTTATATGCACATACTACACAATTTTATGTAACAGACTTGAGCATCCTTGGATTTTGGTATGGGGAGTCCTGAAACCAATCTCCCATAGATACCAAGGGACAACTGTATTGAGTTTGCTTAAAGAAGGGTACAGCTTTCTCTGCTACACAGAGAAGAGATTTAATATAAAAGTAATTCTATGGCTAACTTGCATTTAGCTACATCTAACAAATACTTGAATTCAAATTCTCCTTGATATACTTTTTTTTTTTTCCTATTCACTTACTCTCCTACTTCCCTGCTGAATCCTTGATACACTTTTGATCATGTTTCACTTGAATCAGTGGCCTCCTTAGCTCATTCAAGTCTGCGCCCTTTCTCTCTGGTTTCCACTACCTGCCAGAGGCAGTCAGATGGCTTCGGTATTACCTACCTTTTGGTATCAAACCACATTCACAGTATTCTACATTCTTTTCCCTCTTTGAACCTCTTCTGACCCATTCGGGTCTCAGGCCTACCTCACAGAACACCCAGGGTGCCCTCACTTCCCTCACACGGTCTGCTTTTACTCTGAGACTAGGAATGTCTCAGATGACTAATCCCTATACAAAGGGAGACCAATCCGGGGCTGCCATCACAATCACACTTAGCGAAAAAGAAATAGGAAGAAAGGTGGGAGGTGATGGCCACCTCCAGTCTAGTGTGACCACAGAGGCTGATTTCCAGCTGCCAATTCCCCTTCCATCTGAGAAAAGGGTCCTGGGCAGAAGCCAGGCATAAATCATATTACTAGAGCTGCTCTGCATTCCAAAGGGTGTCTTCTTCCTAAGCGTGATTATAAAGAAAATGACATCACCACTCTGAATCACAGGCTGAAAGCAAAATTGGGTTTTGCTTGATTTTTCACAGAAACACACTTAAGGTGGTAGCTGGAATATCTGTGCCTCTGAGGTTTGCTTATCTATCAGTCAGCTGATACTGGTACCTTTTCTGCCAAAGGTAAGCACAACCACGTATGCCACCAGAGGTGACTGGATAGCTAGGTAATTAAGCTTTAAAATAAGATCTCACTTTTACATTTCGAGTACCTCAATTTAGTTTGTATAGTAAGCTCACCATACAGTTCCAGCCCCGCTTCCCAAGACAGAATTACATCATTGTTTATATAGTATTAAAGGCTTAGGAAATTTTCTTAAGGCACAACGCATTTTATGCTGCTGCTGCAGCTACTACTACTAACAGAAAACTACCTATTTTGTTCACTTCCCGTAACAAAATTCTTGCTCACCTACTCGGCCATTTCTGGTCTATAGCTTTCAATTAGGCTTCACAGCCTTCTGAATCATGGCACCAACTTGAATCAACACTGCATACTGTTTCAAAAAGGGATGAATTACTCGTTTTTTTTTTTATAGAAATGCACATTTGTAACATCCCTCTACCCCATTCCTCAGTCCTCTTTTTGTATTTCTAAGCAGCTCTGAGGCTAAATTTGGATTTCTTGGCAGAGTGAGGAATTGCTATTATTAGTCCACACTGCTTTCTGAAGCACACCTCCAATTTGGGGGGATTCCTGACTATACTAGGAGTCTCTCTCTCTCTCCCTTTCTCTCTGTAGGGTGACCTTGAAGGCACATCATAGGAAAACTGACTCTCCTTACCACCCCACATCCAACAAGCCATACTGCCAATAAATAAGGAATAGCCAAAACCAAAGTCTTTGGGAAGAGACAAAAATTCCATTACCCAAGAAACCACTTGGTGAAGATGCTCAGAGTAGCTCTGATTTGCTCTTATGCCCTGCTCCTGCCCCCCCAAAAAACACCCCACCTGTGGAACCAAATGTTTCTCCTTAAAGCCCATCAACACATAGATTGATTGTGACTACCAAGCCAGGGCTAGCTCTGTGCTACATACTGTATTTATTAGCTTTGAAGTAAGCCCTAGACAGATACTGTCTCCCTACCCCCACAAATATAGGCAGAAAAAGACCATGAAGCTTGCTTTCCTTGGATTTAAACCTTATGTTCAAAAAACATAATAAAGGTGCTTGTACTTGTGTTGTCTTCTCTCCCCCACCATCAGGAATTTTGACATTTTGGAGGTACCAATCAGAACAAAACTGGAAAGGAAGGGCCTTGTTTTCAAAACATACTGCCAGCTCCTCTGCAACTATTTCTTCCAGGAAACCAAGCCTCCACCTCCTGAGTTTTTCACTGGAGCCAGGGAAGCTGAAAATCCCATCCCCCACCCAATGGGAGCTAAACTCCCAGCCAGCCGCCATCCCCCTCCGGATACAAAACACCAAGAACACTGACTGGGAAGAACATCCGGCTCTTATCGAATCCCTAGTTAGGGCTCTACTAGGATTCCTTTTAGAAAGTCAGGGGCAGGCCAGAGGAAGCTGGGAAATATGCTATGGAAACAGGATTGCCATAACTCAAAGAAACCAGACACCCTGCACACACCACCCCACCCCCAGGCCAAAGTGGAGGAGCCTGATCCAAGACCTAGCTCTTGCCCAGGCCCTGGCAGCCAGTTGGCTCCTCTCTCCACCTGCCTTTCAAAGAGTCAAGCCCCTCAAATTACCAACACAATAAGCTAGGGCACTGGAGACAACCAAGCCTGTTTTGCCACTTAGGAAGCTGGAAGGAATCTTCAAGTTAAGCTAACCCAACCCCCTCTATTTACACATAAGCACACAGGCTAAGCCAGAACTAGAACTCAGGTCTTTCAATCTCCCGGTGAAGAGCCTTATGTGTTGCTCCCAAGTGCTCAACTCTCAGGGCTCAGCCTGAAAAAGGCTTGGCAACTAGACCAGCTCAGTCCAGAGGTCTCCAGAGAAGAAATGCTGAGACCACCCCACCTGCCAACACCTACCACAGAGACACAAACTTGAGAACAGAATTCCACCTCACATACCCCTTGAGTGGGCTTTGTTGCAGGTTCCTCTTCTTCCCCCACCCCTGCACTTCACCCTGCCCTCTCATACCTGCCACCAACCCTCAGCACACACAGCCTTCTTCACCACAGTGACACCTTTTGCACCCAGCACTACCCAAGCACACATCCGCCTCCACCTCCTCAGCTCCAGAGGGCTGAGTTAGAGAAGACGGACTAAAGGAGGCAACGCACAGGGGGACAGGCATGGAGTCTTGGAAAAGGAAAATCTAACAGTGGAATGGGACTGTAGATAAAGAGGACTTGGGAGAAGGGAAAATGGGTCAAATAAGACCATAACAAATGGGGAGTGCGTTTTCTCTCTGCATGCAGGGAAGAAAGGGGCATGGGGGACTAGGTGAGAGTCTGAGACTTGAGGGCAGAAAATGGCTAAAGGCTGAGAACTGAGTACCTGGAGAATTTCAGAGGCTGTTATAGGGATCTTGGGAACTTCTGGATAGTACCTGAGAGAGAAGGACTAAGAAATCCCTGAAGCTGATTAGGCCGTTATCAGTGAAGAAAGGGCTGGCACCCACTAAAGGAATATGATGGGAAGGCTGAGGTCTTCTAGGGGAGAGAAGGCAGTGTTTTTCAACCCTGGATGAACATTATAAACAATTACCTGGGGAGCTTTAAAAATGCATGTTAAAGCCAGGCCACTTAGGGCAATTAAACCAATCGTTGAAGGTGGGGCCCAGGTAATTGATTTTTCAAGTGTGCAGCCAGGGTTAAGAAACATTGAGATACAGGCCGGGCGCGGTGGCTCACGCCTGTAATGCTAGCTCTCTGGGAGGCCGAGGCGGGCGGATTGTTTGAGCTCAGGAGTTCGAAACCAGCTTGAGCAAGAGCGAGACCCCGTCTCTACTAAAATTAGAAAGAAATTAATTGGACAACTAAAAATATATAGAAAAAATTAGCCGGGCATGGTGGCGCATGCCTGTAGTCCCAGCTACTCGGGAGGCTGAGGCAGGAGGATCGCTTGAGCCCAGGAGTTTGAGGTTGCTGTGAGCTAGCCTGACGCCACGGCACTCTAGCCCGGGCAACACAGTGAGACTCTGTCTCAAAAAAAAAAAAAAAAAGAAATATTGAGATACAAGAAAAGGTGAATATTTAAGGATGGTGCTGCTAAGCAAGTGGGAAAGTTAAGAGATCATTTTAGTGAGAAGGGAGCCCAAGTTTGAGAAGAACCTTGAGTGGCATTTACAGCCCTCTGTAAAGAAAAGCAATAAGGAAGGCTATGTTTGTCAGAGAAACTAAAGTCTGGTTCTGAATAGACCACAACACAATTTAAAGATTTACAGGGAATGAGTCTGTAAAATAATGAGGCCCAAGTGAGGGACAGAGGCCACAGGGGTAAATCTGGGGACAAAAGGCCTGGAGTGGGGAACTAATGAGCTTCAGACACGTTTTGGAGGGGACAGCAACAAGTCTAGGGAAAAAATGAGGAAGAGAATTAGGTCTAAACTGTAAACAGAAGCCATTCCGATGTATAAAGAGCAACTGGGGTTAAAAATTGTGGGGAATCAGGAAATTATGGGACTGTCAGAGAATAGTGTTTGGGGCAGAAATATGGACAATGTTTGAGGGAGAGAAGGGTAAAAAGAGCTACCTTGGAGAAAAAGAGTAGCGTAGAGAAACGAAAACTGAGCGACTAATCCTGACTAGTTTGGGCAGGGGGAAGGATATACAACGCAAGTTCAGAAAACCCCTGGTGCTCCGTTTTAGAAACATGTGCAGCCGTTCTCTCTAATTAATGGGGGAAGACAGGGGTCAGGTTTTGAGGGAAGAAACTGCGAAGGCCCAGGGTCCAGAATGCAGAGCCCGATTTGAAGGCACGGGAAACCCAGGGCATGGGGCTCACTGGAAGTGGGGTGGCCTGAGTTCTGTGATCTGATCGCGGCTAGGGTTCAGTTAAAATGGGAAGAGTAAGAGTAAAGAGGAGTTCCGGCTGAGAGGCAGCGTTTTTAGAGAAGTGTTGGGGGAACACCATTAGGGGAACAGGATGGAGCACAGGAATCAAGTCCAAAGTATTGGAGAAGTAAAAGGAAAGACGTTGGGAGGCTGGGAAAACGGGGCCTAACCGGGAGAGGGGCGTGGACGGAGGACGGCGGGGAGGAGACGGAGCCGGAGTGAGCGCCAAGGGAGGGCTGGGCGTCCGCGTAGAGGCTACCAGGCCGGAGGAGAACGCGGGAGGGCGATGAGCGGGGGCGACGGGCCCCGCTGGGAGCCCAAGGTGGGAGGCGGCTCGAGGGGAGGCGGTGATCAGAGAGGAGTCCGGCCGCGGGGTGCAGTTTTCATCAGGGAGGGGATTCAAGGGAAGGGTTAAGTGACTTACAGGGGTAGTAAGAAAGATTTGGAGATGGGACACAATCTGGGGCATCTGGACGCGGGAGAGCCCAGTCTGGGGAAGGGGGCAGCGCTCGGCAGAGCTGAAGGAAAAAGGGGCCCTGACTGGAAGGTTGGGTCCCACTTCGTGGGGGCTTCAGAGCAGGAGGAGGCCCGGATGAGGGGGATGGGCCGGGCTGGAGGCGGGGGGTGGCTGAAGGACGGAAGGAGGCCCGGCTGAGGGGCCGGGGCTTAAAGTGGGGTGGCCGAAGTGGGGAAGGGACCCGGTGAGGGGCGGATGGGGCCGTTTTGAGGGGGCGGGGGCCGGCTGGAGCCGGTGAGGGGAGGATGGGGGCGGGGAGCCTGGGCCGGGCCGTTACCTGTCCTGGGTGTTTATCATCCTCGGCGGCTCTGCTCAGGGTGGGAGGAGGCGGCGCAGGGAGTGGGTAGGTGGATGAGTGGGTGGGTGTGGGGTAGCGCGCGCGGGGCCGATCTCTGCGGGCTAAGTCCCTGTCAGGCCGCGGGCCGAGAGCCCTCCTCCTGCCTCAGCGAGCGCCTGCCTCCAACTGACCCTCCCCGGCCGCCGCCGACGCCGCCGCAACCGCCCCGCCCCCGAGGGCCTCATCTGCATAGCCCCACCCCAGCAGCGCGTGGTGTCCTGGGAAACTGGGGCCCACAACAAAGGGCAAAGCACCGCCCCGCCTCCGCGCAGGCGCAGTAGGGGCAGCAGCCGGCGTGGGGGCGGGGGGCCGTGTGGAGGGCAGCGTTTGGAGTAGGCCGTGGCCAAGGCCGCGGCTGCGACAGCGCGGCCCGAAAGATGCGCTGTTGTTCACGTAGAGTTTTCTCCGAAGATTGACCCAATCTTGTCCTCATTCCTACTTCTTTGCGTGGGGCCGAGTAGACCTGTGCTATTTATAGGCCCTGGAGGATATTTATTAAACAAAACAAAATCGGAAATCCAAGAGTGTTACACACATATTAGCACCATTCGCAGTCTGAGTCCAGGCCCACAGCTCTCAGTTACCTCAGCTCATAATGCAAATCGATAACCTGTCAGCCGTCAGCTGAGCTCAACCATCTTAGCAACCTGAAGACACAGCTCAGCGTGTTGTCGGTGGTCAGGGCTCCAGTCACTAGCTCACGGTCATTGAAGCCCGATCTCTGCAGACGGCGGTCCCAGCCCATCACAGCAGTCAGGTGCAAGGCATCATCACCAACTTGTCCACAGTCACTTTGGATCACAATCAGTGCGGGTTACTTCGAGCGATCGTGCGAGGTTACCAGTTCATGGACCTCCACTCGCTGTCCCTCCCAGTCCTTGACGAGTGCCAGAAAGCACTCACGGTCGCTAGCAGTCACCGGTGCACAGACCCCTCAGAGGACAGTCCTTGCAGGTCACAATCACAGTCACCTTAACACAATCGTCAAAGGCCCCAACTCTCCGTTCACAGTCAACCCAGATCACAATCAAGAGAGATCACAGCATCTCAGATCACAGCAGGTTGCTATCACCTCGGATTCCATCCCTTCATTAGTCAACAGATGATTACAGAGCAGCTACTTACTGTGCGCTTCGGGCATGTGTTAGAGTCCAAGAATACTCAGTGATCAGCTAGACAAGGCTCCTGCCTTGGATGTCATAATCTGGTCAGAGGGAGAGACACAGAGGCCATCACAATACAAAGTAAGTAAGTGTTCCATCTGAGGGACGCCACAGAGAAAGTAACTAGGGGATTAGGGATGGCTTCGCAGAGAGGATGATAATTCCGAGAAACGAGGATACTCCAGATCAGAGGTCACTATGACTTTCGGTTCATAATAACCCCGAATCACAAAGTCTCGCATCAGAGCCACAATTACTCTATTTCACAAACGACATGCTTTTGCTTTTTGGATGATGGGGATGCAGAGACAGAAGAAAGGTTGGAGCTGCCAAGCAAAGGCTTTTTCAGCAAAAATTAAAGTGGTAAATGATACCAGAACTGCCCAGATTATTACTAGATATTTGGGCAAGGCTGCTCCCATGCTCACGCTCACCTTGTCCCCTCTACTTTGTCCCCTCAGCTATTCCTCCCTACCTTTCTAAATTCAAGCCAGGTATGTCCTTACATTAGTACCTAGCAGAACTGGACAATTAACCCCGCCCTGATCCACCTCATGTCATAGTGCCAGAGACCCGGGCAATCCTCCTGGCCCTCAAAAAGAGCTGGGATGGCTAATTTCTGCCGGCCCATCCCTGGACAAGTAACCCTTTGTCCTGAAGGACAGTTTCTGACCAATTGGTCAGCAAATATTGAGAAAACTCACTGTGTCAATAATAGCAGTCATTTATTGAGCATCATGCTAAAGCACTCATTTTTACAACAGCTCCCCACCCCCATTCTACGGATGAAGAGAATTCAACCTCAGGGAGGTTTATTCTGTCAGCTAATATTTGTTGAGGGCCTATCTAACACCAGGTAAGTTAATTTGCTTGCTCTAATTCAAAGCTATTTAGGGGTGGAGTTAGAATTTGGACCCAGGGTTGCCTGCTCCTTGCTTTGTCTGAATTCACACGGCGGAAAAGTCAGAAGCACTCTGCCGCAGCTTGCTGTGTGAAGGAGTGGCCACCCTGACAGCTGCCTGGATAGCAAGTGAAAAATTCGCAAAAATTGGGGGCCCCCTTCTTCTAAACTGTACTATCCAATATGATAGCCACTAGCCACATGTAAGTATTTAAATCTAAATTAATTAAAATGAAATAAAGTTAAAAATTCAATTCTTGGCCGGGCGCGGTGGCTCATGCCTGTAATCCTAGCACTCTGGGAGGCCGAGG
>NW_012147301.1:2843874-2848388 GCF_000956105.1 Propithecus coquereli | reverse complement strand
AAATAAAGTATCAAAGCTTTAGTGTGAATACTTGGGTCCAAATTCAGTAGTTGTTAGCTGCTGCAGATTTTCACATAGGACTAAATTATATGATAAGCCATTGAAATTTGGAATAATTGAAACTCTCCTATTTGAGTCCACTGTCAGCTGATGATACTGGTTTGTTTTTTTTTCCTCCATTTCTCTTTGCAAATAGAGATGGCACTTTTATTATAAAAATAGTTGTATTATTTCAAAATGGTTATTTAAAAAAATAGTTGTGCACCATAACTGTAAAATTATTTTTAAGTTCCCCCAAATCACTATTTGTTTATGCATATTTTAAAAATTTATTTTAATTGACAAGTAAAAATTGCATATATTTATGGTGTACAACATTTTTTGACATTTGTGTATGTCGTGAAATGGCTAATCAGTGATTAAATCAAGCCATTTAACATATGCACTACCTCACATACTTTTTTTGTGTGGTGAGAACACTTAAAATCTACTCTCTTTAACAATTTGCAAATATATAATATTTCGTTATTAACTATAGTCACCATCGTGTATAATAGATCTCTTGATCTCTTAATCCTCCTGTCTAACTGAAACTTTGTGTCCTTTAACCAACACCTTACCAGTCTCCCTACCCTTCAGCCTCTAGTGACCACCACTTTACTCTCTATTTCTATGAGTTTGACTTTTTAACACTCCACATATAAGTGAGAAAATGCAATATTTGTCTTTCTGTACCTGGCTTGTTTCACTTAACATAATGTCCTCCATGTTCACCTGTGTTGTTACAAATGACAGGATTTCCTTCTTTTTAAGGCTGAATAGCATTCCATTGTGTATATATACTACATTTCTTTATCCATTCGCTCATTAATGGACATTTCAGTCATTTTCATATCTCAGCTGTTGTGAATAGTGCTGCAATGAACATGGGAATGCACACATCTCTCTTCAACATACTGATTTCATTTCCTTTGGATATATGCCCAGCAGTGGGATTGCTGGATCATATGGTAGTTCTATTTTTAATATTTTGAGGAACCTCCTTACCGTTTTCCGTAAAGGCTGTACTAATTCACCTTCCCACCACCAGTGTGTAAGACTTCCCTTTTGTCCACATCCTGGCCAACACTTGTTGTCTTTTGTCTTTTTGATAATAGTCGCTCCAGTTCTCATGTCCCTTCTTTTCTAGCTTTTTTCCATCATCCACCACTACAACCATTCCCTTGCCCTGTCTCCTCTTTTGTGCTTGCCTAGCAAAACCCCTATTCTGGTTACATTCAACCATCTGCCTTCTCAGTGCTTTTGCTACAGCAAAATCACAGTACCAGACAGGTTATCCTCACTTCGCACTCATGATCCTCGTGGTTAGGACCTAACCTCGAACGGGCTCTCAACACTGTCTGGTGATTCCTAATGCATTCTCCGTGGTTTGCTTCCCCAGGCTCTAGGACTATTACCCCTAGGCTCTCTCTGCAAAACCTCTGTTCCTCTCATCTTAGCTGATGACCCAGCCTCTTACATTACTGCGGAAATAGAAGCAACAGGAAATGCCCTCTCAGTCCTACCACCACCTGCAAACCCATCTGCCTCTCCACCCACCTGTTTCCCTCCCCTCCTGCTACTCGGAGAAGTGGACACCTCCTTGCAAAAGACGACCCAGTCCCTCTGCAGGACCTAGAGAGCCAAGCTCCTTCCCCCTTTCGAGAATCTAGCTCCTAAAATATGCGTCTTCCCCTCTCTAATCTTTAAAAAATAATAAGATAGTCACTCAACAGTTTGGCAGTTTCTTAGAAAACTAAACAGACAGCTACCATATGACCCTGAAATTGCACGCCTGGGCATTTATCCCAGAGAAATGAAGACTCATATTCACGCAAAAGCCTGTACACATATGTTCATAGTAGTTTTATTCATAACACCCCCAAACTGGAATTAGCTGAGATGTCCTTCAACAGGTGAATGCCTAAACACTGTGGTGCGTCCGTACCCCGGTATACTGCTCAGCAATAAAAAGGAAAAAGCTACTGATCCATGCAACAGCTTGGATGAATCTCCAAGGAATTATGCTGACTGGAAAAAGGTTATATACCGTATGATTCTAGTTATATAACATTTTTTTAAATGACAAAATTTTAGAAACAGAGGATAAATTAGCAGTTGCCAGGGGTTGGGGATGGAGGCCTGGGGCAGTGGCGGCGGGGGCAGGGAGGAATGGGCATGATTACAAAAGGCAACACCGAGGGATCCTTGTGGTATTGGATCAACATGCTCAGCATCTTGACTGCAGTGGAGGATACATGAGCCTCCACGTGTGATAACATTGTATGGAACTAAACACACACACACATACACACACACATATACACACCCACGTGATTACAAATAAAACTGGGGAAACCCGAATAAGATCAGTGGATTTTATCAATATCGATATCCTGGTTACGATACTGTACTATACTTTTGCAGAGTGTTACCACTGGAGGAAACTGGGTAATGTGTATAAGGGATCTCTTTGTATTATTTCTTCCTGCATGGGGATCTACAATTACCTCAATAAAACGTTCAGTAAAAATTGGCCAGGCACGGTGGCTCACACCAGTAATCCCAGCACTTTGGGAGGCTGAGATGGGAGGATCACTTGAGGCCAGGAGTTTGAGACCAGCCTGGGCAACATAGCGAGAACTAGTCTCTACAAATGTGCTAAATTTGCATTTAGATAAAAGTATATATGTTGGCCAGGCGCGGTGGCTCACGCCTGTAATCCCAGCACTCTGGGAGGCCGAGGCGGGTGGATCGTTTGAGCTCAGGAGTTCGAGACCAGCCTGAGCAAGAGCGAGACCCCGTCTCTACTAAAAATAGAAAAATTAGTCGGGCATGGTGGTGCATGCCTGTAGTCCCAGCTACTCGGGAGGCTGAGGCAGGAGGATCGCTTGAGCCCAGGAGTTTGAGGTTGCTGTGAGCTAGGCTGACGCCATGGCACTCTAGCCTGGGTAACACAGTGAGACTCTGTCTCAAAAAAAAAAAAAGAAAGAGAAAGAGACACATGAAGGTTATGTACCTCCTGATGAAAGGACACATCACCACCTATGAAGCATTCTTGCCAAAACCTTCAACCTGAATCAGAGCAAGGCTTTATATCTAACTACCGTTTACAGAAAATAAAAGGCGACAAAGGAACTTGTTTGATGTTACCATGGGAATGCAATCAGCAAAATCCCAAATGTAGGAAATGTCTAAAGGACAAAAATCTATTTCTTTACCAAAAAAGTGGCGAAGGGTAAATCTGAGGATTAAATAGACGTACATCCACCAAAGATGGAACATGTGGCGCCTCCTTTTGGATGCTTATTCAAAGAACCCAACTGTTAAAAAAAAAAAAAATTATGAGACAATGAGGGAAATCTGAACACTGATATAATGATATTAAGGAATAATCAAAAAAAGAAATAATAATTAGTATTTTTAGGTCTGATAATGGTATTAGTTTTTAAAGAATCCTTATTTTCTAGTCATACACACTGAAATATTTATGGATGAAATGATATGCTTGAGGTCACTTTTAAAGAATCAAAGTGGGCAGAGGGTATGGATAAAATCAGTAGCTATGAGTTGATGATTGTTGAATCATGCTTTTGCCATTTTCCATAATAAAAATTTAAAAAACAAAACAACAACAACAAATTTCAAACCACTCTACTGACACCCGTCCCCACCACGCCACAGAGACTGCTCGTGTCTAGGTCAGCTCTGGTATCTAAGCAGCTAAATCCAGAGTTGGCTTTTGTCCCGTTGCTTGGTTTCAGAAATGTCTAACAGAGGTGACCGCTCCTCCCCTCTGGGGACACTCTCCTCTCTCCTTTCCCAGGACTCTGCTCTGCTGGGTGGTTTTCTGGCTGCCTCTTCTCAGTGTCCTTTCCCAGGTTCACCAACTCTACCTGAACTCTAAATGTCAGAGTTCCCCAGGACCCAGTCTGAGCCTCGTTTCTGTATCTCTAGCTGATCTCATTCATGCCCGTGGATTTAAACATTATCCGTAGTCTGATGGCTCCCAGATTTGAGTCTGCAGCCTAGATGACACCTGGAAGCTGTAGACCTGCATCCCAAGGCCAGCCTGATGTCTCTGTGGAAAGCCTCTAACCCCACATGCCTGAACCTGTGATTCCACCTGCCCCTCACACCCTGCCCTTCCCAGGCTCTCCCATCCTCTCCATTTCCATAAATAGCACCATCCCCTCCAGTTGCTCAGGCAGGCACCTGGGGTTTGTGCTAATTACTTTCTTTTCCTCCCTTCTTCCCCCCTCCCCATCCAACCCATCACAATGAGTCCTGCCATTTCTGTCTCCAAAATGGGTCCATATCGTCTGCATCTCTTCCACCCTGGTCCCATGCACACCTCCTCGTGCTCAGATTACCACAGCCTCCGATGGTCTCCTTGCCTCCTTTCTTGCCCTCTTCCGATCCATCCCCCTCTAAAAAGCCAGAGTCATAGTTTAAAAATACAGGTCATGTCATTA
>NW_012147301.1:2838673-2843299 GCF_000956105.1 Propithecus coquereli | reverse complement strand
GAGTGCAGGAGGAGTTTGGAATTAGCATCGGCTCTCTGCTAAGAACAAAGACAATTCAAATGCCACTTTTTCAAGGTGGAAATAGAGCCCACAGCACTGAAAAAAGAGAGGAGATCAGGCTGCCAAGAGCCCGGCATTCTTCTTCTGCTCCGTCCCAGGGTTATGCCAAAGCTGCCTTTGAACACCTTGCGAAGTTACAAAAAGACATTGTCTGAGAGTCAGAAGACCTGAGAGTCCCAATTCTCTCCCAAATCCCTTTTCTCCTCGCTCTGCCACCCAGGCTGGAGTGCAGTGGCCTGATCATAGGTCACTGCAATTTGGAACTTCCGGGCTCAGTTGATCCTCCCGCCTCGGCCTCCCAGAGCGCTGGAACTACAGGCGCCACCACACCCCGCCCCAGTTCCCTCCCTTTTACTGGCAGTTGATCTCAGGCAAAGCACATGTGCTTTTTGTGCCTCAGTTTCTCGTCCAAAATTCAAGGTTGGGAGTAGACTCTCAAGGACTCTTTCCTGCTGTAAAGACGTTTGAGGTTTCCAGTAGTCACTTGTGTACTGTAGGGGCAAAAATCATTGAAAGGGTGAAACTCAAGGGCAGGGGGGAGAGAGAGACATTCAGGACCCATCTCCCCACATCCCAGAACCCGCTCAGTGTGGCAGGAGGAGGGTATGCGGATTGGCCCGTCATCACCTATCCAGCGAGCCCCTCGGAGAGTCTAGCCTGGTTCCACTACCAACCCGAGTCAGGATCTAGGGGAGGGGACTGGCTTCTAGAGCTGGCGGAGGCTTGCCAGGAGCCCTGCCCTTTGGCTCACAGGGCAGGAAGGGCTGGCGGAGGGTGAGGCAGTCCAAGGCGCTAGAACTGGGAGTGAGGGGTAGTCCCGCCTGGGGCTAGGGTTCCGGTCCCAGGCAGAACATTATTTTAGGCCAACAGGAAAAACAAAAGTAGTGGTTCCCACCAGCTTCCCAGCTCCAGGAAGCTGGACATGACTAGTGATTGCTTTCCGTCTCTCTGAGAGTGGCCCCACACAGATGGCTCTGTCCAGAAGAGAATGAGACCTCTGGACTCTGGTGCCCTTGTTCCAACACTGTCTCCATTCCCAGCACTTTCTTTCCCTGACCTCTAGAGAAAAGAAAAAAATGACCCTTCCTGCCCACCTGCCCCCACTGGCCTAAACCCCCATCAAAGCCTGGCTTCGGCCCCACTCTCCCTACACGAGCGTGGAGTGTGGATGAGGAAGGACAGAGGGAAGTGGGGCACACACCAGCTCCCACACAGCGGAGAAGAGGAAAACTCCAGAAAGGAGAGAGAAAGTAGTCAGCTGTGTGAAGTTCCACCAGGACGGAGAGAGGGTCCAAGGAAGGCCACCTTCAGGGAAGCCGCCTGAGAGCCTGTAGGGCAGCCAGAGGTCAGAGCCCACGGCCTGCGGGAGCCAGTCCTGGGCCCTGGGCTCTGGGCTCTGTGCCCGTTCTTTGATCTGCCACATTGTTCAGCTATTTCCTTCTCTGGAAGTAGTAAGGCAGTGGAGGGGTCTGGGGATTTCATGGCCAGGAGTAAATGTAGCAGGGTGGAGCTTCCACTTGGGGAGGAGGCCCGTCAGCTCATTCCCATGACCAGCTGCCCTGGGACTGCGTGGGAAAAGATCTTGGAAATGCTGGGTGTGTGTGTGTGTGTGTGTGTATTTGTGAGCGCACATGCGGCTGTTTTCATGTGTCTGCCTGCCTTGCTTGGCTTCAGTCGCAGGACAAAGCCCTTTGAGAAACAGTCACCAGGCTATGTTCCCACTGGACTCTGTCCTGGGAGAGGCACAAGAACCTGCCCCAGTGCCTGAGAGAAGGACTCTGAAGGCCTCAGGACCAATTCCCTGGAGGGGTCTTGGCTTCTAGTGAAACAACATTGGCTGACTTCCCTGGGATGCTTCTGGAACCTTCTGTTAAGCTCCTAGCTTCCTGGCAAAGCTCTATTACTAGCTGGATATTGGAAAGTGAGTGCAAACTGGATATAGGGGGTGAAGTTAACCATTCCCACAGCATCTACCTAAGGAGCCCAAAATCCTTCACAACCACATAGGTCGCAGAGCCAAGCAGCAGGCCAGGAAATTACACGAAGAAGGCCAAGGGCTCTGCCTTCAGGCAAGAAGCTCTAAAATAGAGAACACAAACTAGCAGCTCACACGCCAAATGCAGCCTGCTGATGTATGTCTTGCTTGGCCAATACAGCATTTAAGAAATTTTTGAGCCAATATTGAGAGATTTCACACAAAAATCCCAATTTCTACAGTCTCTTGAAAAGTCCAAAGACATGGCTAACACTGATGTATGGTGCCACAGGACGGCAGTTGATTGGGCCGAATAACTGTTGGTCCCTTTAGAAAGAGCTTGTGCTGTCCACTATGCCACGGTCCACACCACTCCCCACTGTCCTCAACATGTCCTCCCCACTGTCCTACCAGTTGCTGTCACTCATCACACCTGCATGATCATTACATGGTTTTTCGTACCTTTTTCTTGATCAAAGGTGGGGGCACAAAAGAAACTAAGCGGGCCACGTGTTTCTAGAGAGCATTTCTACCCAGCCAGGCCTATCTGTAAGCAAACGAAGGTGGGATTTGGTGTCCTCTCACCACCTTTCCTGCACCCTCCCCGCCACCTTCCGGTGGCACAGTGCTTACTGCTGACAGTACAATGGCACAGGCCTTGTGCCAAAATTACCCCCACTCCTCCCCTCAGCCTCAAATCACAACTCTCATTTTCTCAGTGAGCTAACCCCAGTTGCAGGGCATAAAGGAGTACGAGTAAGTCTGGTAAAAACCCTCAGCTCGTCCCCAGCCCCGGGGAGCCGATGACCCTGCAGTGAAGCTGACACTCCTTAGCCGAGCGTTCTCTCACGCAAAGACTTGCAGCACGTGCATGTGAATACTTGGAAACACATCCAAAGGAGCTTGCACCAACCGAAATCCGAGGGCACCTCTGGAAGGACCAGAAATGGAGGTGATGGTCTCAGGCCTACCCATAAAGCTTTAGTTTTTTTATAAGGAGATTAAAATCATGCCTAGTCTGCATAATTAAGATTAAAAATGAGCAGAAATGCCTCAGCCTAGTACCTCTTAGTCTGACCCTAACTTACCTTTCCAGCTTACCTCAGATTACTCTCCTGTGTGAACTGGTTCATGCACAGCCCCCTAAACATGCCCTATTTCTGCCTCCATACCTGATCTCTCTCTTCCTCCTACCCAGAATGCCTTTCTCCTCCCCCGTGCCAAGCCACCTCCAGCCCAGCTCTCAAGATTGTAGTCTTTCGTTTTTTTTTTTTTTTTGAGACAGAATCTCTCTCTATTGCCCGGGCTAGAGTGCCGTGGCGTCATCCTAGCTCACAGTAATCTCAAACTCCTGGGCTCAAGCGATCCTCCTGCCTCAGCCTCCCGAGTAGCTGGGACTACAGGCACGCGCCACCTTGCCCGGCTAATTTTTTCTATATATTTTTAGTTGTCCGATTAATTTCTTTCTATTTTTAGTAGAGACGGGGTCTCACTCTTGCTCAGGCTGGTCTCAAACTCCCAAGCTCAAACAATTCACCCGCCTCGGCCTCCCAGAGTGCTAGGATTACAGGAATTACAGGCGTGAGCCACCGCGCCCTGCCAAGACCATAGTCTTTCAACAATTTAGTTCATGCACACCCTAAACATTTTTAAAAATTATGTGTCCTTCAACAAAACTTGTTTATAAAAGTGATGTATTCCCTTGGAATTTTAAAACTTGATTAATTTTTTTTAACCAGGTTTAAATAGTTGCAAAGAATGTGATTTCTGGTGTATTAGAAATACTGACATTTTAAAATAAGATAAGCTAGGTGTGGTGGTTCTCACCTGTAATCCCAGCTGCTTGGGAGGCTGAGGCAGGAGGGTAACTTGAGCCCAGTGGTTTGAGACCAGCCTGGGAAATACAGTGAGATCCCTTCTCAAAAAAAAAAAAAAAAAAAAGAGAGAGGATGATAAAATAAATAAAACAAAACTTACATTAAATGTATCCAGTAGACTCTAAATAGCACAGTGATCTGATACTTATCATCACCCATTTGCAAAATATATAAGCAAGCTCTTTTTAAAATAGGAAATTTTAGATCATTGCTTTATTTCCTTGAATTTGTATTTTTCTTTCCACTTTGCTCACATAATGCTATCCTAATGTAATAAATACTTTATGATTAAAAGTCTTTTATTGATCAAATCATACTTCTCTGCCATAAAAAATATATAAATTAAAATTGTATTCTTTTATCTTTTGTGACCATAAGGCTCTAGAGTTTAAATTTTTCTTCTGGACTGACTTATTATTATAATCATTATTAGTTCACTGTTTATCAAAACAACACAAATCTATTGTAAATGTTGACAGAGAATTATTGAACATAAGAAGTAAAATTTTATAGGAAATACAACTCACACGAGATAGATGCATTCATGTAAGAATGAGACAGTAATCAGCATCAATTTTATCTCCACATTTCATTTTTATACGTGGTAATATTGAGAAATATTGTTCACATAAATTAGTACATGGGAAGCCGGGCGTGGTGGCTCATGCCTGTAATCCTAGTAGCTGGATATTGGAAAGTGAGTGCAAACTGGAT
>NW_012147301.1:2820783-2837897 GCF_000956105.1 Propithecus coquereli | reverse complement strand
CCTGGTCACTTTTCTCTGGGTGCTTCAGTCTCCTCGGCTTGCCCTGAAGTTATAGGATGAAAGAAGTCAAAGCCTCCCCTGCCTGACCCTCCTTCACATAAGAGGGATCAGCGTCTTGACACTCCGCTCCTGAAAAATGGGATGGCCACGCAGTACGTAACGAGGAACCATTGAGGGCTCTCGAAACGGTCTGTGGCAAGTGGGTTTGGGGAAGATCAAGCTGACATCAGTGACTGCTGGGTGGTGGGGGCGTGGGAGACGGTGTGGGGGCGGGGGAACAGCTGACGGCAGGAAGTCCAGAGAGAAAGCTGCTCCTGTGGTCCAGAGGCGAGGCGATGGACACACACCGGGAGGTGTGTCCGGGAACGGCGAGCCCCACTGCACCCTCAGACAGCAACCTCAGCTGCCTTCCTGAACTGCCAAACCTGGGTGCAAGACAGATCACAAACCCCACTCCTCCAACCAGCCAAAACCAATCGTTTGACATTCCGACCCTGCCCCCTGGTGGCGTCTGGCGGCACTGCAGATACAGCGCTATAAGGAAGCCCCACTCTGTTCCTTCTAAGGGGAGGTTGGGATTGAGTGGGGGCGAGGGGAAGATGCTCAGATAACTCAGCCTCTGTGCCTGGCTCTTTGCTGGCTGTACAAAAAGAAGAGAATAAAGGAGGGAAAGCAGGGGGCCATACATATGGGTTGGGGGTAACTGAGCACTTGGGGGCAGTTTTTATCCCTAGACTTGCTGCACAAAGTGAAAACTAGAAGGAATCTGAAGTTGCAAAGTGACAAGCACATGGGGCATAGTTTAGCCCATGCAATGGCTTTACATTTTCTGGGTAGTTGCCAATACATCATCCAGCACATGCTCAAAGACCTTCAGGGACAAGAAAGTCATTGCCTATTAATTAAGGTGCAGCTCGCTGCGCCTTCCCACAGCTCTGACTGCTTTTGCTGGGTGGGAACTTCCACTGAGGCTGGGTTCCCGTAAAGACACGTGTGCAGACATGGGAAGGGACTTGCCTGTGGTATGTCTCAGAAGTGAAGTGGCCAATTAGCAGGCATGTAGTTAGGTACTAAGTGCCCCTGGACTGTGCTGGTGGGTGACAATGGCATCGCCTATGCCCTGAGGGAACTTCCTGTCTGGGCAGGGACCAGCAGGGTTTACGGAGATGAGATCCACGCCTGGCAGTGCTGACTGACAGAGTGACACCTGGCCATAGCTCACTGAAAGGGAAAGGCCCAAATCTGAGTTCCCAGGGAGGTCTATCCCTGCCATTCGTGTGGGTAAAAGTCCTCCCAGATATGAGAAATTAGGAATATAAATTCTGAAAATATCAACTGTGGTGACTAAGCTTTGTCATTACGGACATGTAGGAGTTATAATCAGAAATTAACTTGATCTTCTATGACAGAGTCGGGACACCTGAGTTTTATGTCCACTCTGCATATTCAAATGAACTTGGGCACATTTCTCTGCCTCTTAGGGCTGAATCTTCTCCATCTGTGAACTGAGGGGGCCTAATCCAGTAGGTGCTCCATAAACGTGTGTGATTGACTGCCTGCCTCTGCCGCTGAGAGCACTACTCCAAACAGAGGTGCCCAGACAGTCCGGAATAAATGGACCCTCAAGTAGCCCCAGGTAGAGGTTAGCCGTGGAAGAGCAAAAGGGGAAAATACGTGAGAGGCTTGTGAGTATTTTCAACCACGAGAGGGCGCCCCAGCCTCACTTGCCACCATGAGACGTAAACAAAGGTGGGCATGGGACAGGGAGGGGATTAAAGAGATAAAGGGACTCTGGAGCCACAGAGCATGCCTCCAGGTACGTCAGGAAAGGAGAACTGAGGTGGCGTCACACTGAGGTTTCCCGTTAACTGGAGGATGAAGGCAGTGCTCAATCTAATGCAGAAAAACTTCTCTCTGCGAGGACATCAGAGCCTGCACGATGGTCAGCAAATGTCTTGACTTGAATTCACAGGGGAGAGGGGGCCAGAAGCCAGATTGGGATGTCTGACCTTGGTCCTTAGCCCATACGCTCTAGAGAACCATGGAAGGAAGTTCTTTGAAACTGTGAAAGTGGTACTTTGGCATGACTCAACTGGCAGCTGTAGACAGGAGAGATTTGAATACATAGATCTAAGCAACATATATGCAAATAAATCACTGGGAGTACGGTCCTTGGGGAAAATCCCAGTCGAGACCATTTCTCCAAAAGGAGGGGGCTTTTGCATCTCCCCTTGTTTCTCCCTCCACGTCTTCGCTGAGACACAAGTTAGTTTCCAGGACCCATAGTCCTGGTTCCAGGGCTGAGAAGCTGGGTCTGGAGAGAGAAGCAGACCACCTTCGCCAGGGGACAGACCTGAGGCTGTCCTGCCCTGGAAGCTGGGAGCCACCTTGGGTGCCCGCCTCTGAAACCACCCGTGTAGCTGTTCTGAGAAGCCACGCGCAGAAACACAGTGCCACGGGGCCCAGAACAGGGTTCTGGACTCTTGAGGGAAGGCGGTAGAACGGCACCCAGGGGGGGAAGAAGGGAAACTGAGGCATTTGAAACCATTAAACCCTAACTGCGCCGACTTGATTAGCTCCACATCCCAGACCCTCGAACCGCAGGCTGTGCATCCCCTGAGAACAGAAACTACGCTTAACTCTCCACCTCAACACCACACACAGCTCCAGGAGAGAGCAGGTACTCAACAAACGTTTGCTGAAAAGGCCGAGTGGGCGAGAATGAATTGGTAAGTTGGCATGGTCTGTTCCCCCTGAGCTGTGGCTCAGCTCATCACAGGCGAACACAAGCCTGGCACCTTTCCAAACCTGAACTTCCTGTCCATGGAGTGGAGATGAGCATTCCCAGACAACCTTCCCAGGGCAACCCTGAAGATCGGAGGTGGGAGGGCTTTGCAAGAACAGTCTGTGGCTTTAGCTCTTTCCTTCTTTTTTTATCCTACTCCATAATTTAAAGAGATTGAAAGCAATAAGCTCAAGTAATTCACCTTGATTAATAAAAGTACTCATTCAGGTACCATTGTGAAGATGCATTTGCTTGCAAACTCCAAAGGGATAAACAGATTAGGAAGTTGATATTGGCACATTATATAATCCACTTTTGGCCAAATTAGGAAGCAAGGCTACCTTGAGAGATTTTTTGTGGGGGGACAAGGTCTCACTCTGTAGCTCAAGCTGGAGTGCAGGGGTGTGATCATAGCTCACTGCTGCAGCCTCAAACTCATGGCCTCAAGTGGTTCTCCCGCCTCTGCCTCCTGGGGTGCTGAGATTACAGGTATGAGCCACCTCGCTGGCCTTTTTAGCCTATTTCTTAGCCAGGCTACTAGAGATTTGGGTATGCTGGCTCTTCCTCCCTCCCACACTGGGCTGCTCTGGTCCCCATGAGGTTTTCCCAGAGTTAGAGGAACCCTGGTCTTTGTAGGACTCTGGGGCCCAGAATCACAGAGGACCATTTAACTCTGGATGGGGAACCAGAAAACCTGGGAATTGAGCCTTCTGCTTTCTGTGGGAACTTTTTTCTTTCTTTTTTTTTTTTTTTTTAGCTTACCAAAGTGATACTCAATGTGGAACCTTTTAAACTTTTTCCCCGATTGCTGTAAAAAGTAGATGATTATGCCTTTCTTGTTTACCTCATCGGGCTTTGATGGCCATCTTCCATAGGCTATGTGAATGTGTTTTGTAAACTGTGACGCAGTATATAAACACTGCTACTTACTACTGCTTCTGTCAGAACCCTGCAATCCTAAATGGTTTGACTGAAAGGCTGGTCAGGTCCGGTGCCAAGAGCTAGATCTGGGGACTTGTCAACGTTCTCTAAGATTCCTGGGCCCCACCCTGTCCTCCTTCCACCTCTCTTCTAGGTGGAACGTGGGACTAAAATCTTTCGATGACTATCGATCCACTGAAAAAATGGTCAAGGAGTATAAAAACTGGCATCAACTCCATTTCATTTCTTGTTAAGAGAAATATGAAAATGTGTCCTTTTTAAGATAACCATAGAAAACATTTAGTGAGTACCTACTTATGTGGTAGGCACGTTCTCGTGTTATCATTAACCCTCATAATAACCTTGTGAGGGAAGGGCACGGAGTCACAAGGAAATATATAGATACTCAGAGGGAAAACAATAGGCTTTCACAGAATGAGAGAGCCATTCCCTATCTCAGATAGCCAGCCGTTCCTGATCTTTTAAACTCCTCCTACTAGACTGTGTCGCATTTTCTCTATTACAGGCAGAAACAGAGACACACCGTCTTGGTTCTTGCATAAGCTGAGGGCCAGATGGGTCCTGAAGGCCCAACGACCCTAACCACTGCGTAAATAGGCCAGAGAGACTGCACAGGGCTGGGCTGAAGCTAGGTGGGTCACAGAGGCCATCTCTTTGTCCCTTAATTAGGGAGCAGGACTTATTTTCCCAGGGAAAGATCTGGTCACATTGAGACCAAGATACCCGGGGCAGAAAGCAGTGTGCATGGCACGCCGGAAGGAGGACTGCAGTCAGCAGATCTGAGCTCTGGTCCCGGCTTCTGGAACTGCAGGGAGAATCTTCCAAGCCTGTGGCATCCAGCGTCTGTTGCCTCCCTGCACGTGTGGTTCTGAAATGGCCATGTGGGGCGGGGGGTGGAGCACTGGATTGGGAGACAGGAGAGAGTCCAGCATGCATTGGCCGCTGTCTGCATGACAATGACGTGCTCACTTTAGAGCAAACCACTTACCCTCTCTGTGCTTCGACTTCCTCATCTGTAAAATGGGAGCAGGGAGTGGACTAAATACTCTCAGAACTAACGTTTGAGTCTCGTTTTCTCAGGTCATCTGAAGGGCCCTTCAGAAAAACAGGCTGAGGGGTTTGCTCGAAAGTCAGAAGACAATGGCCAAGGGCACCCGTCCTCACTCACTGACCTCCCTCCGAACTCCTACAGGACTCCCACTCACTGGTCCCGGCCAGAGGGCGAGGGAGCCCATGGATGTTGCCTACACGGCCTGGAGGGTGTGGGAAGGTTGGGCGATGGTCACGCAGGGAAGGTTGCCAGGGCAGTGATCTGCCCAGCCTGTCTCCCCTCTCACAAGGGCGGTCCCCAGTTTCTGTAGCTCCTCCTCTGTGCCTAGGAGCACAGGTCGGGGAGTGCCTCACCTGGAGGGCCGTGGAGGCAAGGCAGGCCTGCGGCAGGGTGGCGTGGGATTTGCTCCCTTCTCCTGACACCTTTGTAGGAAAGTCTGTCTGTCTTTATTCATTTATTTATTTTTTTGAGACAGGGTCTCACTCTATCGCCCAGGCTACAGTGCAGTGGAGTCATCCTAGCTCACAGCAACCTCAAACTCCTGGGTTCAAGTGGTCCTCCTGCCTCAGCCTCCCGAGTAGCTAGAACTGCAGGTGTGCACCACCACACCTGGCTAATTTTTCTATTTTTAGTAGAGACGGGGTCTTGCTCTTGCTCAGGCTGGTCTTGAACTCCTGACCTCAAGCTGTCCTCCCACCTTGGCCTCCCAGAGTGCTAGGATTACAGGTGTGAGCCACCACACCCAGCCAGGACTTCCCCATTTTCCACCTTTCCCTTTCATGGTCGCCTTCTGGCACTTTCCCTGACCCTACTTGGAGGGACTTGGTCCAGTTTCTCAGGGATATCAGTACTCTGACGGAGAACTCCTCACGATTAAAAAGGCCTTGTTCAAGACCTCAGGAAATGGAGCTCTGCAGGGCAGGTGCGGACAGGCAGGACACAGGGGAGAGGTGGGCATGAGTGAGTCCTGGTCCCTCCGGAGGCCCCTGGGTCCCACGCCGCCTGCACCTTTACCCCGCTGATTCCCAGAGACGCTTCATGTCAGGCCACACAGCCTGGAACCTGGGAACCCGCTCTCCTGTGAAGGCCCCAAGGTAAGTCACATCCCTGAAAAATGCTGGCCAGGCAGCGGCGCCCAGGAATAGCCTGGCCGGGTGCAAGCACCATCTCTGTTGCAAGAAGGAGTGTCGGCTCCTGGCCAGGGCACGGGGCAGCAGGGCTCCCAGTGCCTCCCAGCATCTGTTGAGCACTGGCCTCACTGGTGTGGGGAGGGGGACACGTAAAGATGGCCTCTCTAGTGCTGCAGGAAAGAGACCCCCGAACAAAAGAATCCTGGCTACTCCTGGATGCCTAAATCCCTTTCAGAAAGGAAAGAGGCCTTCCGCCTGCACTCGGAGACCAGGACTAAACACCTCTGCGAAGGAATAAGGTGCTTTCTGGGAAGAGCATGGGACAGGGAGTCGGGACATGGCTGCTGCTGACCCCAGCCGTTCTGTGCCCCTGCCAGGAGGCCCTTTAACTACCACCAACTCAAGTTCAGTCCAAACGTGACCGTCCACTAAGGCCTTTCTGCAGAGGCCCCACCCCGAGAAGAGCCCCCAGTGCGGCTGCAGAGCCCCCCTCCCCCTCCCCCGCTCCTCCTCTCAGGCCCAGGCGTGGGCCCTGCTCGCCAAAGCGCGAGGAGGCGGCCCCCCAGGGAAGCCACAGGCACAGGGGCCTTTAAATTATGGAGCAGCTTTTCTCAACCCCTCTCAGAATGGCCCAGGCGCCCCAGCTAAATAATTCACCACCTCAGGAAGACCCAGTGGTTCCTGACACAGACGAAGTAGGTCAGGCGTGTGCTCGTCCTGGGCGGGGGCGGCGGGCTGGGCAGGCCTTGCTGGCTTGGCAAGTGGCAGCTGGTCCAGACCCTGCAGTGAGGGGAGGGGTACGAGCAGGAAAGGTGTCAACGCCCCCCTCTTCCTGGCACAACACAGCCACCAACTCCCCTGCTCCCAGAGCCTCTACTAAGGCCCAGGTAACCCACCCCGCTGCCACCCAGTTACCTGCAGAGCCTGTGCCTGGCCAGGCTCCTCGTCCGCCCTCATGGCACCTGGGTTGCACGTGTCACCCGAGCCTCTGACAGCTGCCATGCTCATCAACGGCGAGCACCTCAGGCTCAGGTCACCCAGTGCAGGGCTGGGATTCAGAAGGCGTGAAGCAGGGAGTGCTCACCCAAGGTGCAGGTGAGGAAGCGACCAGACGTAGCCACTGCAGCTTCGCTCCAAGCAGGGCTGGAAGGAAATGGGGTGGGGCGGGGTGTGGGGCAGGCACTGGGGCCTCCGCTGCCCTCCCTTTCTAGGCAGGGCTCTGGGCACGGGCTGGCGTCGGGGCACAGGGCAGCTCTCCCAGGACTGCGTGGAAAACGCCAGCAGTGAAACCACGAGGTCAGCAGGCCAGCCCTCTAGTAAGAACCGGAAAGGATTTCAGCCACCACTTCACAAGTGGGGAAACTGAGACCCCAAGTCACAAAAGGGAAGATTCAGGGCTGCTGCAGGCACCCTGACACCTGGCCCGGGCCAGCCTCTGCTCCTGGCACTGAGCAGCTCCTCTGACCTGCACACCCCTTTGCTCCTGCCCCCATCGATCAGCTCGGCGTCAGCTGTAGTGCAGAGCCTGCAGGGTGGACCAGGTTAACTCTTTCTGGGCAAGGGCCCTGGGTCGATCCTCGCCTCCAGCACAGCCTCACAAGAGGCACGCCAAGGCCAAACACCGCCGGAGAAGGAGCTCGACATTCCACACCTGAGTCCTTTGCTACTAGAGGGCTTGAAAAGACCACAGGCCATGAAGGGTTAAGCCAAGCCAAGTAGACAGTAACAGCCCAGAGAGGGAATCTCAGTCCCTCCCTCAGAACTGCTGAAATGAGGAAGTGAAGGAATTAAGCGGAGTGGGCTGACAGACACAGACACGGCCCCAGCTCTAGGACCCTTGGGCAAGTCACTTCCCCTCTAGGACTTTTCTTTTAAACTACACAGAAGAGGGAGGAGGAGGCGGCTGAGTGCCAATGTGCCCTCCCCATACACACTTCGCTTCCTTCCCCGCAGCTCGCGGCCTCCCTGGTCTGCCCCGGAGTGGCAGTCTGCGTCCCGTGGAAGGTGGAAGCAAAGGCCTGAGCGCACTCATTTTGACTTTTTTATTTTGCATTTCATATATTATCCAGTTTCACATTCTCACAGGATCAGCAATTACAACAGCCACCGAGTCTCCCAAGTCTGAAATGGCAAGACAGTCACAGCTGCAGCTAAAGGTAAAGCACTGACATGCTCACAAAAACAAAATAAAATTGCACAATTTTTCCTTCATTTCATTTTTCTTAACCTAATGCCTGACACAAAGCCTTTTGCTGAAGAATGGAAACCCTTTTCTTCTTCATGCCTCAAACTAAACATTAAACTCATCTGACAGGGCGAACGAGGTCTCTTTAATAATTAATGGTACACACATGAAAAATCCTTTATGATGCATAAATATTTTGTTACACAGGGTACAAAAATACTTCTCATGGTTTTGGTTGGTTTCGAGGTTTGCAGAGAACAAGGAGCATCGGCGGGTGGGGCACACAACGGAGAGGGAAGCAAGGTGGGCAGAGAAAGGGTTTTCTTGGGATCATTGGCCCATCTGAGGAGGAAGCAGAGGACCCTGATTTGAAATGAGAAAGCAAACATTTGCTGGGCGGAGGCGGAGCCTGGAAGTGTGTGGGGGTGGCAGGGGCGCCAGGCCCTCAGGGCAGGACCAGCCACAGGGCTCAGGCCTCCCTGAAGCGGTGGGTGCAGGGGTGGGTGGAGAGGGACCAGGCATGATGAACCACTGATGGCCAGGACCTGTTGCTATGGTGACACAGTGGGAGAACAAACTGTACACTCACATATACACAAGTTTAAGTGTCTTAATTCATGCCAGAAAACATGCAAAATTAAATGCTTTGTTTCCTTGAGCTGGAGCCACAGAAGCAAGTTTGGGCGGGAGGTCAGGCCTTGTGGGTCCCGGCGAGGCCTCCGGGCTGGATCTGGGTGCCCCAGCAGGAAGGTCCCCCAATCCTCCTGGGAAGCCTTGGGGAAAGGCATTGGGGTGCAGAACAGGGGTGAGGAAGAGGAGGGAAGGGAAATAGGAAGCAGTCCACTGAGTCAGGCTTCAGATTCACAGTCTCTGGAGGGCAGCAACAGCTCTGCACAGGCTGCCTGGGGGCAGTGGAAGCTCAGGGCGCCATTCAGGCACCAGCATCCAGATTCCAGAACCAACTCCCCGGTGACAAGACCTGGACGGAGGGGAGAGAGGAGGCCATGAGCAGAGGTGCAGGACTGGACTGACCCCAGGCCTTCCCTTGGGGAGAGGCTGCACAAGTGGGTGGCAGGTGGTCACAGGGCAGGAGGAGAAGGGGAAAAGCCAGCTGGATGCACCAGGGAACAAGCTCTGGGCTTGGCCTCGCACTAGCAAGCGCCCAGGACTCAGGCCGAGGGAGGAACCGTGGCCCTGTAGGAAGTCAGAGTCTAGGACCGTGTTTGGGCTGGGCCTCCAGGGCCAACACTTACTGAAGAACTAACAGAACTGACGATACTTCCATCCTTGCTGGGTGGTATCAGAGGAGGGGTACCAGCGCACCTGCAAGAGAAGCCAATGTCAGGAGCCAGCTGTGCCGTCCCTTCCCTCAACAGGGAGCCTGGTAAACATGGCCTTCAGTGTCCCTGCTAAAGTCCTGGTTCTGTCACTGCCTGGCTGGCAGACACTGGGCCAGTTATTCACCTCTAAGCACCAGTTTCTTCATCCTGAAAACGGGAAAGCACCACCTGATCTGCCTCCTCCGAGGACAGGGGTTCAAGGGAGAGGCTAGGAGGACATTTTCTTCTCTAGTAAGCCCAATCCGGGTGGGCCACACTATGCCAGGGGGGCCTTGCAGCTGGGGGCACTGATGCTGGCAACCTGCCCCTCGCCGGGAGAGCACAGAATTCCTAACATCAGTAGGAAAATGAACCTAATAAACTTTTGCTCGACTTCTCTGTGTCTCGGTGTCGGGTAGATGATTAAGTCACAGGTGGTTGCGAGGAACAGGATGTAAAGACACGGAAAACCCAGGTCAGCGTGGTCTCCCAGACTGTGGTCCTAGGTCCCTGTAGGTTTCTTCAGAGAAGCCACGGAGGAGACCCAGCCGGATGCTTCCCCACGTGGACCTTTCCATTCCTCCCGTTCCCCCATTACAAGCCTCTTAGGTCTGGAGGTTTGGAACCTACCAGCTGAGCCCTCAGGTAGGTGGGTGGCAGCTTCAGATCATCATCACTAGTGCCTGGCAGTCACCAAAACCCTGGCCCTTGCCAGAAGGCCCCACAGAGCAGTGGCCCCAAAGCTGGATTCCCAGAGACTGGCCAAGAAAATGACATGCACCCTCCCTGCCGTGGGCCAGTTGCCTGCGAGGCAAGCCACACTGGCTGCCAAGATCGCAGGGACGGCCGCCTGCCCGCCGCACGCAGTGGAGCACGTCTGCCCCGGCCTGACCCACGGCCACCTGGCAGGGCACCACAGGACATGGGGAGTCGGCAGCCAGAGAGGGGGCCCCTCAGTCTCCTTAGGAGGGGGGGACAGCACTTGAGAGCACTGTGGAAAGTGAGCAGAAGTTGGGCGTGCGGATAGCTCCCTTGAGGCTGGAGCAGGCAGACCCAGTTACCCACTTGGCTGCCTGGAATTTCTGCCTCCTGGGTAAACGAAGACATCAAACAATGCCAGGCTGTCTAAGGACTGACTGAGGCTTCTGAAGAACTTGCTCCCGTGTCCCTCCAAATTCTAGGTGTTTTGTATAGCGCAGAATTCCAGCTACCACGTGTTCTCGGGAGTCAGGCAGGAAGTTAGGGCTGGCTATCCTTAGATGCATATTGGGTACCTGGCAGGACCAGTCAGCAGCCACCCAGCCAACACCAGGGTCTTCCCTGGGCTCCGAGGATGTGGCAATGTTGTCATCAGGACATGGTTGACCCCAGGAACCACCTGAATTGAGCCTCACACCACACAGAAAGAGCTGGGAGCCTCCTCCAGCCTTTGAGCTGTCCAAACTCAGAGGCCGTATGTCCTATCCTGCCTCCTAAACATCTGCAAGCGGTTCCTTCCCTCCCTGGCTGACAGCTGTGTGGGAGGAACTTCTCTTGCCCTTTGCCGAGTCATGGGATGCCCTCTCAGCTGGAAGCCTGGCTGGACACTAGAACTCATTCCACAAGAGGGACGCACGAGGAAAGCAGCAACACTGCTACCAGAGAAGCTTGCAGCTTGGTCCAGCTCAGGGAACCCTGACCACCACCCTTCACCCAGCCTCCAGCGGGGCAGCCCCACAGCAAGGAAACAGCTGACTGGCTGGGTGTCCTGCAGGGCCGGACAAGGGGAGAACTTCGGATGACGGATGACAGAGTGGGAGGGACTCAGGAAGCCTCCAACGTACCCTCTTTTACTAATGGGGAAGCTGAGGCCTTGGGTGACTACTTAAGGCCTCCCTTGGCGAATCTGCTAGATCCTGTCCCATGTTCTCTCCACAAGGTGCTGTGGTGGCTGCTGCCTCCAAAGCAGCAACTTCCCCTCTAGCCTGAGATGAGTCAGATGACTCCCTGGGGAGAAGGTAGAGGAAAGCTCCCATTTACAGGCTCAGGATAGCTACACCTCTGACGCAGAAGGATGCACTTAGACGGGCTGCTTTTCCACTTCCCTCAGATGCCTGGCATAGGCCCGTGGCCTGGGTCCTCTAGAACTGCAGTCCCCAACCCCCAGTCTGTGGCCTGGTACTGGCCCATGGCCTGTTAGGGACTGCGCCACAGAGCTCTGCCCATCCCCATACCCCCCGTGGAAAAACTGCCTTCCATGAAACCGGTCCCTGGCGCTGAAAAGGCTGGGGACCACTGCTCTAGAGGGAGCATGTCTCTTCCTGGATCTCTTCTTCCTGACCCATCTCTGAAGAGGAGACTTCCAGGCCCAGGTGGGCACCTGCCAGTGTCCTTTCAGGGCCTGCAGCTGTCCATAGCAGGGGCTCCTGAGAGGCCATCCCACAGGCTGCAATGACCAGGCTCCAAGAGGGCTGCTTCAAAATAAAGAGGGCAGGACACAAACTTAGCCCTCTCTCAGGTCTGAGGACTAATTGGGAAAGTATACTGAGAAGCAGGCAAAGAACTGAATCTACATGAGAAGAAATATGAACAGTAACGAAAATGAGAGCCTCACTCCTCAGAAAGCCAATTAAAACAATACTTAACCCAGACTGGCAAGTCTATACTTTGACCTTATGATAGTTCTAGGAACTTATCATAAGGAAAACAAAACAGGAGAGGTGCCCAGAGAAGTGGAGACAAGGACATCCATCGCGGCATAGCCTATCAGTAGCAAAAAGTTGCATAAATAACCCTGACTTACCATCTACTGGGAGCTGGGCACAGCTGGACAATGGTGTACTAGCCAGGCAGGCAGCATGTACACCTATACTTACTGATATGAAAAACATGTCCAAATATTCAAGTTTTAAAAAGATTAAATAGGTATAGTAATTTCTGTGCAAGATTCATACCTATGGATTTATTCACACACCTCCCAACTACCTACTAAAGCTAAGGACTAAAAGTATTGTTTTTGTTTTGTTTTGTTTTTTCCCCGAAGCGCAAATGAGCATAAAAAGTAGTGGTTCTCCGGGGTGTAGGATGATAAGTCAAAGGGACAAGGGAAAAAACCCTGTCTTTTTTTCCATAAATGCGACCCACAACAGCTAATGCTTATGAAGCTCTTACCACACGCCGGATGCAGTCTAAGTAGTTCTTACATACCGAGTTCATCGGATCCTCACAAAAACTGCATGAAGCGGATGCTATTCTCACCTCTACTGTGCAGATAAGAAAAGAGAGGAAGGGAGTTTATGTAAGCTTCAGGTCCCCAGCAAGGGGCTACACAAGCTTAGGGGGAAAAAGAGCCGTGAAAGACACCCATCTCCTCCAGATGAAATGGAAATGAAATCCAGTCTGAGAGGACCCTGGGATGCAAGAAGAGACAGAATCCCTGCTTGTAGGCACCAGCCTTGTGGGTTGAACCCCCGGTACCCCTGCCATCCACACCTGCTCTCATGCCTCACCCTCTGACAGGGGAAGATTCTATCAAGAGGACTAGAAGGCCGAGAAGGATGGCCTCGTGCCGAGACAGAGTGGGGCCAAACGACCTCCAAGTCCCTTCCTGCAGGTTTGGTCCCTGCAGCCACATGGCCGTGGGGCCTCGGCTCGGGCGCGCGGTCCAGGTGCAAGCGTTGGGGCAGAGAAGGGAGGTCCTGGTTCTCAGTCCCTCACTCCTTGCCCCCAGGCACAGGAAAAACCCAGTCTTTCTACTGGTCCTCTGGGTTCAGAACAATCCACTTAGGATCAACAATGTCCACTTCCTTTATTTAGACGCTTTTAGCCTCCATCTCTGGGACAGTGCTGTTGGGAGCAAGGAGGGGACTCTTGGAAGGAAAGAGAAAGTGTTATTCCTTGGAAAATGCTTTCATGTATATTACTGCATTTAGCCAAAAGCTCATTTCACTTGTTCAGAAAATGGACGTCGAGAGAGTTTGAGTAGCCAGCACAGAAATGACGACTGCCTGGTCTAATCTCTTGCCATTGGTCTGCCTCCTCCCACCAAAAAAACAAGCCACTGTCCTTTAGAGTGGCCTCCACTCAGGTCAGTCCTGAGAAGGCCACAAGGCAGGAACTCAGGCACTAGGAGAACAGCAGCCTCAGGGAAGACTCAGGGGGACCCAGACAACAATGGTATTAAAATAACAATCATGATCATCTGCACTTCTATGGCACTTCCTCTGGGCCACCAGGGTAACAATAGCCCTAGGGGTAGGTACTATTATCACCATCTTACAAAGACACAGAGAGATAAAGTGACTTGCCCAAGGTCATACAGGTGTTGCAACACAGACCCAGGACTTGGATAGCTGCAGAGCTGGGTAGGATGGGAGAAAACTAGGAAGGAAGACATCAGGAGGGCCCAGCCCTGCAGGATGGAGGTCAGAGCCAGGCCCAGCGGGGAAGATCATGTAGCTGATTGTGGCAAAGCTGGGATCAGAGGTGAGGACGGGGAGACAGGAACCTGTGATTCCAACAGGTGCCTCTGCAGGGCCCCTGCAGTTAGACCCACCCCACTTGGCCCAGAGTAACTGCTCAGGTCCAAGACAGACAGGCTTCCTGCTCCCTGCTCTGTTCCAGCCACAGAATTGTTTGCAGTAAGTACCCTCCAGGGGAAGATCTTTACCACCTGTCAGTCTTGAGGCTTGGCTGTGGTGTTCAGCTGGGGAAAAGCACCTCAGTACAACTGAAAGTTGCTGTGGCCAGGGAGACTGCCCCTGCTGGGGAAAATGCTTTGCCAGGGGAGTTGCCCCTGAATTTGAACGTCCCACCTTGGAACTGGGTGAACGCAGATGACACTAAGTCCCTCACAGGGCCTGAAGGTGGATGTGCACTGGGCTCTCGGCAGGGCGCCAGACTCCTCCCATCTCTACCTGCTGCATCCTGAGAATGCTCCCTTCCCTCCCAGGCCCCTCCTACTGGTCAGGCCAGGCCAGGTCACAACAGCCTCAACCCCCTCCCTCGCTCCCTGGCTGGGTTGCTCCTCCCCAGGCTCAGCTCTCGGCCATTTGGCTCATCAGAGGCTGAGGTGGGCTTGAGGCTGCCCTCAGCCCTGCTCCTGTGCCTGCCTGGCGGCGTCCTGTCCACATACTGGGCAATGTCCTGTCATCGCCACTGTGAGGCATCTGCCCACCCCCCACCCACACTGGGACGCGGCCTCCCCAGCAGAGAGCACCTGGGGCCTGTGTTTCTGGCAGAGTCTGATCAGAGGAAACACCGGTGTGGCCAGGGCTTGGGCTCTGACCTGCCTGCCCCTCAAGCACCTGGCCCAGCTCTAACCCTCCCTCTTCCTGCCCCAGAACAGGCTCACAGTGGACAGCGTCCAGCCTTCGTGGAACAAGAGCAGATACTCAAGGGGCTCTCCGCATGTTCCAGGTACAGTTCCAGCACTCACACAACACCTCGCAGGTCTTAACATCTAATTCTCGCCACAACCCTAAGGCAGATTATGTTATTCTCCCTATTTTCCAGATGAGTAAGCATCAAGACACAGAAATTTTAAAAAGCTCGAAGTCATGAAGACAGAAAGAAGCGGAGGCAGGTGGTCTGGCTCTGGAGACCATACCCAGGTTGGGACACGAATCACGGTTCTGTCACCGAATTATGGTTATGTCACTGCAGGAGAACACAGTCCAGTGCCTGGCCATGTGCTCAGGGGTGGCTGAACCAGGGCTGGTCTGTCCCTGCACTCACTGCATTCTGCCTCCAAGGGGCCTTACGGCTCCTTTGCTCCCTCCCCCCGCCAGGTCCCTGGGACCTAGGCTTTCAAACCATCAGAAAGACAACAGTTCTGCTGCAGCTCTGGGACAGCAGTGGCCCACTTGCCAGGCAGGCAAGCGTCTGGCTGGCCTGGAGCCCTTGTGCTTCCCCGCCAAAGGGGCTCACCTGAGCATGGAGAGCGGCGGCAGCAGTGGCAGCTGGGTAGGTGAATGCAGCGTGGGAGATGGCTGGGGTCAGTTCTGTGGTGTACAGAGGGTAGGGGGCCCAGGCTTCTGGGGACGCAGGGATCAGAGCAGCCCCCATCAGGTCATCTGTAGGGGGAGACAACGGCCTCTGTCGTCAGAACTCTGGTCTCCCCTTCCAAACAGAGAAGGGCAGCCCAGCACTACGGTTGAGCCATAAGCTCACACTGAGGCAAGACTCCCCCCACCCCCACCCCCGGACCCTAAAACTAGGGAAGGAAGTATGGTGCGAACTTGGCCTGGCACGGTGAGCATCCTGTCTGTTTCAAGACACTCTCAGGCGGGCATCAGCCCATCTCACCAAGAGAAATCAGAGAAGCCTTCAGGAAGGCTGAGCAGCCCGACAGCTCAGGAGCTCAGGAAAGGCTGGAGTGGAGGAAGGAAGCCTGGAAGTCTGAGATGGGCGGCTGTGGATACAGCAACAAGAAAAGGGGCAGATGTGTAGGACTGAGCCCCTCAAGAAGAACCTATCTGCTCGGTGTGAAACTCCACTAGGGCCAGCCGGCCTGGGCCAAGTCAAAGGGCAGGAGAAGGCAGCTCAGAGTGCCACTCACAGGGGTCCCGTGCGATGAAGTGTGCTCCTAGGGCGGGGTGCACGTTGCTGGGATTTGGTGTTGCCATTAGCTTGCTCTTGGCCATCTTGGTGTTGGCTTTGGCAAACTCTAGCCTCAGGGTCTGCGGGTTCTCAGGATCAAAGCGAATACCCTACACGGGAAGGAAAGAAAGAGAAAGACTTACTCTGTAGGACCCAGACTGCAGTGGGTATAGAAGGGCCCCAGAAAGAAGCATGCGCGAAAGACCTGCCCCAGCAGTGGAAATGCTGCCCGGGCCACGGGAGTAACGGCATTTGGCACAGACGGTGCAGCCGAGGACTCTGCCCGGGGACAGCTGGGGAATAAGGTCCATCTGGACGCCCATTGCCTAAGGTCTGTGGGTCAGAGGGAGACCGTTCTCCGCCTACTCACATTCAATGCATTCTTGGCCACTTCTGCTCCTGCCCGGCTGTCAAAGATCACAAAACCAACAGGCTAGTAGGAAAAAGAGAGAACACCCTTGCATCTCTCCCAGCATTCCATCTCTCCCTCCAAAACAAAACACAAGGAGCATCACCTAAGTGGAAATAGTATTTGTTCTGCTGACAAGAACAGAGAAGGAAAAAGAAAAACAACAAAAACCTTTGTCTGCACCCTCCCTAGTTCAGCCGGAGCAGCGGGTTAACATGCACCAAGTCCAGTCTCCCTCCTTGGTAACGCACTGTGGGAAATGATGCCAACAGAGCTTTCGTCCACTGAATTAAACATCGCCCTTTCAGTAAAAGTCTTTTTAAATGCATGTAAGTAATGAAGTTCCAGTGTTTTCCCTGGCAAGAAAGGAAAAGGGACACCCAGGGTATCAAGGGCACAGGAAGGCTCTGAATTCAATCAAAGAGCAGCAGGTTGAAAACTTTTCTGACTTCGTTTTGCCAAGGATCAGTCTAGATCCCAAAGGGCCCTGGCTTCTGTCAGGAGTCAGAGCTCAGCTACCACCTCTACTGTTCTCAGCCACAGGGCCAGGCAGTGGCTCCCAGATTCCAATGAGCCAGACAGGGAGGACCAGGGGCTGACTGGGCTTGGACGGCTGGTAAAGAGGCAGTGGAGGCCGGGCGCGGTGGCTCACGCCTGTAATCCTAGCACTCTGGGAGGCCAAGGCGGGCGGACTGTTTGAGCTCAGGAGTTCGA
>NW_012147301.1:2803882-2820298 GCF_000956105.1 Propithecus coquereli | reverse complement strand
AAAAAAAAAATAAAAAGAGGCAGTGGGTCCCGTGGAGGCCAGGCTGCCTGTCCCTCAGTTCCTCAGCCCAGCACAGCAGGGAGCCAGTCTCTGCAGCCAGATGCCTCAAGATTAGGGAAGAGTTAACAGGCCACAGTTCCAAGCTCAGCAGTCAGTCCGGGCTGGGAGGAAGAAAAACCAGGGAAACCAATTACCTGTCTTGCGGTGAGCTTGATCAGGGACCCTTCATAGCCCTGTGGAGAGAGGTGGCTGTTATGGGAAGGTCAGACGCCTTTGCTGTGCTAACCCAGCACTGCCCCCATTGGCCCTACCTTTCCTCAGCGCTCCCTTGAATTACTCTCACCCTCCTCCCCGCAGGGGCAACCCACCCTGACCTCCAGCACCCCATGTTCTCAGCCACGTGGTCCAGCACACTGGCTGGCGTGACGCGGCAGCACTCATCATTTCATGCGTAAACTCCGGTTTGCTCCACTCACTTGTAATCCCGGAGCACAGACCCTACAAGTTTTCTCATCTGCAAACTGAAAAGGCTACACTGAATCTCAAAGATTCCTTATATGGCCACGTCTATTTAAAGAGCCCTTATTGTCTTTACAGACAAGGAAACAGGCCCAGGAGGGCTAAGCGGGTGGCAGAGGCATGTGAATCAGCACAACCAGGACAGAGCGCCAGGCCCATGCGCGGTTACTGATTCACTTTCCCGCATCTTCCTGCTGCCCCTTTGGGGTTAGAGATTCACCCCTGTTGCTTCTCTCCAGCCCTAGGCTACACCCTGAGGGCGGCCAGGTCCTGACTCACCTTGAATGGCCGGAAGAGCAGGTAGAGTTCTCTGGGTTTAATGTCCACAGGGAGGCCGCTGACGAACAGCGTCCGGACCTGGGGACAGAGACCATAGTGGTCAGGGCCAGGCTGGATAGGAAGGACGGGGTGGACGGCTCTTCCTTCAGGCAGGCGACTGGAATCCTCCTAGAGCTTAGGGAGGAATTCAGTATTTCCTGGGCCTTTGGACACCGAGGCAAATGAATAACAGTTTCACAGCACTGAACTTTCCAAAGCCCTCCGAGCGCCTCCCTTCCTCTAGGTTCACCCTGGAGGTGTCGCTCAGCAAGCATCTGTCTCTCGCACAGATGCAGGCAAACAGGCAAGATGGGAGAGCCCGCCCTGTTTAACGAGTGTACAGGTCAAGCATGATGCTTGTTCAGATGAGGGACCCCTTGGAGAATCTGAAGAAAGCTACAGTGCCTTTCCCTAAAAAAGAAAAAATGCACATATAAAAATGTACATTTTTTTCAGATGAAACCCATGGACTCCTGGTTGAGAGGCTCTGTCTGGTCTTGGGGACAAGCCAAGCAAGGCCATAAAGGGAACATGAGTGCTGTGCCACACTATGCCCTGGCAGGATTTCAACAGAGGGCCCAGAATTTTCTCCTCCATCTCTTCCTACACTAGGCCCTTCGACGGCAGAGAACATACTATATTCTTGCCTGTATGCACAGCTCCTAGCACGGTGACGGTACTAAACAGGGAATGGGTAAGGAGTCAGAAATGGAACACTTCTGCTGGGTTTTGAAGAACAAGTAAGATCTTGCCAGCTTCATGCCAGGCAGATGATGCTGTGAGTTATGAGCCTTACCCTCAACATCGTTGCAAGGTGGTGGCAAAGCCAGGTCTAAACACCGGGTGTCTATCCTGTGACTCCTGCCAAACCTGACCTCCTGAACTGCAGGTGAGGTCCAGGAGAGAGGGCTGGCAGAACCACTTACCTAATTTACTGCTGCTATTTAAATGCTGCTGACACCCGATGGCCGCCTCGATCAGCCAATAATTGTGATGGGGAGGGGAGATTTTCCATAGTTTAAATCCATTCAAAACACATTTTGAAACCATGGCTTCCTGAATAATGAAAAATCTGAACGAGTAGAGCTTCCCTACACACTAGACTCCTGTTTGGGGCCACATCTCACACTGCTAAGCCAAGCATAGGTCTCAACTCCCCACTGCAGATTTAAGAAAAAGTTCACGAGCCCGACTCCATCACATGGCCACTCCTGAAAGCATTTAGTTGCCCGCAGTGGGTCACATCCCTCTCTAGGGGGACCAGAGAACCTGCTTCGCATTCTAGTGATGGCCTGTTGAACACAGGCAACAGCCTTTTTGAGACGGCGGTTTGTATCAGGAATCTGGGGCGGTGTTAGGCAAAATTACACACAACACACAAGGAGATCTCAACAGAACCAAGAATTTGTCAAAGGAAACCAACCAAGATAGCTGCAGGTTACCGGTGTCACCGCCGCCACCCACACAAGAACAACCCCTCTTCTTCCTTCGTGTAATTTTTGCCAAGCACACCCAGCAGAATCTCTGGCCACTTAGGACACGTCCTCCCCCTTTGGTCAAGGCTTTCCCTCCACCAGACAACATTTACCAGCGTCTGCTCCCAGGCCTGGGATGACGGCTCTTCACATTTCACAGCCCTCGGCAGCCCTGTGCCCCTGTATACACAAGTCATGTCCTGTTCCTGGCAGCGCCTAGGAGAACCAGACAGCTGAGGTTCCAGGGTGGGCTAAACCGAGCTCCTGGACTCTAGAACGCAACAGCCCCAACCCCCAACAGCCCCTTTGCCCTTTGATGTAAGGGCCTTGAACTGTACATGGAAATCCCCAAACAGAAGTGACCTGCCCAAGCTCACATGCTTGTTCTTTAAAGGCAGCAGACCTGGGACTCAAAACCCAGGCCTCCCTCCTACTCATCCAGCCTGGCAGAAGTGACACCTGCCAGGAAAGCACGGCAGGACCTGAGCACCCAGCCCTCAGGGTAGCGCAGGGTCTACCCCGTACCACACCCCTAGAGGATGGGCTGGAAGAGCATGAGCTGCCAGGGCCCTGCTGGGGGGGCCTAGATCAGTACTCCTCCTCCCTTCTCTCTCCTCCCCCGGATGGCAGGACCTGATTTGGGTCAAAGACCTAGCACCAGAGCAGCCCCACAGAAACCTCTGCTTCAGTTCTCCCCAGGGGCCACACATTGTACCCAGGCTAATTTTAAACCCTTCCTCAAATGGCTCCTTTCTGGCCAGACCTCCCCAGAGGCCCCCTTCCACAGCAAGTTCTCAGCACAGTTTCCTGCTCGGGATGGGGATGGGGATGAGGAGAGGGGATCATTCCTTAGCCCCAGCTCAGATCTTGCTTCCAGCCTCCCCCCACAAGCCCCACCTGATGACCCTTTTCCTTGGGTTTCCATCTTTGAGGTTCTGAAGTGTCCAAAAGGTACACTGTGGCTTCCATCCTGTCCCTGGCTACCTCTCAGGAAACACGCGGAGGTCAAGGCGGTTATGGACTAGGTGGTGGGTCCCTGTCTGTGGGGAATTGGGGAGACTAAGTCACAGCAAGTCTGACCTGAATGTTCTCCGTGGTTCTTACCTCTACCAGATGATGCCCCTTCTGCCTATGCCCTTGTGTAGACAAGGAAACTGAGGCCCAAAAAGGCTGAGTTACTTGTCAAGGGTGTGCAGCTTAGCTCACCAAGAAAGAAAGTCGGGCGAGATCCAGACACCCGACTCTGCAGGTCGTGTCTATGAGGACAGAGAGAGTGGCACCTGGGCAGCCACGTTAGGCCCGTGGGTGGGTTAAGAGCTGCCACGTGTCTACTCAGTGACGAGGGCAGAAAGAGGGGAAACTGGCAAACCGGGGGTGGGGGTGTGTGCATGAGCTCAACACACTGGTCAGCACACTTGGGAGGACAAGAGGTTCCAGAGCCTGCACATCCTCCCGCTTCGGCAGGCCCACCCCAGCCCACCCATTCCAGGTCTCTGGCAAGTGCCTACAAAGCTGCCTACGCAGCCCGCTGGCCTACACCCGCCCCCTCCTTAGCTAGAGGGCCCCCAACCTTCAGGACCCTCTGTTTCCTCACTCCCCTTTCCTCCCTCTGAAGTCCTCCCGGCCCCGCCTCACACTGTCCCCTCCAGTCGGAGCTCAGCCCCTCACCTTGGCCATGAGCTCCTCACCTTGGCCACGGAAAGCTTTAGAGACTGAACGCTTCCACCTTCCGAAGTGCCTGGAGTCAGGCCTCAGCATTTGGGCCCTCCCCTGCCTCTATACACCTCAGTCCTTCCATGGAAGAAACTCACAGCCGGGGACCAGATGTGGCCCTGCGTGGCAGAATGACACCATAAATGGCAAAGAGAACAGGCTTCAGTTAGTGAAACTGGAGTTTGCTTCCCTGCTTTATGCTTGTCCTGAAGAACTCGCTTCATCTTTCTCAATCTCAGTTTCATTTACCTGCACAAGGACCTCGCCCATCAGGTACCACGAGCTGTTTACTTATTAAGGCTGTGCAGTGAGGCTGGGTGGGGTCCAGGTCAGACTGGAGCTGGGAATGTGGTGAGGTGTCCTTAGGTGGTCACTGGATTCTTTAGTTTTCCTCTTCCCCACGGAAGGTAACGTCTAGGGTAGAAGGCACTGTGGACATCAGCTAGTTCAACCCCTTCATTTTATAGATGAGGAAACTGAGGCTCAGATTAAAGCCTGTGCCAAAGCAAGCTGATGAGGGATGGTGGGGACAGAGACACATGCACTTACTTCTTCAAGGCCCGGCCAACTAGTCTCGTGTCTGGGGTGGACCTTGGGGACCACTCCTCCAATGCCACTTTCTGGTGCCAGACTCAGGGTAACAGGACCTGCCACTCAGGAAAGAGGCTGGATGCAGACAAGGATTCAGGCACCAACAGCCGGCTGATGCCAAGAAGGGAAGATCAACCAAAGAACCCGTGTCCCGACTATCCCACAAGTTTATTACAAGAATTCAACACAAAAAAAGGTTTTAAAGCATTTGAAGAAAGCCTAAGGGGTGGTTCACCCAATCCCCAGGCTGCCAGAAGGCACCAAACTCATGTACTGGGGCCGGTCTTCTTCCACACTCTCACGCCTGCTGCAGCAGTATCCACGCACCCCAAGGGATTATCTCCTTCCCGTCCTAAAATCTGAAGAGCAACCACAGCCCTCTCAAAATGATCATCTTCATGGCAAGTAATAGCAGATGGTGCCAGGACCACGGTCATGTCCTCTACACAGGCGGAAGAAGTTTGGAGTTGGTGGAGCGGGTACCGGGGGAGAAGTGGGGAATGGATGGGGGATCCTCATAACTCAGTCAAAGAAGATATACGCTGAGGACTACTCTGCTGCTGGAACCAGCTGGACGCACCAAGTTCACCATGGACAAGGAACTTGGCCAAGGTTGTGACCCCATACAGAACATCAGACATGGCTATGTGGCCCTTACAAAGGTCAGGAGCAGACCCAGCCTTCCTAGGGGTCCTGGCCAGCGCCACGCCTGCCTAGGGGAACTGACCAGCTTTTGGCACAACTGCGTCCCTGCCCAGCAAGGCTCTGGGGGCTCCCCGGGCTGCTCTTCTCTTAGGCAAGTCCTGCTGCCTGTCTTCCCTCTAGACAGGCACTGGGGAGGGGAGGTGCGGGGTGGGAGAGGGGTCCAGCTTCCTTCTGCCAAGTCCACCCCACAGGTATCACGTGCTGGCAGGCTTCCTGGGCTTGTCAGGTCTTGGTGGCCAATTGTAAGCCTGACTCCCTCAGGGAGAAGGCTGTGTGTTCTTGGGCTCTCTCCCTCCTGCCAGTGCTGGACCTACAGTGCCTGGGGGCTCCCAACCACCCCTTGATCCCTTCACCTCCTCTACGGGAGGCCCCCTAGTCTCCCTCCCAGCGCCAGGGTCGTAACTCCGCACTGGGGGTGTGGGGAGGGGAAGAGAACAGCAGCTGAGTGGCACAGGAAGTAGAGCCTCCCATCCTCAGCCTTGGGGAGGGGAGTCCCCCTCCGGGTAAGGGCAGGTTCAGAAGGAGCTTCTCAGCCACACTACTGAATCCCACCGTGGCAGAGGACCTGTTTCCTGAGGCCACCCAGCCCTCTCCTCAGGAAGGTGTCAGCTATAAGCCAACACCCGGGTTTTCCTTCTTCCTCCACAGCCCTCTCCAGCCCAGAGGTAAGGGGCCCCTTTTACACAGAAGAGAAGTAGGAAGAAGGGGGTCTGATAAACCCATTCACATCTGTATGTCAGTGATAGTCTTCCTTCCGAAAAATTGACATTTGTTTAAAGATTTTCAGAAAAGAATAAACTAAACAAGCCCCAGGAGCAAGGTGACAATGATACCCAAGACATCAGCCTAACGGCACAAATTCAGGCTTGTATGGAAAAGGATTCCTTCCAGGCAGGACTCAGTGTCCTTCTGTCAACCAAGGCAGACACCTCTCTTGGCCCTGGACACCCCCATGGAGAGACCTGTCACTTAGCTGCCCCCAAGAAAGGCCACTGCCCTGGACAGTGGCTGCTCAGGTATCCCTCCTCCCAGGGGCACACATAGGGCCCAGCTCACACGGGGGTCCTGCAGGAACAGGGGAAGGGGCTGGCAGGGGACATGGGGGTGCTCTACACAAAGGGAAGCCACTGAGCAAGGCCTTCATGGGGAAGGGGACTGGGACACGGGGTCAGCCAGGAGCCACGGCCATGGGGGCCTCCCTCCCAGCAAAAAGGACCCCATACTCGCTCAGAGACATGGCTGGGGCCTGGACACTCACCAAGTGTGTGTTTTCCTCCGCAAGGGAAGAGACAGACCCAATGTTGAGGGCTCCGACTCTCCCCAACCTTTCTGACACAAAAGACCTCCTTTATCCTGGGCATTAAACACTCAATTTCTCAAATATGGTTAAGAGGGCAGGCTCCGTAAGTGCCGGCTTCTATGAGAGATGGAAAAGGTAAACACTGCTTTCAAAACCAGTGGCATGCCCAGGGATGTAAATCCTCATCCTTTGACTCTGAAGGGCAATTACAGCCTTCATCAAACCTCTGCCCCAGAATCACCAAGACAGGACCCTGGACTCCAGGGACCGCCAGCCAGAGGACAAACCCTTCTCCAACAGGGATGCTGAGGCCAGAAATTGTCAGGGCCACTCCCCACTCTTCCCCACCCCCAGGCGATCCACCAGGCAACAGTCTCCCCTCAAGGCAGACTCTGGGCTTTGGTACATCCTTCCTCACAAAGGTTGAGACTTTCCACACCCAGGAAAATTTACTCCAAGCAATAGAAACATCCTACGCAAGAGAGAAAATGATTTTTGAAAACCAATCATTTGCAGCAATCCTGTAGCATCTCTAAAAGTTAGGATTCAATCTGGAAAGGAAGAACTGTTTCAAGCGTCCATTCCACGTTCAAGTAATGCACTTGCTTGGGACCCCGCCTACTTGCTGCTTACTGTGAGAGCTCCTGGTGTCATCTGGATGGAAAACACTACTTTGAGAAGGGGGTGGGGGGAGAGGAGGGAAATCCAAAAAGGGAAAAACAAGCCTCTCATAAGCCCCTCCCACATCCTTCCCCAACTCCCAGCCCTCAGCAGCAACCCAAATACAGAATATTTGAGCTGGAAGAACCTTATTTTTAGATGAGGAAACCAGGACCCAGGGGTCTAGTGAGTTGCTTGCAGTCACCAAGCAGGTCAGAAGCAGCCCTGGTTCCCCAGGCTCATGAGTAAACGGTCTTTTGCAGACCTTGATGGAACACCAACTCACTCAAACCCAGCATGGCCAGCCTGAGGCGCCCAGGAGCAAGCGGGCTTCAGCTCTTGGGCAGAAATGGCAGACACAGAACCTTGCAAAAGGCTGGGGTGGGCGCCGGGGAAGCCCCACTGGATGATGCCATGATGAGTCCTGAAAAGGTAGTCAGAGAGGTCAAAGGAAAGCGTGACAGACTGCCAAGGCCCACCAGCCCAGACCTCGGGGGTTTATGAGCTGCAGCCTACATTATATAAAGTTTACGGCTTTACTGTTACAAAGATACTGAATGTGTTTTTTTTTTAAATTTGTGCCAGTCATCATCATACCCAGACCTGATCTGGCTCCCCCAAGGGAAAGAGACCCTACTGAGAACCAAGACACCCAGAAAACACCTGCTGACCAGACTTGGAAGCACAAGAAAAAGAGCCTCAAACAATGGTCAGGAAGCCTGGGTTGAAGTCCCAGCGCTGTCACCGGCCATGGCAGGTGGCTTCCTGGCCTTCCCTCCTCAGCCTCAGCTACAGAGAGGAGGGCGGACTAGTCTCAGATTCCTTTACACTCCAACATTCTCACATGCCAGACTCTAAGGATAGGACTTGGGCACTGTCCTCCACCTGCTCAGAGCTTCCATGCTTCCTTCTGTCCACAAGAAGGCAGAGGGAGTGGTGAAGAAGGGGACAGAGAAGAGAGGGGAAGACAGGAAGTCAGAAGCCAGCTCCTGGGGCCCTAGGCCTAGCTGGGCCTGGGAATTTGAGGGGGTCTCTGCCGGGGCTGCCAAGCAGAAACCTCAGGGCAGTCACCCCTCGGCACAGTTCTGCTCGCCAGGTTTTTCTCCTGTTCTGTGTGTGTGTTTGTGTATGTGCGGGGCGGGGGTGTTCCTGCCTGGGTCCTGTGCTTGGGCTTGGCACCAGCCGGTTATTCAGCCCTCCCAGAGAAGAGTAGGCCCTCTGAGTGGGGCCACTTGACGCGAGACGGATGGAATGTGGCGACATGGCCTGCAGACCCAGGACTTATAAGGTGCTGAACAAGGACATGGGGAAAGAGAGCAAGCAGCACGCAGCCAGACAGGGGATGTGAACCTAGACACACGCTCCCAGAGCCCCACGTGCTCCCAGGACATGCTTCCGGCAAAGAGCTCTGGGGCTGCTCAGCTACCTAGGCTAGGACACAGCCCAGATTCGCTTCCAGGCAGCTCCCTCCTAGCCGACCCCTGACCCCAGAGCTTACCAACGTCAAAGCCTGACCCACTGTGGAGAAGTCCAAGACTCAGGGTGGGTTCTAGTGTTTTGTCTACCCCTGCTAACTCCAGCCCCAAATCACATGTTATCAGGGCTTGGCTGTAAGGCCCCGTGTGGGGCTGCAACTTGAAGTTTCATTCCTTTACACAAACCATTGGCATGAGACAGTCCTTTGATGTAACAGGTAGAACAGGAATGGGGCCCCATTTTACAGATGAAGAAACCAGCTCAGGTATCATGTGCCTGGCCTGCTAGTGGCAGAGCTGGGTGTCAAGTCTAAGTTGCCTGGAAAGTTTGGGGCTCTTGCCATAGCCTGCAATGTGTCCTAGAGTCCCAACTATGTGTAGGGGTGGGGGGAACCAAGCTGGGCTAATAAAAAGTTCTCTAAGAGAGGGACAGGGCTGAGCATATATAAAGTGCTAAATAAGAAGGCTTCAGATCTCATTCTCCAAGCTACTTCTAAGCCCCAGGAACAGAAGGCTCAATGCCTTGGGAACACACTTGGTCAAGGCCTGCAGTGTGCACTGACCTACACCTCATCTAGGGAACTAGACCAAACAGAGCGTGAGCCTGCTATGCAGCCTGGCTGAGGTGGGGGCAGGGCCTGCTTTCCACCTGGCTCCAGACAGAGCCAGAAGCCAGGACTTGGCCTTCAGAGGCAAGGCTCACTGGGCCCCTCAGCATGGAGGCCTCCCAGGTCCACCCTCCTCCCCCATCCCTTTTGGCGCTATGCGGTCAGCTAACACAGATCTATGGGGCACAGCGAGGGTTGCAATTGCCACCACTGCCACACAACACCCCACAGAAGGGATTAGATTCAAGGCGCTGGGCTAGGGCACTCCTATACCCCTCCCCCCCAGCTCCTAAATCGACACCTCCAACCTTTAAACCACGTGAAGCCATGCCAACATGCAGCATTAGCCCACCACCCCTGTCCTGTCACTCGACCAGGGCAGATGATGCGTGACTAGAGAGATGTTTCCTAATGTAATGCTCCTGTGGGAAGAGGGTTTCTGTTCAGGGGTGGAAGCTGCTTCTGAGACCTGCGAACACAGTAGGATCCTTCCATCCCAAGCTGTGCCTAGACATGGCCACAACTACACATCAATAACAGGGACAATTCTAGGCAAAAGCTGGAGGGTACACAGAGCCTTCACAGCAACAGAGATTCGCAGAAATGGTCTCGGGTCCTATTCCAGTATCCTCTCCCCACCCCCAATAAAAGCACAGACCCATTTGTGGAGGGGGAGGTTGGCTAATCACAAAGAGGGGCTAAGGACTCCAGACCTATACCTTGGCCCAGGTCAGGTCCCGCCCCTTCCCCCTGGGGGTCCAAGGCAGCCTTGATGGCTTGTGACAGCCAAGAGCCTCTCTGCCCAGTTGGCCATGAGTGACCGATGGCCAAGCCAGATGGGCTTGGGCAAATGCTCTCACCACACCCAGCACCTGCTGCATTCCAGAAGTCTCCAGCACTGGTGGAGTCACCAGTGGACTCTTCAGGAAGGGAGGGCTCCACGATCCTGCCACCTATCTAGCCTTGGCACATCTCAGCGGTAACTGTATTCTTTCCATCCAAGGGTGGAAAGTGGGAAGAAGCAGAAAGTAAGAAGACCATGATGGTCTCTGTGCAGGCAGCAGACGGGGTCCTGGCACAAGAAGCCTCGTGAGCTGTCCACAGCTCCTGCCTGGTAGCAGTATGGTTTCTGAAGTGTAGGCAACAGGCTCTGCCCCACTGCCGCATGGCTTTGCCAGGGGCATGAGGACCCCTCTGGGACAGCCATGGTCAGGGGGGTGACTGAGTAACTGACACAGCACCAGATGTCGCCGCTGCCCATAATCAATGCCAGAGTGGAGGCTAATGGCCACTGAGCCATGCCCGCTGTGGTTCAGCTCTGGGTAACCTTGGACCAGGAGCTCAGCACTCAGGGCAGGTGGGGCCAACTCCTCCTCTGCCTCTCAGGACTATCTCGAGGCCCAGTGAGATAAACAAGTTGGGAGTGGGAGAGCAAAGCAAAGGCTCAGCGTCTGCAGTTCACGGCTTCCTGTCCTTACGGCGCTGCCAGCCCCACCCAGGAAATGGGGACGAGAGGAAGCCAGCACGTCCAAACGCTGAGTGGGATATAGAAGCTGGTTCTCTCCAGGGCGAAGTAGCTAGGCTGCCCATATCGGGGAAGGAGGGGACAAGGAGACCCAAGAGAACAGCCCCCCAGAATGACAGGCATCACTTTAGAGCAAGTGTCATTTCTTTAGTTGAGATGCCCAGAGCAGTGGGCAGTGAGGGGCTGTGAAAGCAGGCAGCCCCAGGGACAGACAATGAGGGGGTATACCAGTTGTAGAGCATTTAAAATAAAACTAGCTCAGTTTGGTTTTTATTATCCCCATGTGATGGCAATTCTAAGTAGAATCTGTGATAAAATGCTCCTCCTGGCAGAGGCTGACAGCTCCCATCACCCAGACTTGGATGTCCCTAACCCAAGGGAAACTAGAATGGATTCAGTCTCTGGGCTTCTACTTGGGACCCTGGCATCACTCAAAGCTCAGCCCTCAAAAACTAATTGCAGACACCTTTTCTGCCCCCATCCCCAAATCTCACCAAAAACCCCAATACAAAACCACAATACTATCTGGTTAAGCGCAAACTCAGGGTTCAAATCCCGACCTCCCCACTTAATAGCTACATGAAAGTTACTTAGCCTCTTTGTGCCTCAGTTTCCTCATTTATAAAATGGTGATAATAACGTAAGTACTTCATAGTACTTAGTACATAGTACCACTGTAAAGTTTAAATTAAGAGTTAAAATGGGCCAGGTGCGGTGGCTCACGCTGTAATCCTAGCACTCTGGGAAGCCGAGGCGGGTGGATCGTTTGAACTCAGGAGTTCAAGACCAGCTTGAGCAAGAGCAAGAACCCGTCTCTACTAAAAATAGAAAGAAATTAGCTGGACAACTAAAAATATATATAGAAAAAATTAGCTGGGCATGGTGGCGCATGCCTGTAGTCCCAGCTACTTGGGAGGCTGAGGCAGGAGGATCGCTTGAGCCCAGGAGTTTGAGGTTGCTGTGAGCTAGGTTGATGCCATGGCACTCTAGCCCAAGCAACAGAGTGAGACTCTGTTTCAAAAAAAAAAAAAATGTCCAGATTCTTTCAAATGCTTCTGATGTCAAATAAAAGAAAAAGAGTAGTGCTCAGGTCACACACTGGAACCCAGAATTTCTTTATACTCATCTACAGTGCCTAACCTGGTCTTTTCCACCCCCACATCCCAGGGAGAGCTGACCGCTAACCTCTCAGTGGTACCAGGGACCTGGTTGTTTCTTGACATCCCTCTGAGGACACACAATGAACCCTAGGGACGAGGCCTGCAAGGAGCTGCCTTGTCCTACCCCACTGGGGTAGGGTGCAAGGGCAGCAAGGGGCCAAGCTTTCAAGTCAAACTGTGGCCCCCTTAGCTGCCATTAACTCCTGCCTTTCTATAGCTTACCATTACGCAGAGAAAAACTTAACTCTTAGAAACTTATGGCTCCAAATCAATAATCTACCCTCCTCTGCCCAGGGGTATCCCCCAATTAAAAAACTTAGGTTGAGTGCAGTGGCTCAGGCTGGGCATGATGGCTCATGCCTACAATTACAGCACTTTGGGAGGCCGAGGCAGGAGGATCGCTTGAGGCCAGGAGTTTGAGACCAGCCTGGGCAACATAGCAAGATCCTGTCTTTACAAAACATAGAAAAATTAGCCAGGCATAGTAGTGCACACCTGTAGTCCCAGCTACTCTGGAGGCTGAGGCTGGAGGATTGCTTGAGCCCAGAAGTTTGAAGCTACAGTGAGCTATGACTGAGCTGCTCCAGCTGGGGCTACAAAGCAAGACTCTGTCTCAAAAAGAAACAAAAAAAAGTTACCATAACTTTATGTCCAAACTTATCGAGTTGTATACATTAAATACAGCTTTATGCATGTCAATCCTACCTCCAAAAAGTGGTTTCAAAAAATGACTAACTTAGTATTATTACCTTACACAGTTATCCCTTGGTATCCAATGGGGGACTGGCTCCAGGATCCCCCAATATCAAAATCCAGGGATGCTCAAGTCCCTGATATAAAATGACATGATATTTGCATATAACCTACAAACATCCTCCCATATAGTTTAAATCATCTCTAGATTACCTATAATACCAAACACAATGTAAATACTACGTAAATAGTTGTTACACTATTTTTTAATTTATATTATTTATTTTACCATATATTTGATCCACAGTTGGTTGAATCTATTGATGCAGAACCCACGGATATGGAGGGCCTACTGCATTATAAAAGTAAGGTCTCCATTTTCAAAGTAAAAAACCACATTTACCCCCCCCCAGAGACATTGTAACTAGGCATCCCACCAGAATCACTCAGACAGGACATGCTTGGGGCTGGGGTTCAGCAGCTCAAGCCTGCCACGGCAGGTTCATGTGTCGTGCTGTATTACCTCACCTGGGGGACAGCAGAGTCTCCAGATTGAAAGGGACACTCAGCTCCTCCCCTTTATTCCCTGCTGCCTTCCTTAGCTTTCAAAGGGTATCAAAACTTTGAACATACCTCCTTCTCAAGTGGCAGAAAAATGCCATTTTCTCCCTAACCCCACGTGATCTTAGCTGTTAGGCTGTGGCCCCCAATATCGCTACAACATAGCAAATGCCTGGTAGTCACTCAAACAAGCCATGTGGTTCTACAAACCACCCCTCACACTCTTTTATACATGCTATTCCCTTTTCTTGGAATGCCTTGTCCACCCCCAGAGGTCTAACTACCTCCTACTTACCCGCATCTCAGAGAAGACTGGCCCATAACCTCGCAGTGGCACCACAGTACCACGTGCTGATATCCCTTTATGTTATCTACCATTGCATTTAACATACCGCCACTTCCTGGCAAGTTTTTTTCACCTTCTGGGCTGAGACCTTTTCACCTGTATCCCTACCCTGCATATGATGCATATGATATGGATAAAAGCCATGGGGAAGCTGGGCAAGCAGGGAGAGTCAAGGCTACACCAAACAGTTTAAGATAAGCAGCCTCACTGATAACCCCCAGCACCATGAAAATACACCTCCTCTCCAGCAAACTAGCACCTTTAGAAATTGAGGTCTTATGGTGGACAGTAGGGTTCTTTGGTTTTCTAGACTTGCTCTAGCTAATCTCCAATAGTCCACTGGGAAGCACCAACCTGGCTTAGCAATGGAAGTAAACCACCAGCAACGCAGATTCTCCAGATGGTGGCTCTTAGGGGTTGCAGAACCGACTGTCTAGGGGGCATTGTAACTAAAGGGAAGGAGTCCAGTTCCAGCTCAAACCACTAATTCACAACAGAGCCCCCAGCAGAGGGGCTCTTAGCCCACTACTCAGAAGGCTGGTGGTGGTGGTGGTGGCAGCAGTGCTTGCCCTTACCAGACCAGAGCAGACAGACACTGAGCTCCAGGAGATCCCCGGGGCCCTTAGGTTTGGACCTCAGCTAAAAGTGAGCCCATGTCCCTGTGCAAGTACCGGTCGCATTGACTCTGAACCACCACAGGGCTGCAGCCCATCTCAACCCCCAAGGAGGAATAGCAGGGATTCCACTCTTTGAAGATACTGTCCTCTCTCCCAGAAAAGGTACTCAGAGTGGCCAAAACCTCAAATGCTTTTTTCAAGACTAGCCTGGCCACAGGGCTCACCTTTCCCAGGTGACAGCAGTGGGTCTGAGGGTCAGCCCAGCTCCAGACTCTCAGGCAGCGTGAAGTCAACCCTTTAGCAGAAGTGGGGTTTTGGGTCCTCACACAGCTTCGCAGGAGACACTGCACTCCCCCAATTTCAGCCCACAGAGGGTCTCGCAGACACCCCACACAACAGCAACGCTGTCACTCTCCCATAACTGACAGAGGAGATTCTGAACAACCAGGCGGAGCCAGGATGGGGTTAAGGTCCCCAAAGCCAAGGGCCTGTGAGCATCAAGGTACAAGGACAAGGCCTTCGGGGGCCAAAACAACCCCACCACCCTCCAACGACCAGAGGACAGATGTTGGGCCCTCCCTTGCAACCCCTCAGTGCTGTATATTCTTCCCTTCCCCCTAAAAGCAGGGATCCAGACCTAGATTCTCCAGATGTCGTGCCACTGGTGCAGCACGGCGGTGGCAGCGGCGGCGGCGGCAGGCCTCTGCATTGCCAAGAGTGGGAGCTGGCAGCGCTGAGCCCTGCCCAGTGGTGGGCCATTACCATCATTCCGCACCAACCCCACAGCACGAGGGAGGGAGCAACACGAGCCCCCACCAGGGGCTCTGTGGTTTCTTCCCCAGACCAAGGGGAAGGACACTCATGGTGGATAACTAGCCCTTGGTTTCCTGGGCAAAAGCGTAACAGGACTGCACAGGAAGGGTCTCTCAGCCCTGGAGTGACACAGCAGAGGCCAGAAGCCCTGCGAAGCTGTCCCTTTTCACACCAGTTGTTGTCTCTGCCAGCCTATCTCCCAGTCCTTACTCGCTGATAGCTTCGAGGCTTTTACCCACCACCCCATCCCACACACATCTCCTCCTCACTGTCCCATTAACCGCCCAGTTGCTGGTGATTCCATGAAGCCGTCTCACACTCCCTCCCTTTAGCATATGGCCGGTGAACCGGATAATGTCGCCTCTCCTTGCAGGATCCCATCCCCGCCAGCTCTGGGTCCTGGCTTGGCTGCCAGGGCAAAACCAGAGGAGGAGGAGGAGGAACTGAGTGTCTTTAGTCATCTCCTTCCCAAGTCTAATTAAACTGCCGGCTCACCCCTGCCAAAGCCCAGGTTCTGGGACTGCGGAAAAAGCCTGCCCACCCCCCACGCCTTTCGCTCTAGTGAACTAAGGTGCCGGGCGGCCGGCCCAGGCCTCCAAGGTCACCGCGAGGGGTCAGGGTGGAAAGGGCAAGGGAGTGAGGGTGCCGCCCCGCAGGCCGTGCTAATCCCGCTCAGCTCCGTCCAGCCGAGGCGGGGTCCCGGCCACGCGGGAGGGGCGCCCCGGAGGAGGGCAGCGAGCCGGGTCCCGGGTGGGGAGCGAGGGACGCGCTGGCTGCAGGCGTGGGGCGGATGCGGCGTCGCTCGCCCACTGCAGGGACGCCCGGACGGCGGCCGGCGCGCCCCGGGCCCGGGAGGGCGGGGAGACAATGCCCGCCCGGCGGGGCAGTCCAGGCCGCACGCCCCGCCGGCCGGACACGGGCGACTCCTCCCCGGGCCACGGGCGGCGGCGGGAAGGCGCCGGGAGCGACGGCCGGACCGACCCCAAGCGGCCGGGAGGCCTCGCTCGCTTCTCCCGCGTCCACGTCCGCGTGCACTGCGCCCGGCAAGCCCGGGGGCCACAGACCCACCTCCTCCTCCAGGGCGCCGCCGGAGCCCGTGCCGGAGCCCGCGCTCGTGCTGGTGCTGTGCTCGCCGTCCGGCTTCAGGTTGCTCATGGTGCGGGGGCTGTGGCAGGGGAGGGAACGCGGAGGGCGAGGAGCTGGGAAGGGGCGCGGGGAGCGGTGCGCTCCGGGGGTGCGGGGCGCGTGGCGGTGGGGCCCGCGGGGCGGCGAGAGGGGCGGCCGCCGCGTCGGACCGGGGTCACATCAAGTTTGGCGGGTGCGGGAGGCGGGGAGGG
>NW_012147301.1:2800769-2803832 GCF_000956105.1 Propithecus coquereli | reverse complement strand
AAAGGTTAAGGGCGTCTCATCTAACTCACACTCCATTTTACACAGACTGCGAACGAGGCCCGGAGAAGGGAAATGTGGCTGGATGAGTGGGCTAGCAGGGCCAGAAAGAGAAGACATATTGCCTGACACCCCATCCAGGGGTCATTTCATTTATTGGATAAATGGTTATCGGGGGCCATGAATGCCCACTATACTAGACACTCTTCTGGGCACTGGACTCCAGCAATGAATGAGACAAAAGCCCCTGTCCTCCTGGAGCCCACGTTGTATTGAGGGAGACCAACAAAAAAACAAGTGAACCAACAAAATATTTCACATGATGGTAAGTGCCATGTAAAGCACTTGGGCCCAGGGGTGAGTTGGGCTCAGTAGTCTTAATTGGTCAATATCTGAGCCCAGACCTGAGTGACTTGAAAAGAGCCAGCTAAACCAGCATATATATGCAAAGGTCCTGAGGTTGGAAGAAAATTTGTATTTGACAGACAAAAAGAAGGTCAATGCGAGTGGAGCGGATGAAGGAGATGAGGTGACAAAAGTGTACAGATCACTTAGGGTCCTTAAGGCAGGGTGTGATCTTGCTGCAAAGGTATAAGGTCAGCCTCTCTTTCTCCCAAGTAGCTCCAGCCTGGAGGATGCAGGGGGCTCCCTGAGCCCTTGCTGAACCAATGAATGAGCAGTGTGCGTTAAGGGTGAGTGAGGAAGAGAGGCAGAGAAGAGTTACAAAATCCTTGAGCAATCTGTATGATCATCATGATGGCAGCCAGCCCCGAGAGGAGTTTGCGAGCCCCACAGTTGAATCTGTGTTGCAACTGTTCAGCGCTGCCCTTGTAGCTGTGGTAGGAAAGCAGCCACAGACAATACAAAAACAAGTGGGCGTGGCTGTGTTCCAATAAAATTTTATTACAAAACCAGGCTGTGGACCAACCCATGCCTTACGGAGCGCTTAAAAGGTACCAGTTACAGATGTAAGAGCCTTATATATATTAACACCTTTATAACGAAGGGCTGGACAGATAAGTTGTCCTTTATCTCTTTTAGGTCTTGGACACCCATTGAGACTTAGAGTGTGTCTCCCCATGCTGGCTCCAGAAATCTGCACACACAGAGACACATCTGTAAGACTTACGAGCACATCTCTCGGGAGCAGGGTCTAAAAGCCTGAGGACTTTGTGAGCCCCCTGGGTGGATAATCCCTCAGAGAGCGACCAGGTGGTGGAGGTGCTAGGAATCGTGGGAGGGCTGGCAGGAAGGCTCTGAGAGATAGGGTGGGAATCCGGCACTTCCCAGAATAGTTGGTTGCTCTGGGACAAAGGCCAAAGGGCTGGCTGACAGGAGGCCACCACCTGACCTCTCTTCCCCCTGGAAGACTTCCTTCCCAAAGTGAATGGCAGAAAAGCCTAGACCCATCCTAGACCCTGTCTCCTGGCTGGTGGTCGTGGATCAAGCACACTCCTTCACCTCCGTGCCTCCGCTGTGAAATGAGGGAACTGCATTAGACTCTTCCCTGCTGCAGATGGCCCGGCAGAGCTATGGGGGGGGCAGTGGGAGGGGCCTGGGCAGAGGGCGCTGGGGGCAGGGCTGCGCAGAAAGTAGAAGTGGTCATTTGGGACTTGCCAGGTGACCAGATGTGGTAGGAAGTCTCTCAGGCAGATGGAAATGGGAGCTGGAGCTTGGGAGAGATTAGGGCAGAGAGGCCGCTCCAGTGAATGGCGGGCAGCGGCTCTTCTCGGAGGGAAGATGTGGTAGGTTCTACGGGAAAGAAATTTGGGAGGCTGCATTCCTCCTCTCCTCCCCCAGCCCTGTACTCCGGGAAGTTCACAATCAGCATGTGAAAGGCTCAGAAAGAACCTGGGGGAAAGAGACCTGTTTAGCTCTCTTGCACACGCTGTTCTATTTAGGCACAAACTTTGCTCGAATGAGGCTGCTCCAGTTGGTCCCGTTAAGTCCCTGTGGGCGTCAGGGGCCCTTCAGACTCACAGATTGGCGTTATCATCTCTGTTTTCCCGGTGAGGAATTGTGATTCGCAGAGGCTCAGAAACTGCTCCGGGATCACAGGGCGAGAAAGTAGGGAGGCCAGGCCTGGAACCTGAGTGTCACTGACCGCAGCTCCTTGTTCTTGGCGTCCGTGGCATAGGACCTGGCAATTAAGCTTAACTCTAAAAAGTCAGGATTAAAATCGAGGATTTGGCAACATTAAATTCGTGGTTGGCAGGAGAAGCAGACGAGTCCCCTTTTCCTCCTGCCACCGCAGTGTGCACTGCCCTGCCAGCTGCCCGCCAGCTCTCTCAGGGCTGCTGTTTGTCCCGACTGAAGCCAGGGGAAACGGCAGGGCCTCAGGCCTGGGGGTAGACACAGGCAGGTTGAGAGAAGGAAATCATTTTTAAAATGGTTATGGTTCGTTTGTCATCAGATAGACGTGGGTCTACGCTCATCAGCTATGTGACTTTGGGCAATAAACGAACATCCGAGCCTCAGTTTCCCAAAATTGTAAGGTGAGGATGGTAATAGTATCTGCCTCACAGCGTGTGTGAGGATGGAGTGCAGTACCGTGTGGTGCACGCTCAGCTCAAGGCCTCGGTGCTGTGCTGTGCTGTATACAGTAGCAGCCATACACATGCTTTTTATTGTTGGTGTTGTCATCTTCAGGTGGTTGACATGGGTCCTGAGGTTTCTTTGACATTCTGCAGGACTCTGGTGAGTTCACATTTTGACTCTGAGATCCCACAAGCTGTTGGAGCTGCAGGCCTAGAGGTCAGGAAAGAGGTCTGTGGCACCGCTCTGAGGTGGTCTCTGGGCATGTGGAGGCAGGGTTGAGAGCAGACTTCCTCTGGAGGCACCTCAGTGCCTTCTCTCCCTTCCCCATCCCTGCTGGACACCCACCAACCAACCTTCCCCTCTTAGCTTTAGCCTTGGATAGGGAACAAGTCAGGGCTCTGGAGTCAAAACACTGGAGTTCACATCTTGCCCTGCCAAGCTGGGAGGATCGCTTGAGGCCAGGAGTTCAAGACCAGCCTGGGGAACGTCTCTACAAAAAATAGAAAAAACAGCAGGTGGGGTGGCATG
>NW_012147301.1:2798637-2800719 GCF_000956105.1 Propithecus coquereli | reverse complement strand
TATGGGGATTCTTAATGCCTCAGAAAACTTCCTGTATGTGTGACCAGCCCTTAAGTACTTTGGAGGCAACAACTATCTTATCCCTCCCTGTGACCCCCCACAGCCCCTGGAGTGGCAGAATCTCCAACCCCAGAGAGATTTGGAGATCATATAAATGCAAAGCTCTGGTCCACACCTGCGTGAGTACCCATTGGTGCTGACCCAGAGGTTGATGCAAAGGAAGCTGGAGAGGGGATCTTGGGGTGTACAGCTCTGGCAGACACCTGGAAGGTGGGAACTTTTATCTCTGCTTCCCCCAACTGTGATCTGGTAGCCAGGCCTCTAGCAATCTCTTCAGTGCCCCCTCCTCCCTCCCCAGTCATCTCTGGGCTTCTCACATTGCTGTTCCCTTTGTCTGAAGTCCCACCCCCTACCCCCACCCCCTTTCCTGACCTTCCCCAGCACCCACTCTCTTTCCTCTCTGCTCTCAGAATGCCTCCTCTATGTTCGGTTGAGCCTGGGGATACCTTGTTATGAAGTCTCACCTGCCACATGGGAAGCTTTCCAATTCCAAGGAGTATTTGTAAACCCTGCTGAGTGAGTCGAGCCCCTCAATGTCTGCAGCCCCCTGGCCTCCAGCAAAGAGCTCGATGAGGCTGGGCATTCCTGGTGGTAGGTGTTCAAATGATACTTGGCTGTTCCTGGGGCTTCTGAGTTACCTGGTGCCCTTAGCCCCTTCTCTTTGACTTACTGTGCATACAACATCCTTTGATATTTCATTCATAGGATAGGGAAAAGAGTCAGGTGACCTCACTCCGAAGAAATGCTGCCCCGGGCCAAGCATCCTGAGGGTGTAGCCTGGCTACTTCAGGACTGGCCCCCATTCTGACCTAGTTCCCCCACCATTAGGAAAGCTGGGCAATCAGAAGGCAGGTAGAGAGAGTGCGCTGGTGGCTCCAATGATGGGATGTATCTAAGGTATATTTTCTTGGTGCTTACAGGTTTAAGCTCCACTTGGGTGCAAGAGGTCTCAGAAGGGAAAGGGGGAAGGTCGCTGCCCCAAGTAGTTAATGTGCCATCTCACATAATCCTTCCATTGCTCCCGCTATCTCTAGTTATAGGTTAGGAAACTGAAGCTCAGAAGTATTAGGGGAACTTGACTAGCCACTGGGGGATGGCATGGGTGGTGGAAAAGCATGAGAAAGCCCTGCAGTAGGATTCTGATTCTTTAACCTTGGGCAAGTTGCCAGCTAATATCAATCAGTTCATCTGTAAAATGGGGCTATAAGTGTACAATTGCAGCGATGTATTAAGTAAGATAAGTAAGTCTCCTGGCAGAAAAAAATAAAATAAATAAATTAAAAAAAATAAGTAAGATAAGTGAGAACTCATGGTGATTGTGATTATTGCCCTTGGTCCTATTGCTAGTTTACAGGGCAAGGTCAGAAACTGGGTCATTTCAACCCAAAGTCCCTGAGCTCTCCCCTTCTCTTGCCTTCATTACCCTGGGCCATGTTGTGAACCTGGATCCCAAGTTCAAATCCAAGACAAACAGTATTTCCAAAGTAGCTGTGCCAGAAGACCTGACTTTGCATCCAGGTGACCATGGCAACCTGTGCAGCCATAGGCAGGTAGTTTAATCTCTCCAAGGCTTTGTTTTCTCAAGGTAAAACTAGAGACACCTTTCAGGCTCTCATGAGTGTTACTCAGGCTTCCATAAGTATTAAATGAGATAATGACTCTGAAAGTTCTTTGACTGCCTCAAAGCTCTAGGTCAATAGGAGGGGTGATTATAAAGTCAGCAAAGGAATAGAATGGGGAGTAGGGCACAGTGACATGTGCCTTTGTTCCAGGTACACAGGAGCTGAGGCAGGAGGGGTGGGGGGGGAGGTGCAGTGGCTCATGCCTGTAATCCTTAGCACTCCAGGAGACTGAGGCAGGAGGATCACTTGAGGTCAGGAGTTTGAGACCGGCATGAACAAGAGTGAGACCCTGTTTCTACTAAAAAGAGAAAAAATTAGTCAGGCATGGTGGTATGTATCTGTATTCCCATATACTTGGGAGGCTGAGGCAGGAGGATCGCTTGAGCCCAGGAGTCTGAGG
>NW_012147301.1:2796001-2797167 GCF_000956105.1 Propithecus coquereli | reverse complement strand
GCCTCTCTGGCCTGCTTCCCTGCCTGAGCCCTTGGCCTCTCAGAGCCTGGGTGGGGGTCCCTAGGCCAGACAAATTCTGCAGAGTTGCCCAGCATGCTGTGGGGGGGGACACTTTCCAAGAAAGTGCTCTACCAGGCACTTTCCAAGAAAGACCAAGGGACTTAAAATAGGAACGGTTACACTTGACTAGGGTGCAGTGGGGCAAGTGACAGTCTTTTGGGGACTGAGGCTCTGCATGGAGTGAGGTGGGGTGGAGCAAGGAGGGAAGGTGAGCTGGCTCTATCCTCATGCTGAAGGTAGCAGTGAGATCCTATGCCTCCTTCTTTACTACCGTTTTTGCCTTCTATTGCCCATGAGGGGAAGGGAGCAGTGGGGAAGTGCCCGTGAAGGGAGGGTGTACTCATTTTCTCCAAGGCCTTAGGGATTTAAGGAAGCAGTAAGGGGAGAGAATAATGCCTGTCCCAAAGGAAAGCTTCCCCAGTTGTGAGTGTTAGAGCACCTCTGACCATAGAAACTATGCCCTAGAGGTCATCCAAGCCAGTGGATCCCACACTTAGCTGCAGATCACAATTGCCTTTTGAAAAAGACAGATTCCTGGGGCCCCTCTGAGAACAGTGACATCCAAATCTCTGGGGGCAGGCCTTGGAAATCTCCCTGTACCCCTGTAACTAGAACCCTAGGGCCCGAATCCAACCGTCTGCACCAAACACTTGTATCTCCACCAAAAACTAATCCAACCTCTGCCTGAACTCCGGGATATGCTACTTATACCCCCACCTCAAATTGCTCATACCACCGCCACACCTCCAGCTCCAATTACACTGGTATTGTTAACAGATCCTGATTAGTGATCAGTAACATTGACCCAGTGCTTGGCCATTGACCTCTTAGCACAGTGGTTAAGCTTCCAAGTTCTGGACTGAAACAGGCCTGGATTCAAACCCTGCTACATTTTGTATTTGTTTCTGTAACTTTGGGCAAGTGACTAAGGACCCTGAACCTCAGTTTCCTCATCTGTAAAATGGGCATAATACCCATCTCTCATAGAATTTGTGTGCAATCAAGTGAGATGATGTGTAGGAAGTGCTTGACACAGTGCCTGGCATTCTCAATTAAAAATATAAGTTGTGGCTGGTCCAAAGGTAATGAGTTACCTCACTTGATTG
>NW_012147301.1:2793515-2795951 GCF_000956105.1 Propithecus coquereli | reverse complement strand
GGGGGCGGGCGCCGGAACCGGCCTCAGCTGGGGCCCGGCCGGCGCCCTCGCCCGGCCCCCTCGTGGTCTCCGGGGGACGCGCAGCCAATCCCCGCCGCCCACTGCGGGCTCGCCCCGGCCGGCCGCGCCGCGCCTGCCTCCGCCTGGGCCTTTCCCCTCTGCCCTTGGTCCGCTCTCCCCGTCTTTTCCCCACTCCCTTCTCCACGGCGAGTTTGTAAACTCTCATAAACTCGCCCAGCGAACTTTCTTAAAGGGGCCGCGCGCCGTCCCAGCCCGCCCGCCGGGGGTGGAGCGGCTGCTGGCATCCCCGCCCCGGCGTCCCGCGCGCCGGGCTCCCGGGTTGTCGGCTCCCCTTGGATCCCGATCTGGGGCTTTGGGGTGCCCGGGGCATTCTTTTCACCCCCAGATTCAGTCGCCCAGTCCCGGTCCGCGCTCTCCTCCTCCCCCCACGCAGCGGGGCTGGGGGCCGGAGGGGGCGGCGGGTTGGGCGGACACCTGGGCTCAGGTCCTGGCTCGGCGCCGTTTTGCTGAGCGACCTTGAGGAAATCACTTCCCCTCTCTGGCCTCAGACTCCCAGCCCAGAGGGTGGGACTTAGGACCTCAGACTCGCTTCTCGCTCCCAGTCACAGAATGGGGCTCAGGGCGGGACCCTGACGGCTGTTTCCCCGCGGGGCAGCACTTCGAATGGCCGAGAAAGTCCCGTTGCCCCTGCGCACACCGCGGCTCTGGGGTCTCCTCACTCCTCCCCGGACCTAGGTTCCCCTCCCGCCTTCTCCCCACCTCCTCATTCCGAGCCCGGGGGCTGGGGAAGGGGGAGCAGGCTCGGGCGGGGTCGTCTGGACTCCCCCCGGACGGGTCTTTAGGGCGCCGCCGCCGAGTTGGTTTTCCTCTTGCGTTCGAAAACCCGCGCCCACGCGGGCGGCCCCCAGCGGCCGCTCTGCAAACACCCGCACCCGCCTCGGGTGGCGCTGGAAGCGCCGCAGACCCGCGGAGCCGCCTGAGGATTGGGTCCCGCCCCGGCGCCCCCGCCCCAGATTCGTGCTGCGAACGGGGGATCCCGGCCGGAGGTGCCGTCCGGCCTTGAGAAGCCACTGCCGAGAGGTGAGCAAAGCGCTGCGGGACCCGGGCCCGGCCGGGCGTCACCGAGTGTGATGTGCCGCCTGGTTTCTGTCCTGACTTAGCCCCCTGGGTTTTAGGCTGGAAGCGACGCGCAGCGTCAGTGGACTCGGAAAAGCTGGATTTGCGGTCACCCACCAGTCAGGATCCCAGACCGCGGACTAATGACTCGGAACCTCAGCGGGCCAACCTGCTAAATGGGACTGGCACCACCACACCGGAGCGCTGTGCTGTGGCTTAGTCTCCCGATAAATTACAATCTCCATCCTAACCTGCCATCTCAGTAAGTAAATTGAGGCCTGGAGATGGGCAATATCTTCCCTCAGGACACAGTCATTCCGTTAGTAAATAATATTTGAGCACCTGCCGTCGACTGGGGAACCGCTTTCTGCTGGTGGCAAGGCCAGGAGCACCCTGGTTTCCCTACCACCCCCGTTGCCAACACTTGACTCATGCCCCAGTGTGAAGGGACTGTGTCCTGCAGGAATCAGGCCTTTACCCAGCGTGTCCAAGGTGTTTCCAGCCTCTGGCACCTCTGGTACCTCCAGAACCATCCTTGTGAATCCTCAGGTACCCCCACCATCCTTCACTGGACTCGGGCCACACCCACACCATGACTCCCTTCTCTAAAATAGATCTTCCCATGTGGTTTGTCTCCACCTTCCGCAGAAATATTCTTCCTCCTCTCCTTCCTTCCCCTCTCCGCCCCCCATATCAATCCAAATCTTTCCTTCTCTCAAGATCCTGCTTCAACCCTGCTTTTCTCCAGGAGGAGGAGCCTGGCCAGTTTTCGAAACTCAGGTAGCCCCTAATGGTTAGTTTGAATTTTTCAAAGGGGAAGGGGCTTTCATCTTGCAGTTCTGGTTTCTATTTTATAGACGGGGAAGCTGAGGCCCAAAGAGGTGATAAATGACCCAGAGGCCACAAGTGACCCCCTTCGCTGTATTTTTCATCAGAGGAAGCTGATGATGCTTTTAAAAATAATGTTTATTACTTTTTTGATGATAATAGCAATACATGCTCATTGTTGAATACTGGAAGCTATAAAATAGTTTAGGAGCTGGTCGTGGTGGCATGTTCCTGGAGTAACAACTACTCAAGAGCCTGAGGCAGGAGAATCACTTGAGCCCAGAAGTTCAAGGCTGCAGGGAGGTATGATCATGATTGTGCCACTGCACTCCAGCCTGGGCAACAGAGTGAGACTGTCTCTAAAGCTTAAACTTATGAGCATTTCTTTGTGAATTCTTCTGTCATGATTTTTAATTTTTAATTCTTCTGTCATGATTGCTTAACCTCTGTTAGATTGCCTTTATTTAACCT
>NW_012147301.1:2779212-2782100 GCF_000956105.1 Propithecus coquereli | reverse complement strand
GAAGAGTTAATATTTGCTTATGGCATAAAATTCATGAAGTACAAAAGAATATTGGAAACAATTTGCAGTTCCTTAAAGAGTTAAGCATAGAATTACCATATGACCCAACAATTTCATTCCTAGGTACCCACCCAAAAGTATTGAAAACTGGTATTCAAACAAAAACCCGAATGTCATAGTAGCACTAGTCACAATAGCCAGAAGGTAGAAACACTCCAGCTGTCCATCAGCTGATAAATAGATAAATAAGGTGTTATATAGCTATGCAATGAAATATATAACAAGCCATAAAAAGGATCAACGTGGATGAACCTCGGCGTGCTAACCAAAAAACGCCGGGCAGAAAAGGTCACATATTGTATGATTCCATTTCTGCGAAATGTCCAGAATAGGCAAATCCATAGAGACAGACAGCAGTTTAGTGGTGGCTAGGGGATGGGGGGACAGGGGATGGGAGTGACTGCTAATGGGTACGGACATTTCTTTTTGGAGAGATGAAAACGTTCTGGAATTAGATAGAGGTGGTAGTTGAGCAACGCTGTGAAGTACTGAATTGTACACTTTAAAATGGATAATTTCATGCTGTGTGAATTTTACCTCAATTTTAATAAAAAGAGTATTGACCATTAAGCCTCCCTCACCTCCCGACACCGTCCCCCAGCAACTGGGACAAGTTCCAGAGATACTCTAAGCATTAGAAACATTTGCATGGATAGTTTTTCATAGAAATGGTAACATCCCATATACATTGTTTCTTTTACTTAGCAAAGATCTTAGAGATTGTTCTACACCTGCCTTTACAGACTTGCTGTGTTCTTTCTTCTGACATCTCCATACCGTTCCTTTTTGTGCGTGTGTCTTGCTTCAGCCAGCCTGCCCCTGGTGATGCACACTTAGAGTGCTCTCAGTCTTTCTGCTATTTTAAACAAGGCTGCCCTGAATAGCCATGTACCTGGGTCATTTTACACGTGTCTGTCTGTGGGGAAATTCCTAGAAGTGTAATTGCTGGGTTAAAGGGCATATGCATTTTAATTTTTCCAGTTGCAAAAATATACACTTGTTATATAAATTTCAAACAACCCTGAAGCTCATAAGCTAAAAGTGAAAGAGCCCTCCCCACCACCCCAACCCCACTCCTCAGAGGGGTGTTTGCTCCCTCCTGTGCCCTGGCAGGCCTGCAGCTCTCACATCTCCGTGCCTTTCCTGCCCAGCCCCGAGGAGGAGGATTCCGGGTCTCCCCTCCCCCTGCTTCTCCACCCATTCCTTCCCTCATTCCTCAGAAGAGACTTTCCCATCTGTCCCCAGGGTCTGGGCTGGGACTGAGGCTCACAGTGGAATATGAACTATTAGCACCAGACCTAGCAGTGGCAGGCCCCAGCAAGTGCTTTCCAAACAGAATGTTCAAACCGAAAGGTTAAGGGCGTCTCATCTAACTCACACTCCATTTTACACAGACTGCGAACGAGGCCCGGAGAAGGGAAATGTGGCTGGATGAGTGGGCTAGCAGGGCCAGAAAGAGAAGACATATTGCCTGACACCCCATCCAGGGGTCATTTCATTTATTGGATAAATGGTTATCGGGGGCCATGAATGCCCACTATACTAGACACTCTTCTGGGCACTGGACTCCAGCAATGAATGAGACAAAAGCCCCTGTCCTCCTGGAGCCCACGTTGTATTGAGGGAGACCAACAAAAAAACAAGTGAACCAACAAAATATTTCACATGATGGTAAGTGCCATGTAAAGCACTTGGGCCCAGGGGTGAGTTGGGCTCAGTAGTCTTAATTGGTCAATATCTGAGCCCAGACCTGAGTGACTTGAAAAGAGCCAGCTAAACCAGCATATATATGCAAAGGTCCTGAGGTTGGAAGAAAATTTGTATTTGACAGACAAAAAGAAGGTCAATGCGAGTGGAGCGGATGAAGGAGATGAGGTGACAAAAGTGTACAGATCACTTAGGGTCCTTAAGGCAGGGTGTGATCTTGCTGCAAAGGTATAAGGTCAGCCTCTCTTTCTCCCAAGTAGCTCCAGCCTGGAGGATGCAGGGGGCTCCCTGAGCCCTTGCTGAACCAATGAATGAGCAGTGTGCGTTAAGGGTGAGTGAGGAAGAGAGGCAGAGAAGAGTTACAAAATCCTTGAGCAATCTGTATGATCATCATGATGGCAGCCAGCCCCGAGAGGAGTTTGCGAGCCCCACAGTTGAATCTGTGTTGCAACTGTTCAGCGCTGCCCTTGTAGCTGTGGTAGGAAAGCAGCCACAGACAATACAAAAACAAGTGGGCGTGGCTGTGTTCCAATAAAATTTTATTACAAAACCAGGCTGTGGACCAACCCATGCCTTACGGAGCGCTTAAAAGGTACCAGTTACAGATGTAAGAGCCTTATATATATTAACACCTTTATAACGAAGGGCTGGACAGATAAGTTGTCCTTTATCTCTTTTAGGTCTTGGACACCCATTGAGACTTAGAGTGTGTCTCCCCATGCTGGCTCCAGAAATCTGCACACACAGAGACACATCTGTAAGACTTACGAGCACATCTCTCGGGAGCAGGGTCTAAAAGCCTGAGGACTTTGTGAGCCCCCTGGGTGGATAATCCCTCAGAGAGCGACCAGGTGGTGGAGGTGCTAGGAATCGTGGGAGGGCTGGCAGGAAGGCTCTGAGAGATAGGGTGGGAATCCGGCACTTCCCAGAATAGTTGGTTGCTCTGGGACAAAGGCCAAAGGGCTGGCTGACAGGAGGCCACCACCTGACCTCTCTTCCCCCTGGAAGACTTCCTTCCCAAAGTGAATGGCAGAAAAGCCTAGACCCATCCTAGACCCTGTCTCCTGGCTGGTGGTCGTGGATCAAGCACACTCCTTCACCTCCGTGCCTCCGCTGTGAAA
>NW_012147301.1:2778116-2779162 GCF_000956105.1 Propithecus coquereli | reverse complement strand
AAAAAAAAAGGAATAGAATGGGAACTTCATGCTCAGCCTTCCTGAAAGGCAGTGTCTTCTCCCTGCACCCCTCCCCTGAAAGATGTTATTTCTTCTGATCCTACCAAATAGCTGAAAATTAGTGGGGGACCCCTTGAGAATAGGGATGGTAACTTTTTTCATCTTTGAATCCTTGATGCCCAGTCCAGGCCCTAGCAGAGGGGATTTAATAATGAATATTGAATGATTGAAAGGTGGGGTTACCAAGGAAAAATCCCCAAGAGAAGTATTTTACACTAACATGTCAATGACTACTTTTCCTCTCCCCCAAGAGGGGAGAGAGTAGAATACCAGGAACCTAAATGGGAAGGGTACAGAGGATTAAAAAACACCAAAGAGAAGCCCTTAAAGAGGTGTCTGGGCAGGCCAAAGGTTTCTGGCCCAGACTTTGAGCTCCCTACTCATGCCTCCCTCTTAGCAGCCAGGGCCTCTGCCCTGTTCCACCTACCAATTCCTAGGCAGCCACGGTGCCAGTGGCCTTTGCAGATGGGGAAGCTGAGGTTCAGCAGCTGAAATCGACTCACCTAAGGTCATACAGCAAGGTACTGAGTTCATAGTCTCTGTTTAATTTCAAAAACAGGTGGCTTGGAAATTTTTTTCTAAGAGAAAACAAAGCTAATCAAAATCTTTTCACATGGAGCCTTTAAGTGATCATTTAGGCTCCAAAAAGTGATCATTTAGCCTCTGTGTGTGTGTATTTTAAATAGGTTTTAAGGGCCAGGTGGGGTGGCCCGTGCCTGTAACCCTAGCACTTTGGGAGGCCAAGGTGGAAGGATCACTTGAGCCCAGGAGTTCGAGACCAGCTTGGGCAATAAAGCAAGACCCTGTTTCTACAAAAAAAAAGATAGAAAAGTTAGCCAGGTATGGTGTAGCCAGGTATGGTGGTGTGCCCCTGTAGTCCCAGCTACTCAGGAGGCTGAGGCAGGAGGATGGCTTGAGCCCAGGAGTTCCAGCCTGGGCAACAGAGTGAGACCTTGTCTCTTAAAAAAAAAAAAAATGAGCCGGGC
>NW_012147301.1:2749719-2760711 GCF_000956105.1 Propithecus coquereli | reverse complement strand
CTCTTGCTCAGGCTGGTTTCGAACTCCTGAGCTCAAACAATCCGCCCACTTCGGCCTCCCAGAGAGCTAGGATTACAGGCGTGAGCCACCCTGCCCGGCCTACATGCTAATTTTTATTGGATGCCAGACATCGTGAATTTTATTTACTTTGTTGGGTGGTGGACTTTTTTGTTCTTATAAATATTCTTGAGCTTTGTTCTGGGGTACAAAAGTTACTTGGAAACAGTTTGGTCCCTTTAGATTTGGCTTTTGTTAGATGGGGCCAGGACAATGTTTAGTTTTTACCCACTACTGAGCCAAAAACTCTTGAGTCCGTTACTCAGTGCCCCATTAGTTGTGAAGTTTCCATTCTGGTTGTTAGGAATCACCACTATTCCAGCCTTGTGTGAGCTCTAAGGATTGTTCTCTCTAAATCTTTTGAGTGGTTCTTACCCTGCTTTCTGGTAGTTTCTTCACATACATGCACTGAGCGGAATTGCTACTGAAGAGGTATCATCTACAGAGCTGCAGAGTTCTCTCTGTGTAGCTCTCTCCTTTTTGGTTCTCTGCCTTGAGAACTCTAGCCACTTTTTTCCTGGTTTCCCAGCTCCACCCTTTCTTTTTTTTTTGAGAAACAGTCTTGCTCTGTTGCCCAGGCTAGAGTGCAGTGGCGTCATCATAGCTCACTGCAACCTTGAACTCCTGATCTCAATTGATCTTCCTTCCTCAGCCTCCCAAGTAGTTGGGACTACAGGTATGTACCACTGAGCCCAGCTACTTTTTTCTTCTTATTATTTTTTGTAGGGGTCTTGCTATGTTGCCCAGGCTGGTCTCAGACTCCTGGCTTCAAGCAATTCTCCTGCCTCAGCCTCCCAAAGTGCTAGGATTACAGGCATGAGCCACCATGCCTGGCCTCCAGCTTCACCTTTTGATGCAGGAAGACTGCTGGACTCCACCTGGTTTCCTTCTTCCTGTGTCCAGTCTGGAAGCTTTCTTTAGGCAGTAGGGTGGGACATTTATAAGTTTCACCTCATTTATTTTCTGACTCTCAGGGATGACTGAGATGACTCAGAGATGACTATTTTTCATTGTCTGGGCTTCAGTGTCTTGAGAACTATTGTTTCATATATTTTAGGGGGTATTTTAGCTGTTTTAGGTAGGAACGTAAGTCATCTTGGCTGGAAGCAGAAATCCTTATGATCTTTTGTTAATTTGTTCAGCTGGCTTGAGGTAGAGCTTGCTGTGTACCCAGCTTACACTGGTGCAACTCTCCCAACACTCCAAATTTTCCTGTCTCTGGGCCTTTGCATGAGCTCTTTCCTTTGTCTAGAATGCTCTTTCTAGCTGTACTTCCTCCTTTGGCTCAAAGAGGCCTTCTCTGACTACTCTGTTTAAAGAGAATCACTCTCTCTTTTATTTCCCATCATGTTTCTGCTTTTCTTTACAGCTTCTTCTACTAGAATATTGAAGGAATTTTTGTCTGATTCCCTGGAGACAGCTCAGGGCCAGGCACACTGTAGGTGTTCGATAAATATTTATCAAATGAATAAATGGATAAATGAGGTCTCTGCATACTTCATGGTGCCTGTCACATAAAGGAGCTCAGTCATATTGGGGGTGCCTGGCTGACTGGAACACAACTTCCTGCTCTGAGGTCCCCGGCAGGGAAGGGATATTGGGCCTCTGCGCTGAGGCCGCATTCGGCTCACCCTCAACCACACTCTTCTTAGTGATAACCCAAAGCCCCTGCGTGCCGGCCAAGGGAGGGCTGACAGGTGGGGCTGATGAGTTCCAGACCCAGGCTTCTGGGCCCCAGCACACCCTGATAGAACCGGATACTGGCTGGAAGCCGGAGTCAAGCTTCCATGACGTGTTGCCTACAAGGGATATGCCCCGCCCTTGCCCCTTGGTTGGCCCTCAGGTCTTGCCCGCCCTCAGAGCTGTCTGCCACTGGGGGAAGACATCCTCCCTCATTCTAGTTCCAGATCTGCTTGTATGACCAATGGCAACTATTAGAATACTCACAGGACTAAACAGAGGTTGGCTCCATAAAGTGAAAAAGTGCGTTGTAAATTTAAAACATTCTGTAAGCACTCACTGAACTGGAAAGGACTTGGGAAGCTTCTGTTGCAAATCTCTGCTTTTGACAGAGAAAGGAACTGAGATTCAGGCCGGGCGCGGTGGCTCACGCCTGTAATCCTAGCACTCTGGGAGGCCGAGGCGGGCGGATCATTTGAGCTCAGGAGTTCGAGACCAGCCTGAGCAAGAGCGAGACCCCGTCTCTACTAAAAATAGAAAGAAATTATCTGGACAACTAAAAATATATAGAAAAAATTAGCCGGGCATGGTGGCGCATGCCTGTAGTCCCAGCTACTCGGGAGGCTGAGGCAGAAGGATCGCTTGAGCCCAGGAGTTTGAGGTTGCTGTGAGCTAGGATGACGCCACGGCACTCACTCTAGCCCAGGCAACACAGTGAGACTCTGTCTCAAAAAATAAAAATAAATAAATAAATAAATAAATGTAGACTGCTGAGCACATACTTGGGATTTTGTGTTTCTAATCTAGCTCCTCAACCCTTGCCCACCTCAGGCTAAGCACCCTGTGCTTTGGTGCCTCCGTACTTCCCAACACCCACCTCATCTGGGGGCCTCGATCCATCTGTCTTTGGTAAGAACTACAGCTACCATTTTTTTGTGCATTTACAAAGTGCCAGGCCTTGAGCTAAGCACCTTGCATACATTATTTTATTCTCACATCATAGGACGAAATAGGTATCATTTTCCCCATTTTACTGATGAGAAAACTGAGGCTCAAAGACATTAGGTGACCTCCCAAAGGTGCTATAATTAGTAAGTGACTGAAACAGCTCAAACCCCTGAGTGGGAAATCCCCAAATTTGTAGGTTCTGGCTTCTTTCCCTTAGCAGTCTCTTCTAATAACTTGTATCTCCTGCCAGCCATTGCTTCCTGGGCGCTTGGGGAAGACCTCTGAGAGTCTATTTGGTCAGTCACTGAAACTGGGCAGGACAAGGTCTAAGACCTCCGGCTGAGAGTCTGCCCTGAGGCCCAACTCTGAGCTTTTTTAGAGTTGGCGGTGAGGATGTTTGTGAAGGTCAAAGACAACCCCATGTCAGAAACAGCCCTGGGAGAAGGAAGGGGGAATAGCCTCTGTGGAACTGAGCCCACGAAAGCCGGCCATTCTGTCAGCAAGTGTCCTGCCAGCTGGTTCTCCAGGAGTCCCCACTGCCACGTTGCCACAGGATGGTGGGAGCTGCAGAGGGCGGCTGACGAGCGGAAGTCCGGCCCGTTAGGAGCGCCAGGAGGGGCAGGTTGCCTCTCGTAGGATCACAGAGGGGAACTGGCCTCTCCAGGAGGGAATAGGGCCCGAGCCAAGCCCTGGGGGACCTGGCCACTTTGGATGAAGGAGAGCGAGGGTGGGATGGGCAGCCTTTCCTTCCATCAGGGAGAAGCTGGGGGTGCTGATCAAGCCATCCGAATTTTCCCAAGCTTCTCGGGTATGCGGTGTGCCCCACTGCGTGTCCACACCACAGAACCTCCACGCGAGGAGTTGTTATTGCCGCGTGGCAGATGAGGAAATTGAGCCCAGGGCCCAGGCATGTGCTAAGTGCCGTGTGATGAGGTGGACCATTCTGGGGGAGGCTGCGGGAGCCATGGAAGGTTCGGTTCCCAAGCCTCAGGAGTTACCTGGGCAATGCGTGGGTGGTTTATCAGCAGAGAAGACAGCAGAGGCCAGAGACTGCTAGAGCAACCTCCGCAGGTTATGAGGCAGGCCTGGGCCAGGGGCTGGAGCCTGGAAACAGGTATGGGAGGATGGGGCTGGGCTGGTGGGAGATTCAGGAGTCTAGAAGGATCTCAAAGATCATCTATCCAACGCACCCGTCTTACACGGGGAAACTGTAGAAACGGAAAGGGGCTTGCCCAAGGGCACACACTGGTTAATGGTAGAGCCAGGCCAGGGAGACCCTGAGAAGCTCCAGGACACCCCCGTTAAACACAGAGCTTCCCCTCCCCACACACTAACGTTGGAAGTGGCTCCATTTCCTCCTATAAAAGACCTTCCTCCCCCAGGGATCAAGCCCCTACCCAAGGCTACCAGGGGTCCCAGTCAGACCCAGCTCAGCGTCTGTCTCACTGTGGGCCCCGGAGGCCTTCCCTCCCATTCCCTCGGCCACAGTTTGCTCATCTGTGATATGGGCCATTAGACCGACTGGCCACCATGGCTCTTTCAGCTCTAAGTGGCCTGAGGAAGGCCAGGCTAGGGATTCTTCCTCACTCTGTGCCCCGCCCCCCCAGTCCAGCCTGACAGGGGTGGGGCCAGCCCAGTAGGGCTCACATGCCTGAGGAGTGAGCGCCTGGTCCCGAGGAAGCAACATGATCTGTAAAAGATCCATGGCCGTCTTTTTGAACTCTGGAGTGGGCGTCTCAGTCAAGTGAGGACCACAGGGGGATTAGCGATGCTGAGAGGGGAGGCAGCCACCTGGGGGAGTGATAGGAAGGGGCGAGGGGGCAGAAGGAAGCAGGAGAGGGAGCAGACTGGGCCAGGGACCCAGGAGAAGGGAAAGCACAAGAGGGAGGCAGGAGCCTGCCTGGGAGCTATGCAGGCAGAGGAAGGGTGTGGGCAGGGGCTTTGAATGATGCCTGGTCCTGAAAAGAGCTTCTGTCGTGTGTCACATACAGCACTAGGCACAAGGAGACCTGGTGGGGAAGGAGAGAAAGCATTAAATTTGCAGCCTGCCAGCCTGATTTTCAGACCCTTCCACTCATTAGCTGTGTGGCCTTAGGCAGGTCTCATGGCCTCTCTTAGCCTCAGGTCCCAACAAATAGCAGTTATGTTCTGTCCTTCACATGGGTGGGCAGTGAGGTCAGATGTCAGCCCTCCCCCAGAGCCTCCCACTGCCCTTGCTGGTCACCTGCTTGTGCCCCTTCTTTCCTCAAGCCTAGGGACAGCATTCAGCCCAGCTGCGGATGGGAGGGGGTGGGGCGAGGACCTTCCCAAGGCTCACTTTGGGTGAGGGGAGTGCATACCTGCTCTCCCCACCATGAGATATTTGGGGCTCCCCCCTTTCCCTGGCCCTGCTTGCCTTCACTACAAGAACTGAATGTTATTTAAAAGATCAGGAGATTTGCCTTAAATAGGCATGGAGTGCTGTGCCAGGCCCAGGGGGAGGGGCGGGGGAGGGGAGGAGAGAAAGGAGGGAGCCGAAAGAGAGGAGAACAACCTCCCCAGGGCTGTGCATAGCCCTTCACAGTTTACCACGCACAGTCCCAGTCTGGGCATACATGCCAGGGTCTTTCTGCTCCAGCCCCAGGAGTGGGGAGAAGGTGTTCAGGGAGGCTAGGAGCCCAGGGATGGGGCCTCCCCTGACATCTGCCCCCACCATCAGTTCCCAGACCTTTGGCCCCTGCCCCAGGGTTGCCCCTGCCTGTCCCCCCAGCCGCAGCTTGTAACTGGACGCCCTCCTCACTCTGCACCTTCCCAGGTGAGCTGGGGCTCTGCTTACTGAACCCAACACCGGCTGGGGGAGGGAAGCGAGGGGACACCGCAGGGTGGGCCTTTGCCTAGAGGCTGAGGCAGAAGGAGGCGAAGGAGTCCAGGCTGTCACTCTCAGCCCCCAACCCCAGGCTAGTGTGGCTCCCGGGGTTCCACTTTCCTCGTCTGGATCACCTTCTAAGTCTTCCAAGCCCCACCCCTCCCATCTAGGACTCAGGAGGCCATCTGTGTCCCAGCAGGGGATGCTCTTGGAATCATAAAGAAATGGGAGTCTTGTTTGTGGGGTTTCTGGGACACAGCTAGTGGGCAAGGAAGCAGCCCATGTTTGATCCTTTGTGCGAAGGCCCTGAACACCAAGGTGAGGCCTCAGATACCTGGTGCCCACCCTGGCTCTGCCTTTTACAGCTGAATGACCCAGGGCCAGCCACCTTCTGCAAGCCTGGTCGCCTCCTCTGTAAACTGAGTCTAGAGATTCCACTCCCAGAGTTGGCAACAGTGCTTTGCTAAGTTATGGCAAATGCACGGACTGACCAGGGCCAGGACCTCAGGTTTGTGGGGAAAGCAGAGGGGGCCAGACTTCCCCTCCCCTTCCCCATGGTGGGTGGGCACAGCCCGGGCCCCCCAGGAGGCTGGTGGGAAGGAAGGCTTTGTGAAAGAGGGCATTCATTTACTCCCGGCTGCTGTTAATGCTCTTTGTTATTCCTCAAGAGAGGAGGCGGGGTGGCCCCTACAGGTGAGAGTAGTGTAGACAAATCTGAGCTAACCTAGAGCAGCGGTCCCCAACCTTTTTGGCACCAGGGACTGGTTTCGTGGAAGACTATTTTTCCACCAGCTGCTAGGAAGGGTGGAGGAGACGGGGTGAGGAGGCAGAGCTCAGGTGGTGATTTGCGGCCCTGTTTTCCTAACAGGCCATGGACCGGTACCTGGGCCAGGGCTGGGGGTTAGGGACCACAGACCCAGAGGGTTTGCCAGCTCCCTGCCCAACCCCAGCTCTTCAGTCATCCTAACACCATCGATTGGCTGTTATCCCCATTTCACTAATGATGAAACTGAGGCTCAGGAGATTTAGGCAGAATATCCAAGGTCATGCCGTCAGGAAGTGATGGAGCCCGTATTTAAACACAAGAATCTGGCTTGAGGGCTCTCTGCTGCCTTTGCAAAAACCCCAGGACCCTGTATGTGGGACTTGGGTTCCAGACACAGCTTACAGTATGGCTTTGGCCAGGTTGCCTAACCTCTCAGAGAATAGTTTCTCTTGTCTTCTTTTTTTTTTTTTTGTATATATGTGAGACAGGATCTCACTCTGTCCCCTGGGTTACAGTGCAGTGGCATCAGCATAGCTCACTGAAACCTCCAGCTTCTGGGCTCAAGGGATCCTCCTGTCTCAGCCTCCCAAGCAGCTGGGACTACAGGTGCCTGCCAACATACCTGGCTAATTTTTCTATTTTATAGTAGAGATGGGGTCTGGCTATGTTGCTCAGGCTGGTCTGGAACTCCTGGCCTCAAGCGATCCTCCTGCCTCGGGCTCCCAAAGTGCTAGGATTACAAGGCATGAGCCCCTACACCTGGCCAGGTTTCTCTCTTCTTAAGATGGGGACAATTGTCCCAGCCTCTTCTTTGGGTTATTGTGAAAAACAAACAAGAGGGTTAATGAACACAGACCATGAGACACTCAACAGATACCTGGTAGAAGCTTCTTAACAAAGGAAACTTCCCAGGCCTCACTAGCAGCCCGCAGCTCCTGGGGTGTCTGTGTGCCCTACAGGCCCGGAGACTGGGAGACAAAGGAGCTGTGGGTCTCTGCAAAGGGATCCAATGACCACTTGGCGCCACCTAATGGCCTATGGCATGTAGTGCTTGGGGAGCCGGAGGGCCTGGCTGCTCTGGGACTGGGGGTCGAATGACCATCGGCCCAGTGGGGATGGGAAAAATACACCAGGACCTCAGGAGGGATAAGGTCAGGCCTACCTGGCACCTCACTGATGCACGGTGAGGGTGAGCACCCCACTAGTCCTGCCATCTCTGCCTGTCAAGGTCCCCTCCCCACATCTTGTACCCGTTGGACAGCTGGGTGGAGACCAAGAAGAGGGCACAGGGTTCTAGTTCCATCTCTGCCACTGCGAAGCTCTTCCTGCCCCAGCTACCTCTTCTGCAAAATGGAAGTAAATATTCCCACCTCTCAGAGACCTGTCTCTGCCTGTGCCTCTGTTCATTTATCAAACATTCTACAAGGCGTCCACTTTCAAAACTCATCCTGCCGAGTGCTGTGGGGACACAAAGACATCTAAGCCAGGTCTCATGGTACCCGGGGATCCTCCCCATTGTAGGGGGAGACCAGACGGACTTATCTACCCTCAGCTGCAGGTCCCCGAGGCACTGAAGAGGGAGCACTGAGATGGGAAATGACGGGGAGGCAGCAGAAAGTGGGACTCACCCCTCACCCCCGACCCAGGTGAGTGTTTTCCAGAGGTGGCAGGGACTGTAGCCAGTCAGGTCATAGCATTCTCTTTTTCTCTTTCTGCCACGCCCTCTGGCCCGGCCCCCTGCCTGCTTCCTAGCTGGGGACTGGCTGCCCCTGAGCTCGGCCCCCTACTGTGGGCCCAGGCCCCTCAGAGCCAGGCCTGCCTCCCCTAACTCCCACCTTCTCTTGCCTTAAAGCCTTTAAAGGGAGCCATGGGCTCCATCAGAGATCGATCGCAGCTGCTGGGTGCATGTGTCCTGCCACTGCGAAGCTCCTCTCTCCTGAATGCCTTCCTCCAGCATGTCCACCTGTAGGGCAGTGGAGAGGAGAGTGGGTGATCCCCACAACTAGGGAGGAGACCGAGCCCAGGGTTCCCGCCCCCACCCCCAGCAGGAGACACCCCCTGCATCAGGGCTGCGTTCTCAGCAGGCGGCAAGCCCTTGTGGTCCCTGCCTGTATGTCATTCCCTGGCAGTCAGCGAGGTGCACACTGAGGCTTCAGAGAGGCGGGGGCTCCGTCCTATTCTGAGGGGCTCCCTGGTGAAGGGACAGACCCACAGCAAAGCACAACACAGGGTGTGTGCTCCGAGGCAGGAACTGACCATTCTGCCTAGCAAGGGGCAGGGCTAGGTCCTAGGAAACAGAGGAAGTGAGTCTGGAAGGGTAATCGGGACATCTCAGGCTGGAAACTTGTAGCAAAGTTGAGGTGTTTGAGGGGGGAGGCGTCGGCATGCGAGGCACCTGGACCTCTCTGCCAGACCCTGCCATCGTGTCTTCTCTGGCTCATCCCCCTAGTCTTGGCTCAAATGTCCCCTCGGAGTCCCTTTCTTAGACCATCCTGTAAGTGAGTTCTCACTGCCCCCCAAGTATCCTCTTTTACTGTGGTCCTCGGCCCCGGGGCCACAGACTGGTACCGGTCTGTGGCCTGTTAGGAACCGGGCCACACAGCAGGAGGCAAGTGGCTGGCGAACCAGCGAAGCCTCGTCTGTATTCACAGTCACTGTCTCCTGTCACCCCCATGCGGGACCGTCTAGTTGCGGGAAAACAAGCTCAGGGCTCCCACTGATTCTGCATCATGGTGAGTTGTGTAATTATTTCATTATCTATTACAGTGTAATAATAATAGAAATAAAGTGCACAATAAATGTGATGCGCTTGAATCATCTCGAAACCATCCCCGCCCTGGTCTGTGGAAAAATCGTCTTCCATGAAACCGGCCCCTGGTGCCAAAAATGTTGGGGATTGCTGCTCTATTCCTTCTTCTGATTACTTAGCACTCGTCACAGTTTGTGATCATCTTCTTACTTGTTTCCTTGTTTGTAATCGTTCTCCCTCCAGCTCTCTCTATGCACCCTGAGGCAGCACCGTGTCCATGCGGTCTACTGTTGGGTCTCCGGTGTCTAGCCCAGTGCCTGGCATAGTCGGGGAACTTGGTAGGTACTTGCGAATGAATGAGCACGCAGGATGGGTGGTGGTCTCCTTCATTCCAGTGTGACCAGACGATTCCTGGGGATATTGTCACCTTCGTTCTGCCTGCTCTGTGCTTCCCGCTCCAGCCCTGCCCCGTGCTCTAAGCAGGTCACCAGGCCTTTGTGCTGCTTTGCCTCTCAAGTCCAGAAGCTACCTGAGGACGCAGTCTTTCCTGGCTTTGCCTCCTGGGTCTAATTCCTTTCGGGGATGACGCTGGTGGGAAGGAGAGGCAGAGAGATGGAGGGTCCCTGAGACTGGGGGGGTGGGGTGGTGAGGGTCCTGCAAGCAGGAGGTGGCAGGGTTCCAGAGCGCCGGGCAGGAGGCACCTGGAGAGGCTGTGGCTCTCAGAAAGCCCCTCCCTGCCCTGCTCCCAGTCCTGGCTGGCAACTACCAGTGCATGCTGGTCCGTGCGGGCTCCCGGGTGAGAGGCTGCTCCTGCCAGCTCCACCCGTCATCCTGACTGAGAGGGGGTTATCCTACACCCAGGGGTGCAGGTTCAAAGTTAGATTAAATTAGATGTCAGGAACCATAAGGTTTCCTGTGCATGTGCCTCCCCAGATAATGTATTCTTGCGTCCTGGCCTGAGGTGCGGGTGAGGGGCAGAGATGTCTGTAGCTCCCCCCGTGAGGCGCTCGCCTGCCTTCCTCGAGGGCCCTTCTGGAGAGCATTTTCCCAACAAGAAGGGGTTGCTAAGGAGAGGACTTTCTGGTGCCCACGTAGTCTCATCTTTAAGCAGGGCAGGTGCATATGAGACCAGGGAAAGCTACGATCAGCCCCTGGATGAGGGAAGGAGCTGGGTGGGTGAGGGCGCCCCAGCAGTGTGTGTGGAGGGAGGGGCTCAGAGACAGGAGAGTCCCAGGAGAAGATACAGAAGCAGGCTCACACCTGTAATCCTGGCACTTTGGGAGGCCAAGCTGGGAGGATGGCTTGAGGCCAGGAGTTTGAGACCAGCCTGGGCAACATATCAAGACCCTGTTCTCTACCAAAAATAAAACAATTAGCTGGGCGTGGTGGCACCCTGAGGGGCCTCTGTGATCTGCTCAGAGCTGGACCTGGGAAGGGGGCAGTGTAGTACAGGCAGATTGAGAACATCCTAGCATATCATGGCACCACATTTAAAGATCCCCCTCCCCTCCTTCAGGCTGGAACCGTCTTCCAGTAATTCGCCAAAATAACGAATACAAAGGGAAGGAGGAGAGGTACCTGCTATATGTTACGTAGGCCTTTTAGAAAACATGGGGTTGTTCTTTTGGCCACGTACATACGAATCTACAAGAAAGGTGATGTGGACATCAAGGGAATCGGTACTGTTCAAAAAGGAATGCCCCACAGATGTCACCATGGCAAAGCTGGAAGAGTCTACACCGTTACCCAGCATGCTGTTGGCATTGCTATAAACAAACGAGGGCAAGATTCTTTCCAAGAGGATTACGTGAGTATTGAGCATATTAAGCACTTCGAGAGCCGAGATAGCTTCCTGAAGCGCGTGACGGAAAATAATCAGCAAAAGAAGGAAGCTGAAGAGAAAGGTGCCTGGGGCCGGGCGCGGTGGCTCACGCCTGTAATCCTAGC
>NW_012147301.1:2730959-2748341 GCF_000956105.1 Propithecus coquereli | reverse complement strand
AAAAAAAAAAAAGTCATCAGAGTGACCATTAGTGAGGATAAATGTTAATAACAGCTACAGATGGAGTTCCTGCCACGTCAGGCCTTTTCAACGATGCTATGTAAAAGGACAGTTACCACCTGCACCTTATAGGTGAAGAAAGCCTCTCAGAGAGGTTGCGTAACATGCCTAAAGCCACGCAGCTGGCGAGTGGCAAAATCGAGGTGGAAAATGAGATCCGTCTCCTGAGTTACAACCATTGGTAAAATTCTTCACGGGCTTTTGTCCTGCCTCCTCCCGGAAGCCCAGAGTGAAGGTCTGAGGCTGTGGGCCCTCTGGACCACCACGGCACTGAGCCTCTGTGTCAATGTCTGCACCATTTAACCGGACGCTGCCTGGGCACCCCCCTCACTGTGCACTGGGGTCTCTGCTGGCTTTTGGGAGACAGGGATAAGTGCCTTCCAGCACCCAGATTTTGTGTCACCCAGCAACCAGCATGATTATTCTCAAACTTCTCCCACTACCGGTGGTTTTACATTTAAGTAGCCATTGCTCTCTTCTATTATCATTATTATTATTGAGAGTCTTGCTCTGTTGTCCGCAGCTAGAGTACAATGGTGTCATCGTAGCTCACTGCAACCTTAAAGTCCTGGGCTCAAATGATCCTCCTGCCTCAGCCTCTGGAATCGCTGGAACTACAGGCGCACACAACACCTGGCTAATTTTTCTATTTCTAGTAGAGATGGGGTCTTGCTCTTGCTCAGGCTGGTCTTGATCTTCTGAGCTCAAGCTATCCTCCTGCCTCAACCTCCCAGAGTCCTAGGCATTGCTCTCTTTTAATTAATCAGACACCTGTAGCTCCAGTGCTGCCTCCACCATAACCTGTGTTTACCACCGAGAAATGATACCGTTTCACTCATAAGCAGAGAACATTAGTTTTAGCTAGCCTGTGAGCACCCCTGGGCAATTTCCATCAGGCTTTTTGATAAACCAGTTGGTTTGTTGATGATTCCTTTCCCGTCAGAACGTCCAAGCTGGAGCCCCAGCAAGGCCCAAAATGAGAAAGTTTCTACGTAGGCCCCTCGTCCACGCTGCAACAAACGCAAACGCCTGTTTGCGTGTCCCACCAGGTGAATTCTCTAGTATGCTCTTGTCTGACTATTGGGGGATGGTGATTCACCTTGTCATTTCATTGTTAGTCACCAAGATCAGATAACTTAGTTTTCCAAACAGCCAATGATACTAACGAAACCTCACATAAGGGTGCTGTGATCTCAGCCACCGTGGTGTAAACACCTCTGCGTGTATGTGCACCAGTGAGAAAAAGAGAGAGGAAGCAGGACACATAGTTCTTACACGATTCACAAGTTTATTTTGTCCTAAATAAATACAACCTGAGAACATCCATTTCAACGCCCCCAACACTATTCCCTGAAAAAGCAGCTTAAAATCCGGGCACACATTTTGCAGTTTCTGTTGTCAGGTCAGGCTCAGAAGGTGCTTGTTCTAGGCTGGGCCTAGCCGTGGAGATGCCCCCACATTCTGTTCTGTTTTGGGCCTGCACCCGGCCTGAGTCTCCCCAGGTCCCTGCTCTAGTGAGGCCTGATGCTGCTCCGGAAGACCTGTCCTCACTACCTCTCCCTTTTGCAGGTCAAAGGGAGGGGTGTTCAGGACTCTGCAACTCTGTGTCCATCCCTTGCAGAGAGCTTTGTCCTCTGACAGCAGGTACCACCACAGACCCATTCCCAACTGGCACAGAAAGGGTACTTATGACCCTGAAGCAGCTCATCTGGGGCAAAAGGAGATAAACTGAGGCACAGCTGGCACATGGGTGGGAAGCACTCTCCCTTTAAAACTGCCAGGAGGCAGAGAGCCCCTAAAGAATGGAGCAAGGAATGCTGGTCCCCTGTCCACAGTTATTCCCTGGGCCCTGGGCCTCTAGGGAGCAGGAGGGTGGGGACACCACCATTTATCTTCTCTTTGTAGCTGAAGCTCAGAGGTCTGGGTCCATGTTCTCCTGGTCTGAGACTGTCTCTTCATCATTTGGGGACTCCTGGATTAGAGCCAAAGAAGCCCAGTCATGGGCCTGTGCTATTCCTCGGGGAACACCCTGGGGGCCAACGTCTCTTTCCCCTTGCCTCCACTCCCAAAGGAGCCAGTAGAGGGCTCTGTCATCCCCACCCAGGTCCTATTGGCCTTCCCTCTGTCCTAGCTCCCAGTTACCCATGGCCACAGGGACCCTCCACTAGGTGACTCCCTCCTACCAGACTGAGGCCCCTGTCCAGCCGCAGGGTGGCATAGAAGTGCAGCACACGGGGGTCACAGCGAACTACCATGGGGTCAAAGTCCAGCACACGCAGGCCCTGCAGGCTGCGGGCCCGGGACAGGGCCACGTAGGCCTGGCCGCAGGCAAACACACGGCCTAGAGAGATCTCCACACAATCCAGGGACATGCCCTGGGGGATGGAGGGACAGAGATGGAGCCAGCTCAGCCTGAAGTCCCTTGCCCTGAAGAGCCTGACCCTTCACTAGCCTGGCTCCTGCCTCTGGATCTCCTCACCCAGTCCAGACAGTCTTAAGACAAGAGGGAAAACATGACAGTGGATGGTTGTCTGAGTAGGAGGGGGACCAGGAGATGCGGCTCTTGGATAAGAGTTGAGGGATGGGGGTGAAAGGAAAGAGCTCAAGCTCTGGGTCAGAAGGTGTGGAGCTTGCCACTCACTAGCTGTGGAACCTTGACAAGCTCCTTAACCTCTCTGAGCTTTGGTTTCTTCCTATATAAAATAGGAATGATTATTAATTACTCTACACTTCATACAGTTGTATCTGTATGTATTAAATTTAATGTATTAAATTTAATGTATCTAGTAGTGGCTCAGAAAATGGTAGGGCATTCTGATCTGTAGAAGCAGAAGGAAAAACAAATGGAAAGAAAAAAAGAAAATGGCGGGGCAGGAAATGGCAGAGGGGAAGTGAACGTGTCCAGGAAAGGGAGAGGGGACTGGACTGAGAAATTCACTAAAGAAAGGTTTATTCTACTCCTGGCCCGGAACTTTCTATCTAGGGCAAGCTCAACCCCCATAAAGCCATCAAGACACATAGAGCGCCAAGGTGCCCCAGGCATACCCTGTCCATTCTCTGCCCTGCCCCGTCCCCACCCCCCACACTGGGTGCTCACTTGGCTCTTGTGGATGGAGATCGCCCAGGCCAGCTGGAGGGGCAGCTGCTGCCGGCTGAGGAGCTGGCCCCCGGTGGCCTGCACCGTCCAGCGGTCCGTGCGGATGACCTCAGTGACTCCACACAGGAACCGTACCTGCGGCAGCCCTGAGGAAGGCACGGAGAAGGCCAACCTTTCAGCCCTGCTGGGCTCAGAGATGAGGAGCGGGGGCCTTTGGCATTTCTTCCTCACCCACTTACATGGGGGCCCTGCTGCACAGCCAAGCAGTAGGACTGCCACCTCCCCCCGTCACTCACCTCTCCCTTCGGCCTCGAACCCGACTACCACCCCTCGGGCGCCATTCACCAGGCCCCGGGACACCGCTAAGTTCTTCACTAGCATCACCTGAGAGGGAAGAGAGAGCATCCCTGTCCCCACAGCTGTCCTGGGAGCTGGAGAGCCGGGGGCTGTCATGGCAGGGCCACCAAGTCCCAATCCTTAGCTCTGCCACCAGCTCTCTGTGACCCCTGGGGCAAGCTGCCTTATTTTTCTGGGCCTCAGTTTCCCCTTGTGCCAAGGAGGAATAACATTTGCTCAGTTTGCCTCAGAAGGAGGTGGTAAGTATCATTAAGGTAACCTCTGTCACGGGGCTTTGAGGAGGATCAGACTCCTGAGGGGTATGTATGTGGGCCACAAGTCTTGAGGGATGGCCCCTGGGTCCTGCCACCCCTCTCTCAGCCACACTGGGTGCCCCTTGGGCATTTTCCCCTTGGGTACCCTTTGGATCGTGAGGAACGTCTCCCCCCATGCCCACCCCAACACCAGGAAGGAATCAGGATTCTCGCACCTATAAGCTATGCGACACGAGACAGCCATGGAGGAAGGTATTTCACTCCCCATTTTACAGATGAGGGGATAGACGGACAGAGCTTCAGCAAGGGAAAGGGACTTGCCTGAGGCAACACTGCTTGGGGGAGCTCCCGGTGCAGGAAGAGGGGAGCAGTGGAAAGCTGAAGACAGGAAGGTAGGTGAAACAGGAGGGAGAGAGGCTTTCGTGTGGTCAGAGCTGGGGCCACTGGCCGCAGAGTGGCCCAGGCAGAGGGGACAGATCAGGGAGGCCCACGCAGGTAGCCCAAGCTTCCAGAGTTTAGACCCTGCCTCCCACTCACCTGAGCCCCCAGCTTTAGCTGCAGGAGCCGGCTAACGGGACACTGGGCATCCAGGGTCTGGGCTAGCTCGGGGTCGCTGTCCACAGCCTCAAAGCTGTGTACCTTATCTGGAAAAGTAAGGCAGTTGGGCAAACAGGTTACAAATCACTGACTTGTGGCTCAGTGTCCAAAAGCACCTATTAGACCAGGACATGGGGGATGGGGTAGGGACAGCTCAGGCCTAGCTGGGCTTTGGAATCAGTCTACCACACCTCTCAAAGTCCTAGTTACTTCTGCAAATGTAAGGGCCATAGAGGTAGGGACCTAAATATCCAAATGATCCCATGGCCTGGGCTGCCACACCTGCCACACCTCCCAACTGGTCTTGCCCAGCCCCAGCTCCCTGTTCACCTGGCAGCTCCTGCAGCCGCCTCTTGTTGGTGAGGGCTACGTCATCCTGGTGGGTGCAGAGCCTCGTGGCCACGATCCCATCCCGCCCTACCTTGTTGGTGGCTGTGGCCCGGAGCTGGCGAGTCACCTCATCTGAGCACCTGTGGGGGTTAAGCTGTCAGACAGAGCCCACCTGAACAGCAGGGAAATTGGGGGACACAGGCAATATGGCCCAAGCAGCAGGCCATGGGGCAGGCCTTGGGAGTGGAAAAGGATACCAGGGCAGGACTTGCTGGCCCCTAGGCTGGCCAACCTGTCCCTTCCCACTTGGACCCCAGACGTGAGGAATGAACATGGTGTGGGGGGTGGGGTGCTGGGCTGTGATCACAGGTGGGCACCCTTCCTGCTTCTGCTCCCAAGTTGGAGCTGGCCACCCTCCCACCCTACACTGCTGCTGCGGAAGTTGGATATGACAAGCGAGCACAGGCCAGAGGTTTGCAGGACCTGGACATGGAGCCAATGTGGACACCCTGCAATACTGGGTACCCTGCAATCAGATCACCTTCCAGGGTAAAATCTAGTCACTTGCCTGCTGCCTTGGGTGAAAAATCCAGCCTATACTTCTATTCTTTCCAATTGCAAGCTTTCTTCCACCTGGAAGACCGGGCATAGCAGCAACTCAAGCGGGACAAGGGGAACGGCATGGAATCTCTACCTGCTCTGCCACTCAGCCTTGTCCCCCGCAAATGCTGGTGTGTGCTGTACCCCTTCCTGTCTGCCTCCTGTGTCTGTGCCAGGGGTCCCCAGGCATAGAAAGCCCCTCACAGCCACTCCACCGCCCGCATCCCATCCCAATCTGACCTGTCTTTCAAGGCCCAGCTCTGGCCCATGTCTTATGCCCTCCTGGCCTCCTTTCTACTTCCACGTTACAGTAGCTGTGGTATTTCAACTTTCTGTCCTAGCTGGGGAGAGAATATGTCGGCAACCTCCCCCCTCCCACCAAGTCAGCCCACGGGCTCTAAGAGTAGAAGGCACTAGGGTGTTAGAGTCAGACCACTTACTGGCCATGACTTTGGGTGAGTCAACATCTCTGAATTTCTTCTGTGTGTCCATTTGTCTGTCCATCCGTCTGTCCATCCTTCCTTCCTTGACACCCACTTTGTGGCAGCCCCTGTGCTGGGTGACGGGGACCCAACCCTGAGGGAGGCTGGGTCCCAGCGCTCACAGAGTGACCTTCTCCTACAGGGCCATGAAGCTCTCGACTACAATCTGCCCTGGGTTGCCCAGTGTCCTGCACAAGGCTTCTCTTCCTGTACAGACTGCTTGTTCCCGAGGGCAAGCATCTCTCCCCCTTCCCTGTGTTCCACTTTGACCCATGCCTGGATGCTCATTCCATGGCCCCTTCTTTTTTTTTTTTTTTGAGACAGAGTCTCACTGTGTTGCTCGGGCTAGAGTGAGTGCCGTGGCGTCAGCCTAGCTCACAGCAACCTCACACTCCGGGGCTCAAGCGATCCTTCTGCCTCAGCCTCCCAAGTAGCTGGGGCTACAGGCATGCGCCACCATGCCCGGCTAATTTTTTCTATATATTTTTAGTTATCCAATTAATTTCTTTCTATTTTTAGTAGAGACGGGGTCTCGCTCTTGCTCAGGCTGGTTTTGAACTCCTGAGCTCAAACAATCCGCCCGCCTCGGCCTCCCGGAGAGCTAGGATTACAGGCGTGAGCCACCGAGCCCGGCCATGGCCCCTTCTTTATCCACCAGGGCCCACCTGCCCAGCCTCACAGCCTGCAGCAGAGAGATGAAGGTCTGGTCTGCCTGTCTCCACACCTGAGTCAGCTCCAGGGTCACTGGTACACAGCTCTTCCAGCTCTTGGCCTGGAGGGGGCAGGACGGGGATGGGTCAGGGAGCAGAGCAGACCCCCACGGTGGGCAGGGCCAGGAGCTGAGTGGTACCTGGAAGCAGAACTTGGGGGGCTGGGAGCCCTTTGTCACAGGCGGCAGCTGCAGGAAGTCTCCACAGATGATGAGCTGGATCCCTCCGAATGGCTTGTTCTGTTGCCGAACAGCTCTAGAGAGGAGCATGGGGTGCTTTAGGTGCTAGGGTGGGCGGGTTGCACACAGGAAGAGCACCCAGCCCTCACTTACTGCCTCACCGTACACACTGACCTGGCCACGGCCTCCAGCTTGTCAAACAGGTCCGCCTCCACCATTGAGATCTCATCAATGACCAGCCGCTGGCAGTTCAGCCAGCCCTGCCGCACGCCTGGCCTTTGGGCCAGGGCCACACACTGGGCCAGGGGAGCCTGCCCTGAGCCGATGCCTGTGAGTGACACTATTCAGCCTGGGCCAAGACCCAAGCACCTCCTTAACCCTGACTGCCTCCCTTCCTTCCCACAGGCCTGGCTTGCTCCTAGCTCAAGCCCCAGGGACTCCCACTTACCTGCAAAGGCATGGAGGGTAGTGCCCCCTATGTGGCATGCTGCCACCCCAGTGCTAGCAGTAGCCACAGTGCCTGTTGGGGGCAACGAGCCCAGGATACGCTTCAGCAGGTAGGACTTCCCTGTCCCTGGGCAAAGGGCAAAGTCAGGGCTGCCTGCTCCTCTCTCCCACCCCACCTCTGTCCTCCTACCCCCTCTCTGCCCACTACCTGCGCTCCCAGTGAAGAAAATGCTCTGGCCTTTCAGGACGACCCTCAGCACAGCAGCCTGTTCCTCAGAAAGCTGGGACTTGGTGGGTGGCAAGCTCAGCCTCTTCACAGGCAGGGGCCACTTTGGGGCTTCCTGGGGGTCACAGGGCTGTCTCAGGACCTCCTTCTACCTCTGAGGCATTATCGCCACTCTTCCTGGCCCCGTGCAGTGCTAGGCCTGGTAGCTCCATTTCTCTGATGGCTTCAGGCTTCAGAGCCCTTGGGCAGCCCTGGTTCACACAGAGATCTTGCTGGCAAGTCTTGGGGTCCAGGTCTCTCCTTGGGTCCTGAAGCCCCTCAGTGTGTGGGTCTGGATCCTTCCTCAGCTCCCTCTCCTGGGTTCCCTAACCCTTCCGGTCCTGTCACTCAACTCCCCTTCTCACTTCTCTATCACAGACCTGCCTCTCGCCCCAAAGCACCAAGCAAATCCCTGGCTAGCCAGGGCCCTTGTGCCATTTCTGTCTTCTCGCCGCTTAATCTGAAACCCCAGCGGTCTGTGACCCACCTGCCCTAGCCCGCAAACATTGTCAGACCCATCAGACTTTGTCCCCTCCTCTGAGTGCACTGGGGGCTGCCCCTGACACTGCTGGCCACGTCATTCTCTCCAGAATCTCCTCTCCTCTGGGCCGGCTGCACGCTCCTAGTTTTCCTTCTGGGGTCTCCTTTCCAGGCCTCTTCTGCTCTCTCTTTTCATGTGGCCTGGGCCCCGTTTCCTGTTTTCAGGCACCCGGTCTCAGGGGTCACACTAGGAGAAGCACAGGTGCGACTCCCACACCTCCGTCATGCTGAGATGTCCGGTGGCCACCTCCTCGGAGACAAACGGCAGCCCCTTCAAATACCCACACCGGCTTGCCCCCACCCTGGGCCTCCTCGGTCTCTCCCATGTTGGAGAGTGGCACGCCCACTCCCAAAGCACCCCCTTTCCTGTCCTCACCGTGCTAGGTCCGGCCCCAGTCTGGGGCTCCGCGGGCCGCTTCACCAGCGCGGTGTCCGGAACTCGAGTGGCCGCCCCGCGCCGCAGCTCTTCGGGCTGCACGGGGCTGACGGCGACGAAGTCGCGGGGCCGCGGGCCGAGCAGCTGCGCGCGGGCGGAGGCCGGCCCGGGACCCGGGGCCGCAGCCAGCTTGAGGCGCAGCGTGCGCAGGAAGCGGCGCAGGCGGTCCGGGGGGCAGTCGGAGAGCAGCAGCTGCACCGCGCCGGCCCCGGGAGCGCCGGCAGCGCCGGGAGCGGGGACCCGCAGCGTGCTGCGCCCGGCCGCGGCGAAACGCGTGAAGAGGCGCGCGGCGCGCAGCGGGAAGCAACGCGGCCGCTCGGCCGGGCCCGGCGCCTGCAGCCGCAGCGTCAGCTCGCGGCGCTCGTTACGACCCAGGCTCAGCGCGGCGCTGCGCAGGGCCCGGCGTCTGCGCGGCTGCCCGCCCGGGCTCAGCTCTTCCACCGCCACGCGGCACCGCAGCTCCGCGTCCTCGCATTCCGCCGCCGCCGCCGCGCCCGAGGGCATAGCCGCTGCCTCCGGAGGCCTGCGAAGAGACCCGGGCGCAGGAGCCACGGAGATTCAGGGGACATACCGGGTGGTATAGCGGCCGTGACTGGAAGCCCGGTCAAGGCCACACAGGATGATGGAGGCTGTCACTGGTAACACGAGGAAGTCACAGAGACGGTGACAGAGCCCCTAGGCTAAGCGAAAGCCCACTGTGAGCGGTGCCCTGCCACGCAACGCTGCTGCAGCGGCTCATCGGCACCCAGGATTGGGGGCGTCTCGGCTGTCCTGCAAGGGCCGCATTGGAAGCGGGGCGGGGGGTCCCTGCGCAGAAAAGCCTGCTCCCGAGAGACCCAGGGCCAGCAAGGGAACCCTCTGGGTCCTCTCTCCGGGAAGCGGGAGAATTGCATGCGGGGAGGTGGGAAGGGGAAAGACGTGTAATAAGCGCCTTCTGTCTCCCAGGTACTTTCGCTGGTTGATACGCAGCCAGGAGGTCTCACTATTCCCTGCGTACAGAAGCGGAAACGGGCTGCCCTTCATCAGCCACGGCGGCTGGCAGGGGTCAGAATCGGTGTGATTCTCATGCCCTGGCGCGTCCCACCTTCAAGTGGGGATGGGGTGGAAAATATCTGGCTAGGGAAATTGTGGGGGGACCCTGGGGTCCGGGAATCTGTGCTCCCTCAGTCTGACCCACTCCTCTGCCCCTTCCAGACTGGGACCCCTAGAAATAACAGGCTTTCTGCTTCCCACCTCGGGGTTCAGGCAGACACTCACTTGTTCGGAGACTCGGATGAACAAGCTGATCAGAGCCGGCTTGTTGGAGAAACTACGAAACTGGGAACTTTCAAATTCTAGGGCTAGAAAATCATCCTATCACCGGCTGGCTATTTAAATTTTCCAGCCAACCAGAGGCAGGGGCGTGGCAATGGGCGTGTCTCTAGGTTTGTTCCAACTAAAGACAAGCCTGGAGCTTGGGCTGTACCAATCGCACACCCCAGAGCAGGGAGGTCTATTGTGGCGGCCGAGCATACCAAATCGAGTGGACGAGTGGGAGTGGTGAGGGGAGGCTGCGGCCGCGTCTGGGCGGCGCGTAGTGCAGTGTCAACCAACGCGGCAATGAAGATTTATTTTCAGGATCACCCTTCCAACACATTCCCTCTCCTCTCTACCCTGCACACAGCGGCTGGACTTGGCCTTGGGGAAGAGCTAGCTCCCGTCCCTCGCAGCCTTGTTTCCACTCAGTTCCAGCTTCCACTCCTGGGCAGACCACCCCGAGGCCTGCCCAGTCCGCTGCACCTGTCCTGCAACTATTCCCCCTTCTCTGCCTTTGTAAGGGGCATTTTACGCATTTGTCTTTCCCACCCTGCCTAAGGTCCGTAAGTGAGGAACTCAGACCTGCGGCCGGTGCCAGAGGGTACAAGGGAAACGTGTGAGTCCCTGTCTCCAAGGAATTCTTGTCCCTCTTGTTTCACTGTATACTCAGAGAATTTATGTTTAATTATCTTTTTTCCCTCATAGAAGCTTGGAATTACCTGACTGGAAGGGCTCTTACGGCTGAGTCCAGCTACCACATTTTATAGACAATCATGGAATAAATTGACTTCGTTTTTCAAATGAGGAAAAAAACCAAGGCTCCAAGAAGTTTTACTGAAGGTCCCATGGCTTATATATAGATAGCAAGACCAAGCCTTGAACCCAGGTTGCCTGCTTGCTTAACAATGACACCTGCTTAGCTCTCATACCTCACTGCTCCCAGGCGACTGGCCTAACTTCGTGAAGGGCAGAGCCTGGACTGGAATCTCAGCTACTGACAGCCACTTCGATGCCCCAACCCTGCCAGGTAGACGTTACCCTAAACAAGTTTCCTTAATGTCTCAGACCTCTGTTTCCTCATATGTAAAAATGAGAGAAAGATAAAAATGTTCTAAAATTGATTGTGGTGATAGTTGCCCAACTCTGTGACTATACTAAAAACCATTGAATTGTATGCTTTGAATGGTTAAATTATGTGGTATATGAATTATATCTCAGTAAAACTGTTAGGAAGAAATCATAGGAAATATTTTTCCTCTTCAATATCGTCTTGACATATATTGAGTACCGGTACCATAGGTCATAATGAGTGTATAAATAGGTTAAGGAAAATCTTCAAGGTCATTATGGCAGGCAGAATAATGACCCTCCCCCAAAATGCCCATATCCTAATGCCTAGAATTTTTTTTCTTTTTTTTGAGACATGATCTTGCTCTGTTGCTGGGGCTCAAGTACAGTGACATCATCATAGCTCACTGCAACCTCAAACTCCTGAACTCAAGTGATCCTCCTGCCTCAGCTTCCCAAGTAGCTGGGACTACAGGCGTGCACGACCACACCCAGCTAATTTTTCTATTTTTTGTAGAGACAGGGGATCTATATGTTGCCTAGGCTGGTCTCAAACTCTTGGCCTCAAGTGATCCTCCACCTCAGCCTCCCAAAGTGCTAGGATTACAGGCATGAGCCACCACCCCAGCCTCCTAGAATTTTGAAATGTTAGTTTACATTGGCAAAAGGGACTTCTGAGTCTCTTTAAGGATTTTGAGATGGGGAGGTTATCCTGGATTATGTGGGTGGGCCCAGTGTAATGATAAGGGAAAGAGAGAGACAGAAGAGTCACAGAAGCTGTGACAAAAGAAGCAGAGTTCAGAGAGAGAGATAAGAGAGAGACAGATGTGAAGAGGTTACTTCTGGCTTTGAGGATGCAGGAAGGGGCCATGAGTCAAGCCAAGGAATCCAGGAGGCCTCTAGAAACTGGACAAGTCAAGGAAATGGATTCTCCCCTGGAGTCTCTAGGAGGAACGCAGCTCTTGATTTTACACAGTGGACACATTTCAGACTCCTGACCTCCAGAATGACAAGGCAATCAATCTGTGTTGTTTTCAACCACTAAATTTGTGGTAATTTGTTACAGCAGCAATAGCAATAAGAAACAAATACAGTCATACAGGCACATGGCTAGAAAGTGGAAGAGCTGGGATTATGAACCCAGGTCTGTCTATTTCCAAAGGCTGTGTTCTGTCTGCCCTCTGTTCAAAATGGGCCTGGCACACTTACAGCCACTCCCTTCTCCTGTTTCTCTGTGAGTAGCCCAGACTGCTTTGAGGGAAGGCACTGGGACTTCCAAATGGATTTTCCCCCAACATTTCTTTTCTTTTGGCTTTCAAACTTTAAAAAAAAAGTATGGCAAAATATACATGACAAAAAATGTACCATTTTAACTGTTTTTCAGTGTATAATTCATGGCATTAAGGGTATTCAAAATTCAATAGGTATAATCATCACCACAATCTTTTTCCAGAACTTTTTCATCATTTCACATAGAAATTCTGTACTCACTAGACAGTAATTCATTCACCATTCCTCCCTCCTCTCAGATCGTGGTTATCCCATTTCATTATGAAAATATTCCAGTACATATAGAAAAGTTGAAATAATTTTAGTGAATACCCATATACCCACCACCATTCTACAATTAATAGTTTGCTATATTTGTTCTGTTACATGTCTATACATCTATTCATCCTTCCACCCGTCAATCCATCTTTTTGTTACGAATTTCAAAGTTGCAGACATCAGCACATTTCACTTCTGACACTTTAGCATGGATAGCATTAACTAGAGTTTATGTTGATTTTCTTTTTTAACTTTTTTTCAGAGAAGGGGTCTTGCTATGTTTCTGGTAGCCTCCACTAGCCACATGTGGCTATATAATTTTAAATTCAAATCAATTAAAATTAAATGAAGTTCAAGTTCAGTACTCAATAGCTACATGTGGCTAGTAGTGACTACATTTGACAACGGAGGACAATCTCCCTCGCTGCATAAAGTTCTGAGAACATTATCATCACCTAGAAAGATCCCTCGTGCCCCTTCCCAGTCAATTCTTGTCCTCAATCCTCAGAGCACCCTGTTCTGATTTTGTTTTCACCATAGATTAGTTTAGCTTGTTCTAGAACTTCTTATAAATGGAATTATACAGTACGTATTCTTTTGCATAAGGCTTCTTTCATTCAGCATAATGATTTTGAGATTCACCCAAGTTGATGCGTGTATCAGTGGTTGGTTCCTGTCTATTGCTGAGTAGTATTCCGTTGCATGGATATACTACATGTTATCTGTTTTTCTGTTGATGGATATCTGGACTTTCCGTGGATTTATGTTTTAATTTTTTTGTGTGAATACCTAGGTGAGAAATTCTAAGCCATAGAGCAATTGTATATTTAGTTTTATTGAAACTGCCAGGTCTTTCTCCAAAGTGGTTGTATCTCACCCGCGTTTTCACCTGAGCAACAGCGAGTGCTTGCGGGGAAAGGAATGAAATTCACAACCGGACACCGCCTCGCGGCAGATGAACAGACCTTGGGCTCCGCCCTCTCCCCCGCCCCAGCGGCGCTGTCCTGTCAGCTGGATCCTGATTGGCCGGCGGGGGAGACAGGCGGGGCCAGAGGGAGCCCTCACATCTGGGGCCGGACTTCCTCCTTTCCTGCTTTGGGCGGTTCTCTCCGCATCCTCCCGGCGCTCTGTTCGCTACTGCCACCGTGCGGTCAATCCGGAGTGTGGCGCAACGCTGCTCCTGATCGCTCCTAAACCAAAGCCTGGTTTGGAGACAAGCTCTCAGGAGGAGCCGGTTTTCTTCATTCTGAAATTTCCTACTCGGGACTCCTTCCACACACGTCTTATCTGCCCTCTCTCACTGAGAGGTCTCAGTCCAGTTCCTGGCTCATTAATAACAACTGCAATGACATTAGCACAGGGCGGTTTACAAAATGCATTTTCAGCAGTATCTCATGTGACACTCAAAAGTACCCGTCCCCTCCTCCTTACGATCCTTCCTCTCCAAGCTTTTTCCTCTCCCGCTTTTGCGCCCGAAGTTTACAAGAACAGTCTTGTAGAGGATCTGAAGAGGAAACAGTATTTGTTTCGCAGTCTTCCAGCTTCCAGAGCACTATCTCACCTCGCACCGCTTCGACACTGGGCGGCAGACGCTCATTTCGTTGAACCTCTCATGCAGCCGATGACTCCCTCCTTGACTCCCTCCTCTCAACTTCCACGACATCACACTCTCCGGGTTTCTTCCTAGCTACTGGCTGCTCCTTGTTAATCTCCTTTGCTAAAAAATCTTCCTCGATCAGACCTCTCATTGAATCTTCTTTCTTTTTTCTTCCTTCCTTCCTTTTTTCTTTTCTATCTCTTCCAATTCTATGACTTAATTATCAACTATTAATGCATGCTAATTTCCAATATTATGTCTCCAGACTGCCCTTTTTCCCAGAACTCCAGACGATACTTCCGCCATTTGTCTTCCTGATATTTCCACATGGATGCTAACAGGCATGTCAAACTCACTTTCTCCAAAACAGAGCTCTTAATCTCCTTCCTCAATACCAAGTACACCTGTTTTTCTCCTGTCTTCATCATCTCAGTAAATGGCACCACCACTGTGGGCTCAAGTTAAAAACCCACATCACGTCCTTGACTCCTTCTTCACCTGCCACGTCCAATCCACCACTGAAACCTGTTGATTCTGTCTCCAAAATGTGTTTTGAATCTATTCACGTCCCTCCATCCCCACTCCCACCCTAGAACTTGCAGCTTGTTATCTCTCTCTTGGGTTACAGCATTTGTCTCCTAATCTTCACCGGATTCCCAGCCTCCACTCTGCCCCCCTACAATCCATTTTCCACTCTGCCCCCACTACAGTCCATTTTCTAAACAGCAGCAGGTAGGATTTTTGTAAATGTATAAATCAGATTTTGCTGCTGCTCCAGTTACAAGCCCTCAATGCCTCCCTGGACTATTCCTCTTAGCATAAAACCTACAGTTCTTACCATAGCCTGAGGCCAATTTCCCCCTTCCTTCCACTGTGACCTCAAGCCTGTCATGCTCCCTTGCTCACTAGGCTTCTGTCACACTGGCCTCCTTGGTGTTTAACACCTAAAGCCCTTTCTTGTGCCAATGTCTTTGTACTTGGCTTTTTCCTCTGCATAAAATGCCCTCCTCCTTCTTCCCCACCTCTTTGTGTGTCTGTCTTTTTCTCATCTTTCAGGTCTCAGCTGAAATATCCACTCTTTAGAAGGGCTTCTCCCCACGACACACCTTTATCTAAAAATGGGCTCCCCCAGTTACTATTTTATACCTGTTTATTTCCTTAATAGAACTTATCACATTCAGTTGTTATCATGTTCATTTGTTTACTTGACTTTGGTTCCTCTCTTCCAGCCTCATGAAAACAGGGATCATACCTGTCAGGTTTATGGCTTTGTCCCTTGTGTTTAGAACAGTGTCTGATGTGTGGTAGACTTTCAACAGTTATTTATCGAATGGATGAATCAATGAATAATGAAACCATTCTCTCCAAGTCCTGATCTCTCTATCTCTTTACTATCTCTCTCTTTTTTTTTTTTTTTTTGAAATGCAGATACCTTTACTATCTCTTGAACCTGTCCCCACCATCCCAATAACCACTGCCCTGGTTCAGGCTCTATCACCTCCAACCTGTATTTCTGGAACAATCTCCTACTCAATGGACCTCTCTGTCTCTCTTTCCCCAGTCACTCCTTTTTCCACTCAGCAGTCATGAAAATCAGCTTGTAAAATGAAAATGAGATTGTGTCACACCTGGCTTCAAGCTTCAGCAGCCCCCTGCTACTTGCGGGAGGAATTTCAAATCCTCAGGTCGGCACTCAAGGCCCTTAGTGCTCTGGCTCCTGCTGCCTCCCTGGTGGCATCTTACAGAACTCGCCCCTGCAGCCCATCCACCTCACATATGACCACAACACACAAAAACTGCCTACAGTTCCCCTAACAAGTCAGGATGTTCTGTAAGTTCTTACTTTTATGAAATGTTCCTTCTTCCTGAACTCTCCCTGTCCCCCTTCCCCCACCTCTCAATCCAACCAACCCTGCTAGAATACAAATCAGGCCCTCCTCTGGGAACCAACTCTCACCACACACTGTGTACTCCTTCATCAAAGCCATTATGAAGGCTTGCCTGCCATCCTACTGGTTCATCAGCTATCCAAGGCAGGGCCCAGATCTGTGTGGCCTGGTCACACAATGCTGCCCAAAGGGGTCATTCAGTAGGGAGCATGGACTGTGGAGTTAGGCAGGGTTCAAATCCGTGCAAGTGACCTTAATTTCTTCAAGCCTCAGATTCTTGATCTGTTCAATGAGGATGACAATTGTATCTGTTTCATGGATGGGTACCTACTGTAAGGATCAGATGAGATATATGTGAAGAGTTAGTACAGTGAGCAGATACCAGGGCTTCTTTAAGTGAATAGATACTTCCAGGATGATGTATTGAAAAGCACACCCACTTAAGAGGCAGTTGATAATTTTTTTTTTTTTTGAGACAGAATCTTGCTCTGTTGCCCAGGCTAGAGTGCATGGCATCAGCCTAGCTCACAGCAACCTCAAACTCCTGGGCTCAAGCCATCCTCCTGCCTCAGCCTCCTAAGTAGCTGGGACTACAGACTTGTACTGCCATGCCCAGCTAATTTTTTCTATTTTTAGTAGAGATAGGATCTGGGGTCTTGCTCTTGCTCAGGCTGGTCTCGAACTCCTGAGCTTAAGCGAATCTCCTGCCTCAGCCTCCCAGAGTGCTAGGATTACAGGCATGAGCCACCGCACCCAGCTGCACTTGAAAAATTTTGCTGGTGATTATATGGAACACATGCAAAACAAACTCCATTACTTCCACACCCCGTAACTTTCAGTGACTTCCAATTGCCCAACACAACCTACAAGGCCCTCTCTACACTGTGCTCTGTCTGCTTCTCCAGCCTGGCTTCTATACACACACATTATGCTGCTTCATGCCTCCATGCCATCACTTACATTGTTCCCTCTGCCTAGAATGCCTGTCCTATCCTTTTGCCCTGGTTTTGGTGCCTTTCCTCTATGTACTTATACTCTCATTTAACACCTGGCAATCTCCCCCAACAGAGGACAGGGCCCCTGAGCCCTGCCATTGTCTCCCACCAATTAGTATAGGGCCCGACAGACAATTAAGGCAAACAAAACATTTGTGTTGAATATGTGGTACGGAGGCAAAACCAGAGAGGGCCAGCATGAGCTGGATGGGGAAACTGAGGCCAGAGTGGGTGTCAATTACTCCCAAAAATGACAAAACCGTCTTGATATCAAGGCCAGCCTGACCTCACTGCCCTCTCCCCTTCAAGGGCTGCTTCTATGTTACGGCATGAATTTCCCCAGGGTCTCTGGTCTGCCACAAATAGAACCTGAGTTTCCACATAGATCTTCTGAGTCCTTGGGCGTAAGGTGCAATGCTGCACAGCTCTGCAGATTGAGGGAATAAAATCATGTGGTACCTGAAAGAGGCCATCACATACACTGACTTTCTCAGATCCACAGGCTTGATTTTCTTCATTCCTTTAGATAAAGGAACCCAGGCCCACTGGGTGTGGTGGCTCACGCCTGTAATCCTAGCACTCTGGGAGGCTGAGGGCGGAGGATCGCTTGAGTGTTGGAGTTCAAGACCAGCCTG
>NW_012147301.1:2714821-2729481 GCF_000956105.1 Propithecus coquereli | reverse complement strand
GAGGCCCGCGGGACAGATCGCAGAGAGCCGCCGCCCGGCCGGGCGTCGATGAAGGTGGCCGACCCGCGCGGCGCCGGGAGTGAGCGGCGGAGCTGCAGGACCGCGGGGGACTCGCCATGGAGGAGGAGGTGAGGGCAGGGCCCGGCGCGGGGGCGGGGCTGGGGTCTTCGAGCCCCTCACGGGGTTTGGGGTCCTGGGCTCAGGCCCTCGTTCCTGCTCGCCTCAGTCCCGCCCATCTCGCCGATCTGGGGACCCTCGCCCCTGTACCCCAGGCAGAGCCTAGGCAGATGGGGCGGGGGCTGGGGCAGGAATCCAGATCGGGCACTTCGAAGACGCGTCCTCCTTCGGTATCTCTTTGGCTTTTGTCACCAGCTGTGGGGCATCGTGTTTTTTGTTGTTCCCATTGGATTGACAGGGAGACTGAGGCTCCGTCGAGTTTGATGACTTGTTGGGAGTGGCCTGGGCTGCTGTGTTCGCACCCTGGTTACCGCGGACTCCCCGTGCCTGTCAGGTCTGATCCTGAGGGGACAGACTGTGTGTGTGTGTGTGTGTGTGTGTGTGTGTGTGTGTGTGTGTGTTGGGAGGGGTTCTGCAGGTTCTGGGGTCCCTGTCTCAAGGAATCTGAGGCAGTGACCATGCCTTGGTGGCAGGAGGACTGAAGAAGTTGCTTTTTTCTCCCTTGTATAAGTCTTTTTGAATCTTCTTCCCTCCACCCTCTCCCCTGCTCCACGTCTATCTGAGTGTGCTTTAACCTAGGAGTCAGCCCGCCCAGGGCCCGATCTGGGCCTCTGCCTTGCCCACGTCCCTGGGAGGGCTAACTCCCAGAAGGAGCTGAGGGCTGGACCAGCAGTGCCCCTTGAGCCTCCTTCTACTCCCTTAGGACACTCTTAGTCTGGGGTGGAGTCAGGCTCTCTGACCCCTGCCCTTTGCTTGCAAACTCAGTTCTCCCAGCAGCCCCATCATCCAAAGATCCAGCATACAGCAAGCACTTAATGTATGCCTATGGAATGAATAAGTTAGAAAGAGGGGCCTGCTGGGTCTAGAGGGAGATGAATTTGCTTCTTACCCGAAAGGGGTCCCAGCTTCTGCCCCTCCCAGCCCAGGGGAAGGGATGTCTTCGCTTGGATGGGTGGGGAGGAAAGATGAAGCTTTCTCTCTTGGGGCAGCCCTGGCCAGCTGGGGAGCCCTGAGTGGACCAGGCTGCCTGTGTCCACCTCACTGCCCCCCCATCAGTGCCAAACTCCCTACTTCCCAAGGCCACTGTTAGGAGCAGCTAGGCTGTCTGTCAGGGTGCCCTCCAGGCCAGGCCCTGCATTTCTGTGGGGTGGTAGATAAGTCACTTCCCCTCTCAGCCTTCATTTCCTCTTCTGTAAAATATAGGGCCTGGCCTCCTCCCCTGGGCCTGACGGTGTGACTGTGGCCCCTTCTGTCAGAGTGGGTGGAGGTAGGGGGCACAGTCAGGCCACGGTGATTTGCTGTGGTTTCTTTCTTGCTGTCAAGGTGGGGCTGCTGTCTGCCCCAGGCCCCCACTGCGATGGCTGGGCTCTCTGGCCAGGGCCTCTCCCCTTCTCCCAGAGGATATGGGTCTGCTCTGGCCCCCAATTAAGGAATATTCTCTGGGGATCTCCTGGGCCTGGCCTAGCTCTGTGCTCCCCTTGGTCCTGAATCTCTAACATTACTGCCCCCAACCCCTGCAAGCCTCACCCTCACAGCCAGGGGCCCCCTATCCGCTACCTCCCCTTTGGCATCCCTAAGTCTGTTTTCCTCCCACTTCTTCTCCCAGTAGCTTCCTCTTGTTTCACTGGGCCTCAGTGCCCATCTTTGTTTCTCTAAACCACCTCTTAGATCATAGTCACCTGCTCTGCCCCATGACCCCCGGCCGTCTTCATCACCTCCCTTTCACATGGCTGCTTTCAGCACTCCTGCCGGCTTTGAGCTTATTCCCTGTGCCCCAGTCGCACTGGACCAAGACCCTCCAGCCTCAGTGACCTCCTCTGTACAGTGGGCTGGTGTCCCTGTCAGGCTGAGGCTTGGTGAAGAAGTGCTGGTCTGGGCACTGGGCACCTGCCCAGCTGTGTTCTCTGGGCCTCAGTTTCTCCATCTGTAAAATGAGAGGGGTGGGTGATCCAGAAATGTGATGATGTCTGTGCAAAGCTTTGGAACTGCGGGTGTCAGTGGGGGTGTTGTTGCTGCCGTTGGGGTAAGGCTGGCAATCCTGGCCCCAGATTTTCCCATCTCTGCCCTGGGACTCTGCCCCCTTCCCCTGCCAGGTCTTTCTCTGGCTCAGCCTCTGTTGCCTCTGAGCTGCCCACTTGCCCTCAGCCATCAAGAACAGGGCAGTGTCCTGTCCCATGCCTGGGTTTGTGACGCTGGGCTCGTCTCTTGCCCTTCTGGGCTGTACTCTCCGTTTCTGTGTGTAGTGAAGGGGTTGAGAGTGCAGGGTCTCTGGCACCTGTTTGTGCCTTGCCTTCTCTGCGCCAACGCATGCGTCTCTTCCGCTCCTCAGAGCCCCACGCAAACCCTGCCTTCTGCAAGGGTCTCCCGCTAACCCCAAGCCCTTACCCCACCCAAGAGCTAGGAACGGTGGATCCGGGTTAAGTGTGGGATCCCGGGTAAGTGCCCTGTCAAGCAGGAGATGCCCCCCAGCCCCTGACTGGGGACTTCCCTTATGCAGGGTCTGTGTGGCCCCCAAAAGACTGGAAGTTCCCCCAGGGCAGAGCCTGTGTATCCTCTCTCTGAATGCCCCATCACAGGGCTCTGACACGGTGGGTTCTTAATAGAGTTTGGTCCCAGGACCTTTGGGTTTAGTCAAAGGGCAAACGTCATCATAAGCTGCCTGTGATGTGAGGTGCCAACAAGGTTTCTTCTGCTGGTCTCTGTCTCTTTGACATAACCTGTATTATGGCTTTCCATTTGTCCTTTCTGTGCACAGGGTCAAGGTCGGTTTTTTTTTTTAAATGAGTGACCCAGAGGCCCTCTATGTCAGGCAAAGGGGAGCCAGGCTGGTGCTCGGGGTGCCACAGGAGCTGCTCGCAGTGGGCAGGAAAGGGCCGGTGAGGATGGATGGGCGGGGAGAGGGTGAGACAGGAAGAACAGTGGTCAGCTGGTTAATGAGGAGAGAAGGCTGAGAAACTGGGCTGAGCAGGACAAAACCTCTCCTGTGAACCCTGCCAAGGGGAGGGGCCCCTTATTAAAACTTACTGGGGCATAGCCAGGCCCCCTGGAGGGAGGGGTCTGAGGGCCAGGGAGGGGGGCTGAGTGGAGGCTGGAGGCAAGTAGGACCCTGGCCTCCAGCCAGGCCTCCCCTGGGTGGCTGCTGCCGTGGCTGGGCTTTGGTTCACACCATCTGCAGCCCCTTGGCTGTCCCTTCTTCCATCCCAAAGTATTATCCCGCCCAGTCCTGTCCCACCCATCCTTCGAGGTCCTGGACTTGCTTCCCTAGCTAATTCAGTCATGGTGTGCAACACCTGGCCCAGAGGTGACAGTGATCTAGGCACAGGTTCCAGCCTTGCCCCTGGGAAGCTTCCAGCTGGTAGGAAGTTTTCAGGGGAGGTCACAAGTGGAGGGAGTTTAGAAAGGGGTGTGGGATCCCATGGGGTGGTGGGTGGGCCCCCTGAAAAGCAGGAGGCAAGCTTGGAGCTCAGAGTTGGGGGTAGCAGCTTCACCCTCCACAACCCCCACTGCCTTGTTCATGAGAGACCAAGAGTGTGGTCTGCCCGTCTGGGCGTGGAGGGCCTGGGAGGCGGCCACAGTGCTGTAGCTGTGGGTGGGGGTGTGAGTGTGAAATGCAAGGTGGGATTTCCCATTTCCCAGTTCTCCCCTTCCAGTCCTGGGCCTGTGACAGCCTGCAGGGGGGCGTCACTGAGGGATTAGGCCCCTGGGGGTCACATAGCCCACAGGCTGAACACAGGGTCTCAGTAGTGATGTGGGGAGTGGGAGTTGGGTACACGATAGGATGGGAGAGCCTCTCTGTTGTTGTCAAAGGGCCCTGAAGTCCCTCTTCCCCTGGACAGGGTGGCTCATAACTGGCCAGCCTCCTACTTCCTCATTCCTGTATCCGGGAAGAACATTTGGGACCATCCCACTTCCCCATTTCTCTTGCCATCTACGAGTTAGGGGGAGATCCTGAGAGGGTGCCCCATATTCCCGGAGCTCCTGGAGGTCTGAGGCCAGCAGCTGTAGTCCAGAAAGGCCTTGTTCTAAACTGGGAGTGCGGCCCAGGGAGAGGGTCCCTGTGAGCCTGAGGGGACGGCAGTGACAAAATAGTGTCATAGCAATAATGACAGCCACCATATGCTAGGTTTAGGGTATCCTAGGAGCTGCTTTATGTGCCTTATCTTTATTCAGCAATAAACATTTATTGAGCACTTACTGTGTGCCAGACGTAGTCTAGGCACTGGGGCTATAGCAGTAAATCTCTGCCCGCATGGAGTTATACTCCTTACCACGCCTGCTGTTAATGTCTCCATTTCACAGATGAAGAAACTGAGGCTTGGAGAGGTGAAGTGGTTTGCCTCAGTCTGCACGAGTGGGGCTGCAAAGCCCAGGCTCCCAACCACCAGCATGTGCTGTGCATAGAGGGAGCGGGGGCCACAGAGGGAACCAGGCTGACACTCCCCAGTCGTGACAGAGACCAGGGAAGCCAGGCCCTTCCCAGCTCCTGACAGCTCACCACGCTTGTATCTGTCTGGGCTTGTCCTTCCAAAGGCAGCTGTGGCCACAGGGTATCCCTGGGGAGAGGCATGCCTCTTTTAACTGGGGCCCCTTTCTTGAGTTTTATGTAAATTATAATGTAGTCAGAATTAGTCAGTGCTAATTTCCTTCTAGCAGCCTCTAGATCGTGTCATGCTCTTGACTGGCTCTCCTCTCTCCCCTGCACACTCACCACTCTGGGTACCAGTCAGTGAAACACAGTGGTTGGCAAATTGGGTGTATTTTTATTTTCATTTCATAGATATTTCTTTTTTTTTTCTTTTTGAGACAGAGTCTCACTCTTTTGCCTGGGCTAGCTTGCTTGCTGTGGCATCAGTCTAGCTCACAGCAACCTCAAACTCCTGGGCTCAAGCGATCCTCCTGCCTCAGCCTCCCGAGTAGCTGGGACTACAGGCATGCGCCACCATGCTCGGCTAATTTTTTCTATGTATTTTTAGTTGTTTGATTAATTTCTTTCTATTTTTAGTAGAGACGGGGTCTCGCTCTTGCTCAGGCTGGTTTCGAACTCCTGAGCTCAAACAATCCTCCTGCCTCGGCCTCCCAGAGTGCTAGGATTACAGGTGTGAGCCACCACGCCCGGCCTCATAGATACTTTTTGAGCACCCATTATATGTAAAAGAACAGGGCTGGGTGCTGGGAACCCAGAGGTGAATCCAATCCCGACCCTGTCTGCTGGGCATGTACCTGGCGCCCAGCCACCCAAGCAGGTAATCAATGGGGCACAGAATGTCAGTGGCTGGCCTTGAGGCTCCAGGGTGGCTACCCATGTCCAGGAGAAGGGTGGTTGAGCCCTTCTGGAACCCTCCCCAGTTGTGGTAGCTGCCCTGAAGTCCTGGCCTGGGGCAGGGAGGAGGGCAGAGGAGCATCCTGCTTTGGGGCAGGAAGCAGGGGCTGCAGAGTGGGTTCTCTGGAAGGGTGGGGCAGACAGGCAGATTGCCATGCAGCCTCCTGACGCCCTGTCCTTCTGAGCCCTGTTCTAGGAGGCCTCCCTGGGCCACCCCAACCTGAACCAGCTGTCCTCTCCCTGCCCCCTGTTTGTTTCCCACGTAGCATTTCACATGGGTTAATGGTTTCTGTGTGGGTATATGTTTGTTCAGCTCCTCTTCCCCCTGCTGTGAGCTCTAGGAGGGCAGAGACTGCGTTACTTTTATTATTTTTATTCTTCCCTGACGTAAGCGCTCAGTGCAACATTTGTTGACTGGTTGAATGAACACGTGGAGGCAGAATGGGGGAGCGGGAAAAACGTGGGGTCAGAGAGACCCGCTTTGAATTCTGGCTCTGTCCTCCTCTAGCCAGGAGACTGGCAAGTCATTTCTCCATTCTGAGCTTCAGTTTGCTGTGACATCATGACAATGATGCTACCACCTTGGAGGGTAATAGTAAGAATTCAATGAACGACGTGTGTCAAATGTAATACGGTGGCCAGTATGAAGAGGCTGCTGCTATTATTACTGTTATTATTTCCGATGTTGGGTTAGGATTATCTGCCCGGGGCGGTTGTGGGGAAGCTCCCATAGGATGATTTCACGGGGATGCATCCCTTGTGTGGCCTGGGGACCATGGGGCATGTCCTGGTGCTGTCTTACAGGATGTGAAGGAAGGGGGCGAGAAGCCTCAGGGAGCAAGGACGGCGGACAAGGCTGGCTGGGTCAAGAAGAGCAGTGGGGGCCTCCTGAGTTTCTGGAAAGATCGATATCTGCTCCTCTGCCAGGCCCAGCTGCTGGTCTACGAGAACGAGGTAAGGACCAGCTTGGCCCTCAAGCAGGTTGGGGATTCTGGGGCAGGGGCAAAGCGAGGGCAGCCCAAGCCAGGACCCTGGGACTGGGGATGGAAGAGCTATTCCACTTTTGACATGCTGTACAACCTGGGCAAGCGCCTCACCTTCTCTAGGTCTCTGTTTGCATGTGAGGCAGATCTGGGGTTGCTGGATGAGGGATGCTCTGTGGACCAACCATATGTGCATCTAGTGTGCGAGTCTCTTCTTCTCCCTCGGCAAGTTTCCGTAAGAGTGAGTGTTCCAGAAAACTGAAGCCTGCTCCATTTAGCGGTGGTAGTAGAAATAATAATTAGCACTCATACTTCTTTTTTTTTTTTTCTGAGGTAGGGTCTGGCTCTGTTGCCTGGGGCAGAGTGCAGTGGTGTCATCATAGCTCACTGCAACCTCAGACTCCTGGGCTCCAGTGATCCTCCTGCCTCAGCCTCCCGAGTAGCTGGGACAACAGGAATGTACCACCACACCCAACTAATTTTTCTATTTTTTGTAGAGACGGGGTCTTGCTGTTGCTCAGGCTGGTGTCAAACTCCTGGCCTCAAGCGATCCCCCTGCCTTGGCCTCCCAAAGTGCTGGGATTACAGGCGTGAGCCATCGTGTCAGGCCTTAGCACTCATACTTATTTGGGGCTCTTACATATGTCCCTTATGATGGAATAGTCCCATGAGAGTGGTCATGATGTTGCATTTTATAGACGAGCATACTGGGGCTTAGGGTGGCAAAATGACTGCTCAGCATTTCACAGTGAGCGGAGGAGTTAGGCCTAGAAACAAGTCCAGTGCTCTTTCCACCAAGAGACACCAGCAAATAAACTCTAAAACTTATTTTTGGTAGAAATTCTCTAAAATATGTTAAATATTCTCTGCCTTCTTCAACAGAAGGTGCTGGCCTCAACTGAATCTCTCCCTGGTAGCTCAGTCACTTGTCGGACTGTTTGGTACTGCCAGACTGTACTTTTCAGCCTTTCTTTCTCCTTTAACATCCAGCTGCTGGTTGCCATTTCTGCTGTCCTTGTGCCTCTAACAGCCCTCACACCTTTCCACTTCAAACTTTTGTTCCTGTTCTAGTTTCAGGCAGGCTCGGTATTTGCACAACTAAGGTTGCTAAAATTGTGTGTTAAATAAGAGTCAATAAAGCTGTAGGTGAAGACTTGAGGAAAGGTGGTTTCTCCTTGCAGATGCGGTTTGTGTTCTGGGTGTGAGGCTATCACAGGGCCTGTCCACTGAAAACGGGGCATCTCTACGCGTCTTTGGCAGATGAAATGCGCGGGGAAGAACTGGCTTGGGAGCAGAGGAAGGGGCAGCCTCCCTTCCTCATCAGCCTCTCTCAGCCTGCCTCAGGATATCTTGGCAAATTCATCATTGTCCCAGGCCAAGAAAGACTGGGCATCCTGGATCCAGGTGATTAAAGCAGCTGCCTTTGAGAAGCACCTTGCCTGTCCTGCCTGAGTCTCTGGCTCGTGGAGTTGGGGTGTCAGGGAAGCAGTGGGAGGAGGGCAAAGAGATGAGGGTGGGCAGACAGCCCCCGTCGGTGTTCTCTACTGCTGCTCTCACCAAATCGGGATGTGCCAGCGAGGAATGTGGCAGCAAGGGATATTTTTATCAATAAAGGGGGTTGTCACAGCTTCCTCCAGAGCCAGCAGCAGCAAGAGTTGAGTGACAGGCTCTCAGCTGTCAGCCCTTCAGGCACTGCCAGACTTGTCCTGGACCGCCTCTCCACATCTGGCCATGGCTGGGAAGCAGGAAGATTTCACATCCCCCAAACATGACAAATCCAAATCACGCTTTAAAAAAAAAATCACTATTAAAAACTTAAATGCAATTTCAAGAACTTAGCACTCGGGGGTGGGGGAGCCTGGCCCAGGAGTAGGAATTGAGAAATGCTTATTAGCTCAATTCCTTTTTCTGATGTAAGGAACTAGGCGAGTGTGAACGGCTCTTGGCTGTTTCCTCGCTGTCAGAAAGGCTGACATTCCATGGATGCTGCCCCCGCCCAGTGCCTGCTGGTTTATCCCTTTTTCTGAGCTGCAAAAGGGCTGGGATGATTCAGCGGCCTGGGGTGGAGAGGAGACCCAGGACAGGCAGCTGCGGGGAGCCGGGTGGTGGAGGTGGACTGACGTTTTTTTCCCAGGCAGAGGAGGGAGAGTGCATTTTGGCCGCTGGTTGTCCAGCTGGGGGAGGCCTGTGGACATGGGGCAGGTGAGCTGCTCTCGCTGGAGTAGGGATCCTTCCTCAGGCAGCTCCCCTCCTCTGGATGTCCAGGGAGGAGGAGACTGGTCTCAGTCTGGGCCATGAACTCATTGCAGCAAACTGGTCCTACGTACGTCCCTCTCGAGGGCTCCTTCTTGAAAGTTGCTGTGGAGGAAACAGAAAGGAGAGCAGACACGGAGAACAGGGGAGAGAGATGGCCACACAGGAGTTGGGACTGTGCTTTCCCATGTGCCCCTAGCAACCTCATGGGGTGCCTGCACCTGGCAGTGCCGTGTAGAAGTTTGCATGTCCCCAGCAGTAAGTGGCAGGGGCTTCAGAGGAGAGAGAGCACCCAGGCTCAGGGGTTTATGGTGGGGGATGGGGAGCTTCTCAGAGCAGGAGGACTTTTTTGGCCCTTATGTTTAATGGAGGAACATGGAAGGGACTGGAGACTAGGGACTGGAAAGAGACACCTGACTGAGCGTGGATGGGAGTGACAAGGCCACCCTGGCTATCTGTCTCCTTTTCCCTGAGAGGCTGAGGAGAGTAGCTCAGTGGTTTTCCACTTAGGCTGTACAATTGTCTGCTTTAAAAAAATTCTGAGGGGCCGGGCGCGGTGGCTCATGCCTGTAATCCTAGCACTCTGGGAGGCCAAGGCAGGCGGATTGTTTGAGCTCAGGAGTTCGAGACCAGCCTGAGCAAGAGCGAGACCCCGTCTCTACCAAAAATAGAAAGAAATTAATTGAACAACTAAAAATATATAGAAAAAATTAGCCGGGCATGGTGGCGCGTGCCTGTAGTCCCAGCTACTCGGGAGGCTGAGGCAGGAGGATCGCTTGAGGCCAGGAGTTTGAGGTTGCTGTGAGCTAGGATGATGCCACGGCACTCTAGCCCGGGCAACAGAGTGACACTCTGTCTCAAAAAAAAAAAAAAGAAAATCCTGAGGTCTGGGCCTCATCCCCAGAGATCCTGGTACAATTGGTCTGGGGTGTTGCTGGGCACTGGGGTTTTTAAAAGCTCCCAGGTGCCACCAAGGTTGAGAAGCTCCGGTTAGAGCAGTGATTTTCAAAGCTTCACGTATGTCGGAATCACCTGGAGGGCTAATTAAAACTCGGATTGCCAGGCCCATTCCCCTGAGTTTATGACTCAGTAGGGCTGAGGCCCCAAAACTTGCATTTCTAACAAGTTCTCAGGCGGTGCTGATGCTGCTGGCCCGGGTCCCACACTGGAAGACCGCTCGTGTAGAGCAACCTATCGCTAAGGCACTGACCAGCCGGCTCTGGGAGGAGTGTGGTGTGTTGGAAAGCGCCCTGGCCTGAGAGTCAGAGGATATGGTTTGAGTTGGGCCCTGCCCCTTGTATTTGGGTCTGTGGCCCTACAGCAAATCACGTCGCCTCCGGGCCTCATTCTCTCCATCTCTAAAAGGAAGCAGATACTGGGGCTCCAGGCTCTCAGGGTTACTGTGAGGTCAGGAGAATCAGGGACGCCAAAGTGCTCACCAAGTGTCAGGTTTCTTGCTGTTGGACATCAGCAAGAGTTTCCTTAACTTGTTGACCAGTCTCCAGGGGAGTGTCCCTTCCTACCCCCTCTCCCCCACCACTCAAAGGGCCAGATTCTGCTTCCCTGGACTCTCCAGGATGAAAATGTGCCACACCCAGGAAGTTGTTCCAACTGGGTCTCTGCTGGGAGGGGATCCCCTGATGGCCATTGAGGGAGGAGCTTGTCATAGGCAGCTTGCCCAAGAGACACCTGATGGGTAGAGCCCGTGGAGAAAACACTCCAGTGTTGGTTGGCAGGAAGGCAGCCTGGCCGGTGTCCAGGGATGACCTGGAAGAGGCTGGGCACTGTCCTGGCCACTGGCCCTGCTAATGATGAAGCCTCGGGGTGCAGGCTGTAGGAGTGGGCTGCTCTTAAAGGAACATTGTCCCCTCCATTGTGCATAGCCTGCAGCCTGGGGTGAGGGGCTGCTGTCCCAAGCCAAGGGTCAGCAGAGGTAGGAGCCAGGTGAGAGTACCAGCTCAGGATCACATGTGCCTTGTTCATCATTCATCATGCTTCCCTCTGTGGCTCTTCCTGCAAAGTCTTTCCCCCCCCCCCATTTGGTGACATCCTGCATCCCTCTTCCAGGCTATCTCTTCCACAGATCTCTGCCTGGCCTCTGGGCCTGCATGGACCCCCAGGCACCTTTGGCACCCTTTTCTAAGCCTCTCTAGCTTCCTCTCTCTTTCCTCCTCTGGCCTTAGTCACATACCCCCTCTGGGCTGTGTGTCCCCTTCCCCATCCAGATGGTGAGCCTTGCAGGTGACCCTGCAGCCAGCACGCACTTACCAGAGTCTGAGTGCCACATCTTGGTGATTGATTGACGGCCTGAGGTCCTCCCTCTGACCACGTGATGTCTTCACTGAGTAGGATCAGGGTCTGGGGGTGGCCTGCGTGCTTGAGGGTTGTGGGGTCTGCCTCTCACCAGCTCGTGTCCCCTCTGTCTCCCTCCCCAGGATGAGCAGAACTGTGTAGAGACGGTGGAGCTGGGCAGCTATGAGAGGTGCCAGGACCTTCGTGCCCTCCTCAAGCGGAAACACCGCTTTATCCTGCTTCGGTCGCCAGGGAACAAGGTAGGGAGATGCCTGCTGCTGCCTGACCTCCATCCAGGCCAGGGTCTGTGTGGGAGGTCAGCCCCTGGAGGTCTAAGGCAGGCTGGGCCCCTTGAAGAAGCCTGCAGGTTTTCCGTTGAGCATGGCTGAGGCTTAAACCCAGCGGCCACCATAGTTGGACGTTTTACTCATTTGGTGTTGGAGTCTCCTCAGCCCCTGGTTGACAAGAGATACACTTAGGGCTCTGCTGAGAGAGCTGTGCCCTCCTCTCCCTCCCAGCCTTGGGGCCTCCATCTCAGGCTGTAGCTCTATGGTAGCCTTTGGGAGGCGGGGCTCTTGGCCCTACCCCACACTCTGGGGGAGGCCCTGGGCTGAGGCAGGAGGACTAGGGATGAGGTCTCCACCCCACCAGGCCTCTGGCACCCTGACATAGCCTGGGGTAGAGAGGAGGGTGTGGCCTCCTCTTCATCCCAGGCCTTCCTGGGTGGGCCACCCCTCCTGCCCCCTTGGGAGGCCTGCAGCCCCAGCTCTTCTCCCCTTGGACTTTCCTTTCTTGGCTGTAGCTGGGGGAGGGCTCTTGCTTAAGAGATTCCTTTCCTGAGATGTGTTGTATATGCATATGAAGTTCGCTGTTTGCACCACATTTCTCTGGCAGGGAGTCTGGTGGGTGTTGACACATGATGTAGCTTCACAGATGTCAGGAGGGAGTTCAGCTTTGAGGCTGGCGTGTACAGCACCTCTCGCCAGCTCGCGCCCATCTGCAGCTGGGCCACGCCTCTGCACGTCATGCAGAGCCTTTCAGAGTAGGGCTGAGTCACAGAGGCCAGGGGTTGGGGAGCAGGTCTGGTCTGGGCCTGCTGGAGGCCATTCTGTTTCTCCCCCAGCTTTAGGGGCCTGGAGCTTGTCCTCTGTGGACCCTGGGGAATACCATGATGCTTTGCTCATTGACCTTTTGCCCTGCTCTGCGGGGGATGGGGACAGGGAAGCAACTGAGACAGCAGTGGAGGGGGCTATGGGGCTCTGATATTAGGGAACTGGAAGAAGTGCCCCAGGGTAGGGGCAGGTTTATAGTGTCATGCGGGTTCCTGGGGCTGGGCCTAGGTTTCACTTGACATCTGCTGCTTAGGGCTCTTTGAGGACAAGGAGAGTCACATTTTGGTTTTTCAGGCCCTAGACCCCCCCCTCAGTCCTGGAGACCTACTTTCTGTCTGAGTGGGCGCTGAGTATGTGCATGTGAGTTTGAGAGAGATGCAAAGTGCATTATATGTGACGGTTTCTGCCGGGCTGTCTGGCCCTTGTGTGTGCACCTCTTTACATGCAGGTGAGCATTCGCCTGGCATGGGTCTGTCCAGGTGTGTGTCTCTTTAGTGCGCTTATGTGGATGTGGGGCTCAGGGGCCTTGCCTGTCAGTCCTGTGCGAGTGCTATTCTGTGGGCCACCTCCTGGTGGTGGATTAGGGGGGTCATCACCTTCAGAGAGGCCTGTTTGTGCAGCTGCGTTCTCAGCTGCTTCAGCCAATACCCTCCCTGCTGTCTCCCCACCCTGCAAGAGTTCAGGTTGGCTCTGGGAACAGGACAATCAAACTGGAGCCAGGGTTGTGGAGCAAGTGGTGGGTATTACGGGGTGGGACAGCCACTCTGGTTCCAGTTCAAGGGCCCCTGACCCTCAGAACCCCCAGGAACTCACAGTGAGGGCTCCCCAGAGGCCAGATGGTGGACCTGGCCCGAGCACCACATTCCCGCATCTCTCACCCTCCTTTCCTGTCACCCTGGGTGTTCCCATCCTCAGTGAGGCCTCCAGCCTGCAGGAGGTCACATGACCCAGGCTGTCTGGTCCTGAGGCCGCCTTTTTTTTTCCCTCTAATCAAATAAACAAAGACTCCAGTGTCTTGCATGCCCCTCTCCCCCTGCCTCTCCGTCCCCACACCCCTGCCCATGAGGTCACAGGCAGACGCTGCCAGGAAGCAGGGTGGCCACTGCTGGGCCTTGCTGCCCTGCTGGTCTTGGCCAGCCTGGCCCTTTCCTCTTTCCTGCCTCCTTGCTTCCCCTCCCCCTTTTCCCTCTCTGCCATTTTGTCCTTCCCCTTCTCCCAGCCCTTGTAGGCCTATTCTGCAGCCATTGGCATCTAAGCTCCTAGCAGGACCTGTGTCCCTGGGGCTTCTTGGAAGGGCTTGGGGCAGGGACCTGTGCAGCCTGTGGGCTTTGGGACACAGGGGTGGGGGTGGGGCCAGAGGCACAACTTCTTGGTGTTCTTGTCCCTGTTGTGGAATGCCTGGCTCATTCAGCGGGGATTACACAGGTTTCCTTGGGGTGGAGCCGGGTACCATTTAACCTCGGGTACCATTTAACCTCGCATTCCCTCTCCTCTGGGAGCCCTTTGGCTTGTACCGTAGTAGGTCTTCCCTGAGGCCATTTCCCTCTCAGGGAAGCAGAAGGGATGGGCAGCCTGGCTCAGGTGAGGCGGCCAGGGGAGAAGCAGCTGCAGGTTGGGTTGGGTCCGATGGTTCTGTTCTTTGCCCTTTGAGGCCCGGAGTAGGGAGTCAGAGGTCTGAGTCCCAGGCCTGCTCTTCGGCGCACTCCTGTTCCGTGGGCTGCTGAGTTCAACTGTATACTTCTCAAGCTCTCTGGGATGCGAAGCCCTGTACCAGGCAGGGGCCTCACAGCTCAGGGCCCATGAACAGGAGTAGCAGCTGGGGTCAGAGGGGCTCACCCCAGGCAACCTTTCTGGCAGCTCCTGTTGCAAAGTTGGGTGGCCTTTGCAGTCCCCAGATGTAGTATGGTCCTTCCCAGAGCCCCCAGCAGCCCTGATGACTGGGCTGAGAGGCAGTTGCCACGGTGCCCTGGGGATTCTGACTTAACTGCAGATCTGCTGCCAGGATCGAATTTACCCTGGTCATGCAAATGAGCATTTGGCTATGCCTGGCGTGGTGGGGGTGGGACCCAGGGCTCGGTATGAGGAGGCGGCAGTGGCAGCCACGAGGAAGTTATATAATGAGGGTGCTGAGGGGGCCAGACTGCAGGTTACATAACTGGGAGAGTGGGGGCAGGGAAGGCGCTATCTAGCACCAGGGCGGGGGGATGGGCAGGCTGGTGACCGCCAACAGAGAACTAGGGCATCTTGAGGTCAGAGAGTAGGCAGCGGCCCAAAAACAGGGTGAGGGAAGGAATCTTGGGCCAGTTCATTCATTTATTGGCTCATTCATTCAGTAACTATTTACTGAGTGTCTACTATGTGCCAGGGCCTGGCTTTAATCGTGTTTAATTCTTTCGGCATTGCTTTATAGTAGGAAGTGTTATCCCATTTTACAGATGAGGAAACTGGGACTGTTTTGTCCAGAAGGAACGCAGTGGTGTTAATTCCTGTTACTGAGCATTCACTCTGCCCAGTTCCAGATTT
>NW_012147301.1:2697565-2714136 GCF_000956105.1 Propithecus coquereli | reverse complement strand
CCTTCCCCAGTAGCTGGGACTACAGGTGCATGCCACCATGCCCAGCTAATTTTTCTATTTTTTATAGCTGGAGTGTTGCTGTATTACTTAGGCTAGTCTTGAACTCCTGGTCTCAAACAATCAAACAATCCTCCTACCTCAGCCTACCAAAGTGCTAGGATTACAGCATGAGCCACTGCACCTAGCCTAGAGTTTCTTTCCTTTTTAAGGCAGAGTAATATTCCATTGTGTGTATATACCCCATTTTGCTTATCCATTCATCTGTCATGGACACCAGGGTTGCTTCCCCTTTTTGGCTGTTGCAAATAATGCTATGAGGATGGGTGTACAAATTAGATGTTATACATCAGTTTTTACTGATATTCATGGCTCCACGAGGCAGGTTGTAGTGGTATTCTCTTCTACAGATGAGGAAACTGTGGCCCAAGGTCAGATACCTATAAGTGGTGGACTTTCTGGCTCAGAGGCCCTACTGCGCCATCTGCGGCACAAGCGGCTGTGTTTGCACGGCCACGCTCCTTCCTCTCACATCCTGTCTGGGCGTTGGGCCTGGCAGGGATGGGGCTCTCCGAGCTGCCCCCTGATTCTAACATAGGAGCTCGAAGCTCTGGCCTGAGATGGGAAGGGACCCATGAGTGGTGTGGGGTGGGGAGTCACGAGCCATGGGATCTACTTTAGGCCATCTTGGCCAAGTCCTGTCCCATCTGCTGAGCCTCAGTTTGGTCATGTGTGTGGTGAGGGGATTGGAACTGACCCTCCAGTGCCCTTCTCTTTTATAGTTTCTGATTCAAGGCCAGATGGGGAAACTGGGGCTTTAGGAATCCATATTTTTCCACTGGGGCCAGGGTTAGGTGTGGGGTTCACTGGAGAGCTGGAGGTGGCCATGGTTCCAGTGGGCCTTCACCACTGGACACCCCTCACGCCTGTCACCTCTGTCATCATACTCAGCCTGGCGTGGATGTAGACCGGCACTGTTCCTACTTACAAAGAAAACTGAAGCACAGAGAGCGGGCAGCTGGCCTGTGGAGTCCCGTGGGATGGGACCAGATCCAGGCTATTTCTGCGGGGCAAAGCTGATTCCAATCCACACCTCTGGCAGCCGTGTGCTGGGGGGTGGGGGTCCTTCTCTGCTGGATCTTTCCCTTCCTTTACCCTGAAGTCCAGATGTGAGACCTGTTGTTGGGGTCATTTTGGTTTGACTTTGGGATCTGCAGTGGGAAGCCTCTTTAAGATGCCAGACATGAACCTTGTCAAACATCTGCCACCCACACCACCCATCTTGCCTGCAGGTCAGCGACATCAAATTCCAGGCACCCAGCGGGGAGGAGAAGGATTCCTGGATCAAAGCCCTCAATGAAGGGATCAACCGAGGCAAGAACAAGGCTTTCGATGAGGTGCGATGCAGTCCCATGGACAGCTGTGTCCCCTGTCCCACCGTGTGTGGTCTGGGAGAGGACCCAGCCCCACCTCACCCCGATCACCCATGATTATGTCACTGCGATGGGGCATCTGTTGTTGCTACCTCATTTAATTCTCACAACAGCCCCTCAAAGTAGGTGGTGCTGTCCCCATTTTACAGATGAAATGGAGGCATAAGGAAATTGAGTAACTGGTTTTAAATTAAAAGGCAGGTAAGTGGTGGGGTAGAATTTGATTGGTTGCCACATGCATCCTTTCCAACCCAGTCTCAGTGGAAACAGCAAGTGGGCCCAGGCCAGAGCGAGCTGGGGGGTAAGCTGAGAGCTCCCTTTCCAGTTTGCCCATGAAGCCCAGGACGGGCTGGCTCTCAGCCCTGGGCTTCCCTGTCTGTCTGCAGACTTCAACCCCTGCACTGTAGTGGGGACCGTGGCAACAGTGGCCACAGTCAGGCTTGGGGCGGGCAGGATTATCCCACGAGGCCAGGATCTCCTAGGGAGGATTTGTCTCTGACATCATGGATCCTTTGCTGTTCACACTAAAGTGGGCCTGGGGGCCACCAGGGTGATGCCTACCTTGAATTGCAGAAGACTAAGACCTGAGGGGAGAGAATCTTCCCAAGCAAGTCCCCTATTAACACTTACGTCCCCTGACTCTCCGTCCATGGTTCCTATGTCATGTACTGGGTGACTGTGTCATGCTCAGGCCTTCACTCCCTGGGGGGAAATGTCCCCATTCCATGGGAGAGGGATGATGGGACATAACATAGATGTTAGGTGAGGCCACAGGAGCCATGAGCTGGGTCTCAGCCCACCGTCTTGGTGGAACAAGGCCCACCTCTCCATCGAGGAACAGAGACAGACCCCCAGTTGGGTCTGAGCACCCTACTCCCCATCACAGGGGCAGGCTGCTCTGGCATTCAGAGTCCGGCTCTCCCACATGAATCTGGTTTCTTTTGAGACAGGGTGTTGCTCTGTAACCCAGGCTGGAGTGCAGTGGCGTGGTCATAGCTCACTGGAGCCTCAGACTCCTGGGCTCAAGCGATCCTCCTGCCTCAGCCTCCCAAGTAGCTGGGACTACAGGCGTATGCCACCATGCTCAGCCAATTCTTTTATTTTTTGTAGAGATGGAATCTTGCGATGTTGCCCAGGCTGGTCTCAAACTCCTGCCTCAGCCTCTCAAAGTGCTGGGATTACAGGCATGAGCCATGGCGCCTGGCCTCCCATGTTAATGTTACTCGGAGGCTTCCCAGCTACTCCTGACTCCCTTTCCTTACCCTCAGAGAGAAGATGCTGCCCTCCAGACACCCAGGCCCAAGGGGTAGAGGCCCTCCCCTTTCCTGGGTTACCCTATAGGTCCTGGGAGAGTGGCAGAAGCCAGGTACCAGGGAATCATGGGTCCCTCCCCCAGCTATTCCCCAAAGCAGCCTCAGCATTGCTTATATAATTTGCAGTAGACTCAGGGGCAAGGGCTGATAGCTCTTATTTGGGCAGGAAGACTGAGGCAAGAAGGGCAGTTGCAGAGAGGGAGAGCCTCAAACTCTGCAAGAGACCACCAGTGGCAGTGTAGAGTCACAGAGGGAAGCAGGGTTCCAGAAGCAGGGAGACACCCAAAGAGAGGACAGTGGTGGGACACTGACCCTGCCTTTGAGTCAAGTCAATGCCTGGGTATTTCCCACTTTCCCCAAGGAGGCCTGGTGGGGGCTGACCTGGTTCCTTCTCCCTCCCAGGTAAAGGTGGACAAGAGCTGTGCCCTGGAGCATGTAACACGGGACCGCGTGCGGGGGGGCCAGCGGCGCCGGCCACCAACAAGAATCCACCTGAAGGAGGTAAGGCTTTGCCCCAGCTTGGATGGTGGGAGGCAGTGGAGCCTGGGATCCAGCTCCTTTGGGTGGCAGCCAGGCTCGGGGCCACCTTTTCCCTGAGCACACCTGGAGTTGGGGCTTCCTGAGTGGTGTACAGGAAGGGTGTTGGGGGCAGCTGTGTCATATGTACACGGGGTGTGGATGTCTCTGAGCCCACAGCCTCCTTCATTTGTCGAATCCATACACATGTCGAACCCGGCCTTAGCCAGAGTTGGTACCACAGGGAAACTGAGGCCTGTGAGGGTAGTCCCTTCCCCTTAGGGCTCAGCTTCCAGCTGGCACATAGGCCTGTCCACAGACTGCTTCAAGCAGAGCCTCTCTGATTTTGTATAGGGGAGAGATCTGGGAGGTCAGAGCGGGAGGGACCATGAGGAGCCACTGGCATTTGAGCTGCCCCTCGAAGGATGGGAGGGGTTTCAGGTGGTGGACTTGGAGCGAGGGCATCGTGTGGAGGAATGGCGTGAGCTGGTTCAAGGTGCGGCGAGTGAGTGGCTCCGTTTGCTTGGGAGATTGGTCTGAGAAGGTGGGTTGTGGGGAGGAAACTGGCGGCCTTGGCTGCAAGAGCTGGGGCTGGGTGGGAGAGTGTGTTCCAGAGGTCAGTTTGAGGCCCTGGGCAAGGAGAGGGAAAGGCAGGGGTCAGGGAGGGGGTGGGGGAGGTGGGCTTGCCAGGCTCAAGGAGGGGGTGTCCATGGGAGAGACACTGGGAAGCAGGAGCTACCCAGGCTTAGGACTGAATACGGGACTGGGCAGAGGGCAGGTTGTCGGAGGTGCCCCAAGGCTGGAGTCCTGGCGCGTGGAGGCCCTGGGCACAGGGAATTTGGGAGAAGGTAGAGGTGAGGGGGAGGGGCAAGCGAGGAGCCTTGTTCGGGCCAGAAGCTGATGGGCAGGCGAGGGGAGGTTTGGGAGGTCAGGAAAGAGCCTCAGCAAATGATACCTTGGAGGGGGCTCAGCAGGGAGCCAAGGAAGAGGAAGCCAGAGAGGCAAGTGGCACATCTGGAGAGAGATGGGCATGGGACCAGGGGGTCATCAGCCAGGTTGGCAGCCACAAGGGCAGGACCGAGGAAAAGGCAGGTGGTGGCGTCTATGGCATATTTCCTAAGAGAAGGAGTCCATGTAGGGCAGGGGGGTGGGGTGGGGGTGACACCATGTGGGGAAGGACCCAAGGTCACCAGAGGATTTGTTTTTGTGATGAGATAGGCTGTGCCTGTCTGTCAGCAGGGGAGCCCGCAGAGGGAGCCATTGAAGTAGCCAGAGAAGGGGAATGCTCTGGGGTGGCGGGGCAGGGAGGGAGCAGCGTGTGGGTGTGTGTTGGGGTGTCTCTGGCGGTCCCTAGTGACTGAGAGCGTGTGCCAGCCAGATCCTGTGGTGCATGTCAAAGGGAGTGAGGGTCCCAGCCATCTGAGGGGCCTTGGGAAAGGCCCCCTGCCCAGCCCTGCTCCAGGGCCCCTGAGGCTCCCTGGAGGGTCCCCATGACCGCGGGGCTGCCGGGTGTCTCCGTGGGCCCCTGGAGCCTTGGCGCAGCTGTTCTGTGGCGGTCAGCTGTGGCCTGACGACGTGTGGAGAGTGGGCACAGGCTGCCGCGCAGCTGGGCAGGCAAGGGCTGGAGAAGGGCTGGCCGTTGGGACACAGGTCTCTGGAAGGGCATGCAGAAGTGAAGGAGCTCGAGGTGACTCGAGAGACCTATATGTGAGTCCTGGTCCTGTCACCAGCTGGCTGTGGGGATACTGGGCCGGTGGTAGGTGGGTGGGCTGCAGAAAAGGGACCGTCCCAAGGCCATACAGCCAGGTAGGGGTCAGAAACGGGACTGGAACCATGTCCCCTGCTGCCCAGGCCAGCATAGTTGCTCCTAAAAAGAGTCTCTTTCCAGCTGGAAGAAACCAGGCTGGGCCTCCAAGAGGACATCCTGGCTCTGACTTCCTGGCTAGTGATTCCAAAATAGAGAATTCTTTGGCAGTGATGGAGAGGAGAGGATTCATCAAGAAATCACTTTAGCTTCTAATCAAGTAGCCTAGGAAGCCAGGGCAGAGGGACAGGGGCTAGCGGCCTGGACGGCCTGAGAGGAGGGCTCGAGAACTCCTGTAGGTGGGCACGCCTGACCCAATGGCCAGTCGGCCAAGATGACACCTGATACCATCCCCCACCAGGTAGCCAGCGCAGCTTCTGACGGGCTTCTGCGCCTGGACCTTGATGTTCCGGACAGTGGGCCACCAGTGTTTGCCCCCAGCAATGATGACAGCTCAGACCAGCCCCGGGAGACACCCCGGCCCCCCATGCCTCCGACGAAGCCTTCCCCAACACCCGAGACGACAAGCCTTAGTGACACGGTGGAGACCCCTGCGGGAGAGAGAGCCCCAGCTCCTGTCTCAGCTAGCTCTGAAGTCCACCCTGAGAGCCCAGAGGACTCAGAGACCCCAGCAGGGGAGGACAGTGGCTCTGAGCAGCCCCCCAACAGCATCCTGGCCGACAAACTGAAGGTGAGCTGGGAGAACCCCAGCCCCCAGGAGCTCCCTGCTCCAGAGAGCGCAGAACCATCCCAGGCACCCTGTTCTGAGACTTCAGAGGCCACACCCAGGGAGGGTGGGAAGCCTCCTACACCCCCGCCTAAGATCTTATCGGAGAAACTGAAAGCTTGCATGAAGGCTTCTGGGCCAGCCCAGAGTCCTGGGGCCCCTGAGACCTCTGCCCCAGACCCGGTGCAGGTCTCAGTGAATGGCGTGGATGACAGTCCTGAGCCTGCCAAGCCATCCCAGGCCACAGGAACTCCCCCAAAGGATGCAAGAACATCCACAGCACTGCCCCCTTGGGACCTGCCACCTCAGTTCCATCCCCGCTGCTCCTCCCTGGGGGACCTGCTTGGGGAAGGCCCCCGGCGTCCACGGAAGCCTGGGGAACGGCTGTATCGGGCCCAGCTGGAGGTGAAGGTGGCCTCAGAACAGACAGAGAAACTGCTGAACAAGGTGCTGGGCAGTGAGCCGGCCCCTGTGAATGCTGAGACATTGCTCAGCCAGGCCGTGGAGCAACTGAGGCAGGCCACCCAGGTCCTGCAGGAAATGAGAGATCTGGGAGAGCTGAGCCAGGAAGCACTCGGGCTAAGGGAGAAGCAGAAGGAGCTGGTGACCCTGTACAGGAGAAGTGCACCCTAGGGTCCACTGGGCCAGAGGCACAGTCCCTCCTGGCCACCTCCGTCCATCAAAGCCCAGCCCTGCTGAGAAATATGCTTCTGCTCAGGCTGCAGAAGGGCCACTGGGCATGTCAGGGTTTGGCCAGGACCGGAAGAGACTCCTGGTATCCTTCCTGCCCTGCTCTGGCCAGTGGCTCCAGGTGCCACCAGGGCCACCATCTGGCTGTCTGGCCTGTCCTCTGGGCTTTGGGCCTGGGAGCACACACTGGGAGCACACACACTGGGACCTATGTCTTGTGTGGTTGTTCCAAACTGCCCCAAGGCTTTGGCATAGCACTTGGGGTTTCTGGTGGTGGCATGATCTCTGCTCCCCACCCCTCGTAGTTTACAGTCCCGACTTCTGAATACAGCACAGCTGAGCCCCCTGCAGCCCCCATCTCCAGGTATTCCCAGGCAAAGAGCTTCATGGCAAGGCAGCCTCAAAGCCTGCCCCTCCCGCCTATTCTGAGTAGCTGCAGAGGTCTCGGGTCCAGGCTATAGGTTTATCCCTCAGTTGGGGAAGACCCAGGACCCCTCTGGTGCCTCCTAAGGCAGATGAGAGGCACCTGTGTGAGGATGCCATCTGCTGTGTGGCCCCTCTCTGAGTCTGTTTCCTTTTCTGCAAAACCAAGGCATTTTCTGCAGCCCCTTCCCCTCTGGCCAGCCGTGAGGGAGGGCTTAATCTGGAGGAATCCAGGCTGGAAGAGGAGCTCAAAGGGTCTCCTAGTCTAGTGTCTGTCTGCCCCAGATTAGCTTGTGTCCACCCTTGCACATTCCCGAAGAGGTGAGCCCTAGGGTGGCCCCCATGTCAACACCAGAAAAATCTCTATGTAATTATCATAAATCAACCTTCAGAAGAGAATCCCCCAACTTCTGTGCAGCCCTCAGATGGGGATTTGTCGGGGCCTCTGCGGTTCCTTCTCAGCCCAAACAAGTCCAGTATCCCAGTCATTTCTTCAGATGCTGACGGGGTTATGCTGGGGTCTGAAACCACTTCCCTCTCTCCTCTTCCCCCCTGGCCCTGTGGCTCAGGCCCCAGATGGGCTGCTCCCCCATAATTTCCTAGTAGAAGGAGCATTTTCTCTCCCTTTCCTGGTCTGTCCCTGTACCCTGGTCCTCTCCCAACACCCTCTCACTCCCCAGCCCCCACTGTCCTGGCTCTGGGAGCACGTCCAGTCTTCGCCCTGTTGCAACAGCTGGACCAAGGGCAGAGCCTGTAGGTGCAAAGGCCCTGCGGGTGGCACGTTTGGGCCTGGTTCTCCAGCCACTCTTCCCCGGGCCTGTGGGGATGCGAGCAGCTTCCAACAGGACCTGCCGGGAGAGTTCTGCATGTGCATTTTTGTTTACTGAAAGAGAAGATGCGAGGGTCACAACAGCACACCCTGGCCTTTCTGCCCTCTGTCCCCACCCCAGCCACCAGTTGTGCCTGCTGAGGCCTTACTGTACTGTACTGTCACTTTGTTCTGTAGGGCGGGGGCTCTAGCCTGCACCAGCAGGAGTGGAGGTGAGTGGCAGCGCCTTGGCCCTGAGCCCCCATCAGGCTCCCCTGCCACAGTCTGCCTGTCCTCCCCTCTCTCCAGTACAGAGGCAAGAGCATCATGAGGCGCCCACAGTCACATGACCCCTGCCATCTTCCCGTAGGGAACAGCCTTCTACCAGCAGCCAGGCTGGCTGGGGCTTTAGCCAAGTTACCTACTTCCAGGAATTGGAGCCTCATCTTCCTCTGTCAAGTGACCAGATTGGGCAAGTAGCTCTGGGGCCACCCCAATGGCCAAACGCCATTGGTTCCCATGGGGTTCTCATGCCTCGGCAGCCCGGGCCCTGGGGGAAGCTGGCCTCCAGGGAAGGAGGGCAGGAGCAGCAATGCGCAGGGCTGCCTTGCCCGCCTCCTCAGGGCGATGGCATTCTGTCTTCTGCTTATGAAGCACCTTTCTTGAATTCTGGCAATAAATCCCTTTTTTCGGAACTTCTCTGCCCAAGCCTGTTTGTTGGTGTGGGGCCGGCTCCGGGGCTGGCCTCTGGGCTGGTGGCACTGCCTGCTCTGTCCTTGCTAACCCCAGGCCCTCTGATTTCACACCCCAATCCCACCGTTTCCACAGGCTGGGGCTAAGTGTCACAAGGAACAGTGCTTTTCAATATTTAAAAACTTTATTGGGAAATAATTTCAAGCTTAGGCAGAAGTTGCAAGAATAAGAATAGCGCAGAGAACACCCATTTACTGTACCCAAATCGACCCATTGTTTTCTCTTTTGAGCACTTCCTCTCTTTCACGTATGCACATCATTTTTTCCTGAATCATTGGAAAGTTAGTTATCTTGGTCCCTTATCCCTAAAATATCCAGTGTGTATATCCTAAAAATAAATATCTCCTCTCACGTAATCACGTACAGTTATCCATGTCAGTAATTTGACATAAATACATTTATTGTTCATATGCCAATTTTGTCATTTGAGCCAATATTATCCTCAATTGTATTTTTCCTCCAGTTAGGGTCAGCTATTGCATACAGTTGTCATCTCTCTTTAGTCTCCTTTAATCTGAACCATTTCCACGGGCTTTCTTTGTCTTTGATGATGTTGACATTTTTGAAGAATACAATCCTCCTCCCCTTTCTAATAGATCGGGCCTCACTGGGGTTTGTCTGAGGTTTCCTCATGATCAGACTGAGGTTGTGCATTATGTCGGGAGAACTGCGTGAGTGATAATGTGTCCTCAGGGTATCACATCTGGAGGCACCATCCATCTGCCCCTCCTTGGTGTGATGTTCATTTTGATCACCTGGGCAAGGTGTCTGATTTTTCTACTGTATAATTGATGTTTTTTTTTCCTCTTGCAACTAATAAACAAACTGTGGGTGACATCTTGAGATCATGCAAATATGTTGTACCTCACCACAAATTCGCCCAGATTTAGTATCCACTGATGATGCTTGCTGAACAGGTGTTTCCTATAATGGTTTCAAAATGATGATTCCAGCTGTTGTTTTACCCACAGAGCCCGGTCCTGGCTGAGGGTGAGCCTGGGCCCTGTTTTAGGCCTGTGGCCACCTGACACGTGTCAGCAGAACCTCAGGGCTTCCCCGAGCACTCTTGGGAAGTTTCTGGGCCAGTGGACAGAGCTCCAAGTCAGGCTGCCAAGGTTCAAATCCCACCCTGGGACTTTGGGTGGGTCTCAGTTTCAAGGGAACTCAATTTCCTCATCCACAAAAGACTGCAATGCCCCCACTCCCCTGTGTGGGAAAGCACCGCTGCGCTCTCCAAAGGCTGGCTCCCTTCCTCTGTGAGGGCTGCTGGACAGGCCCGGTGGCCAACATAACAGGAAGCACCTGACCCAGGGCCTTTCAACTGTGGCTATGACCCTCGTGTCCCTCCTCAATTTCCCTACCTCTGGCCTGGCATATGACAGCCATACCGAGTGAGTGTCCTGCAGAAGCTGGGGGACCTCAGGTCAATCACTTCACCTTCACAGGCCCCTTCATCTGAGAGGAGTCTCTTTATTCATGGGAGTGTCCCCTCAACCCTGAGCCAGGACTAGGTCTCCTGTGGAGGCCACTTTGAAGGCCAGCCTGACTTGGAGCTCTGTAGCTGCTGGGATGGTGTTGGTGGCCGGCCACAAGGCTGGGGAAGGATGAGGTAAGCACATTTTCCCTCTGGTCCTGGGGTGGAGGCCTGTGCAGAGAAGGGGAGCCCTCCTTTTGAACACAGGCTGCCATATATCAGTGGCCTGAAGTCCTGTGGGTAGTTACCGTGCAGGTTCTACAAACTACAAAGTGGCCACCTACAGCCGGGACCCGGGACAGAAGGGGAGGGCCTGGGGGGAAGGGGTATCCGGATTGCCCCCTCTCTACTCCCACCTGAGCCCAGGCCCTGGAAGCATCCTGCGTCTCTGGAGTCTTCAAGTCCCACACAAACTCACTCCAGTGGTGGTTTCTGTGACTGAGGAGGCTCTGTGAGGAAACATGGAAGGAGGAGAGATGATGGTGGAAATTCCTCCCTCTTGCCATAATTTTATTTAAAAACAAAATTCCTGGAGAAAACAGCAGGGTATAAGTAGAAAAATCATGCTTTTAGATTTGGAGGCACACACACCTAGATTCAAACCATTTAAAACGAGGTCGTCAGTGACCTCAGGCAAACTGTGCCTCAGTTTTTCTGTCTGTAAAATGGACTGATTCTCCCTCCTTCAACAGGGCTGCTGTGAAACACTACCTGGCCGGTGGCCTTCCTCATAGAAAATACTTAACAAACCCCAGCAGCATGGCCTCACAGAGCACCTGCTATTTGCCAGGCCTGTTGTTCTGTCACTGTCACCACAGTGGCCTCACAAGGAAGATGTGATGTTCACTCCATTTCACAGGCTAGGAAGCTGAGGCTTAAGCAACTTGCCTATGAGACCTAAGTTAGTGTCAGGACCTGGAATTTGACCCCCGCTTGAGGTCTTGGTCTGGGGCCACAACTGACTGCTTCCTGCTATTTCTCTGGAGGGTCTGCGATTTTAGATGGAGGCTCGGCCCAGGAGACAGGGGCACTCCTACCTTTCCTGGCACCTGAAGGATACCCCAAAGCCTGGCCAGGTTTTCCACCAGCTGGCCGTGGCCCAAGGGAGAGGCTCGGGAGGCCCTTCCCTTATAAGTACAACAACTCAGCTGTGATGAAATTTCTCGGTGTCCCAGCTGGGGGTGGGGGAGGGGAGAAGGGAAATGACTGTGGCTCTGAGGGCTACAGCTGAGAGGTTAGCCTCAGCAGGAACTCGCCCACGGGGCCTCCCCTCTCCCCTTCCTGTGTTAGCAGCCAAGCAGGGCTTTCCAGGGCTTTCCAGAGGGTCCCACTGGCAGGAGTGGGGAGGAGGGCCAGAGGGAGTGGCCCACAGAAGGTGAGAGGGGGTAGGTCCGGACTCCCAGCTGTGGGCCTGTCTGGCACCAGCCCCACGCTTAGAAGGCCCAAGAGAGGAGGCGCAAGGTGGCTCTTTGGCAAGTTGTGCCTTTCTCCCTTTGGACCCCCAAGGCCGAGTCTTTAGTTGGGGGGGAGCTGGTCAGCTTGCAGCACCCCCATCCTCTTCCTCCCACGGCCTGTCCTGAGGGTACTGCCCTCCCCAGCAGAACTCACCAGCTCACTGTCGTCTGAGAAGCCAGCCACAGAATCATAGGCTATCATGGCTGATAAGGACCTGTGAGACCTTCAGTCTCACCTGCTGGGTTTAGAGGAAGAAGTAACAGCTCAGAGGGAGGACCTGAACTTGCCCATCTGTTTCATTAAATGTGTGTGTGTGTTTGGCTCTTCCTTGGTTTCCTGTTAAAAGTTTGTTTTTAAGGAATCCCAACTTGTTCACTGAATAAAAGGATAAAGGGCTTTTTCTACACCCAGGGCTGGTCAGTTCTTGGGATCAGTGGTTCCTGGGAGGTCGCGTCTGGGGTTGGCCGTGGGGTGAGGCTGGATCCCGGGGGAGAGCCAGGTGTGGCTGACGGGAGTCTCTGACGCTGCTGTGCATAAGCTGTGTGACCCGGAGCAGCTGCTCAGCCTCTCTGAACGCATCTCATCTCTTGGGAGATAATTACTCCAGGCAGGGAGATTTTGAGGATAAAGTGAAATAATTTAGATAAAGCATCTAGTTCAGGGCCTGGCACAAATTAAGGGCTTAGTAAGTGGGCAATAATATTATGTATCGGTAGGACAACCGAGGATGGACAAAAGAAAAAAACATAATGTCGTGTATTGGGCACCTCCTCTGTGCCAACACTGTGTTAGGTGCCGTGGCTTCCAAGTGCCATAAGACGGGATCTTTTCCCAAGTTGCTCATGCCAGTCAGGGGGACAGACACCCCGACTCGGTGAATGCAGTGGGACATGCTCTGTGTCAGACAGACAGGCACGTTCTGTGGCAGCTTTTGGCTGCTTTTGCCAGGGGAATCAGTCGGGCTGTCATGGAGGGGGTGCCTTTGCCTGGGCCTTGGAGGAGGAATAAGAGTTTGGTGAACAGGTGTGGGGAAGGACGTTTGGGACAGAGGAAACAGAATCATAGCGTGTCGCTGGAGCTGTGGCCAATTCTCTGTGCGGTCCCCTGTTGGGGGTGGTGCAGGGGTGGGTGGGGGGCTGGGAGATGAGGCGGGAGAAGGCAGGGGGTTGTGAGGGTCACGCAGGAAGCGTAGACGTTGCCTGGAGACAGAGGAGGGTCGTGGGAGGGTTTTCAGGAGGGCAGGCGCAGGCTGTGGGGTGGGGACTGGAGGCAGGGAGACCGGTTAGGAGGTGGTTACGGTGGACCAGGTGAGGTGCGGGGAGGGTCTCAGCTGGGGCAGTGGCACTGGGGGTGGGGTGGATTGGAGGACCAGATTCCACTCAGGAGGCAGAAGGGGGGTGCGGGCATTGTGGGTGTGGGGGAAATGGAGCGGGAGGGAGTCAGGGATGGCTCAGAGCTCTGGGGTGTGGGGGTGCCCTGTCCTGAGATGGGAGCACTGGGGGACGGGCAGGATGGGCAGAGGATGGCGACCACGTGGAGGGTGAACTACCAGAACTGAGGCAAATCTGACAGTCACAGGTATCTAGATGGTGGGTGGCTGAAGCCACAAGCGTGGCAGATTTAAATCTTGTACGTCTCCTAGGATTAGATTTGACTGTGACTGACAGGAGGCCAAGGTGTCAGGAGAGATCATCAGAGGCTAAACTTGAACTCTGGGGGAGTTAGGCCGAGATAACCATGACACGAGTTCATTTCCCTCCCGTGTGAACTAAGTGCAGCGGTAGAGGCCATCTCTACCAGAGCAGCTCCCTGGTCCCTGGGGACCCTCCTTCCCTCTTACTGTTCCGCCGTCTTAGCCTTGACTTCGACTTCCTGACCCATGAAGTGACTCAGCTCCAGCCACTGCACTTGTGCCCTAACCCGTGGGAAGGGAGAAGGAGAATAAGGATGACACCTCCCCTTTAGGACACTTCCTGGAAGTGGCGCGTCTGCCTACATCTCATTGGCCAGAGCTTAGTCACACGTCGCACCTGACTGCAAGGGGGTCTCACAGCTGCTTGGTCTTTTTGTCCTGGTGACTATGTGCCAGCTGAAAGTCAAAAGTCTTATCACTAAAAAAGGGAAGAATGGAACTAGAACACTGGTTCTCAACCGGGGGTGATGTTGCCCTTCAGGGGACATGTGTCAATGTCTTAGAGATATTTTTGTTTGTTATCACTGGGGCTGTTGGCTACTGGCTTTTAGTGAGTGGAGGCCAGAGATGCTGCTGAACATCCTGCAAGATGCAGGACAGCCCCAACAACTCCTGCCCAAATGTTAGTAGCGCTGAGGTTGAGAAACCCTGACCTAGATGGACAATTTATAGTCCCTTTGCCACAACCGGGACAGGGTATAGAGTCAGTATACCGGTCACCGTGAATATGTGAGGCACCTGTCCCTGGCAGGCCGCAATGTCAGGGGAGTTCAGCAGCAGTTCGGGCCTAGGTTTTGTCAGATTTGCCCCAGCTTGGCATGGCTTCTGCCCTCATGCAAAGCAGACAGGCTTTGTTTGTTTGTTTTGTTCATGCCTCTTTGTTTTATTCATTTCTTGATGTTGGCCTCTCAAGCGCAGAGTCCCAGGCTGGAGCCTCAGGAAAGAGGCTTGTTGGAGGCTTTTTGGAGGCTTTTTGGAGGTATGGGCATTTCTTTGCCCTCCAGCCACCCCTTGGCTGCCGGTTAGGGAGAAAGTCCTGTAGTCTGGGGCAGCCAAGGCCAGGGTCTGGCTTGGTCCCCTCACTTACAGTATGACTCGATCAGGACTTCCCCCAGCCTTCTGGCCACAAGCTGGGGCTGTGTGGCCAAGGTGAGGCCCTTGTGGCCCTGAATCCGCAGAGGTGCCAGGGTGGCTGTGCTGGGTTTGCCCAAAGCGCTGGGCTGGCCTGGCTGTGCTCGCTCTCTCCCTGCCAGGCAGCCTTCCAGCGAGGTCAGCCTTTCTGGGCCCCTCCCACCTCCGCTTCCTTCCCAGCCTGTGGCCTTGGGTCTGAAGGCAAGCAGGCCTGCCCCAGCTGCAGCCAGTGCCAGACCATGCTGAGGCTGAGGCCTGTGGGTCCCTGGAGTCCCCAGGGTGTGGGGTGGGCAGGAGTGTGCTGTCAGTGGGAGGGGGAGTGTGTGAACAGCTCTGTCTGCGGGAAGGCTGGGGGAAAGGAATAGCCCCCAAACCATTCCGGACCATCCCATAGATCCTGCTATGGGTGATCAAAAATCTCCCCAGGCCAAATAGCCGCCTTCTCTTTTCTGGCTATAAAAAGGCCCCCTGAGGCTGGGCGCGGTGGCTCACGCCTGTAATCCTAGCTCTCTGGGAGGCCGAGGCGGGATGATCGTTTGAGCTCAGGAGTTCGAAACCAGCCTGAGCAGGAGCGAGATCCTGTCTCTACTAAAAATAGAAAGAAATTAGCTGGACAACTAAAAATATATATAAAAAAAATTAGCCGGGCACGGTGGCACACGCCTGTAATCCCAGTTACTTGGGAGGCTGAGGCAGAAGGATCACTTGAGCCCAGGAGTTTGAGGTTGCTGTGAGCTGGGCTGACGCTACGGCACTCACTCTAGCCCAGGGAAAAGAGTGAGACTCTGTCTCAAAAAAAAAAAAAAAAAGGCCCCCTGAGAGAAACTTGTTTCAGAATCACCCCTTGGGCCTGGGCCAAGGTCAGTCCCTACAGGGGATCTGGGAGGCAGGGTCTCCATGAGCTCGGGAAGTGCTAAGTTCCTGTCTTTCAACCTGGTTGTGGAGGTCTAGAGGGACCCTGGAGTTTTTCAGCGGTTTCCAATATCCAAGTTCTTCAACGGGACTAGATGGCAGATTGCAATGGATTGGTGCCTCAGACCTTCTGGCCCTGTGACCTTTGACAAGTTGCCTAACCTCTGGTGCCCAGTTATGTCACCTGTTAGATGAGGAGAATAATGCCGGCCTGAGAGTTCTAGGATTACATGGGGTCGTGCGCGCACAGCACCTGGACAGTGCCTGGTCGGTGCCTGCAGGGGCCCTCAGGAAGCAGCGGCTGCTACGATCATTGTATCATGACATTGTCTCTAAGTAGAGTCTTTTCTACTCTTTTTCAGAAAGCCCTCCCTAGAGCTGCCTCTCTCTGTTACTCTTGTCACCGAAAGTCTAAGGTGGGAGGGACCCCAGTAACCTGCATTTTGCAGATGGAGGGACCAAGGAGGGGACTTGCCCAAGGTCACACAGGGGGCCTGTGGCAGGGCATCAACGAGCCCAAACCCACTGGCAACATTCTTTTCCCCACCCTTGTGCATTCAGGAGACAGGCCCAGTCCTGTTATTTGCACTGTTGTTGGGAACAGCCCCAGACACCAAAGTCTGTTTTCCTTTTGTCCCGCTCAGTGTTGATGCCCGGAGTCAGGAAACAGGGAAATGTCCTGTCTGATGTCCTCTTGCTGGGGGGCGGCAACCTCACAGGACTGGGCTTCCTGAAATACAGCTGTGGCAGCAGCTTCAGGATTTGGCAGAACATCTAGCATTCATTAAGAAAAGTCTAACATTGGAAATAGGGCGGCAAGGGAGGAGAGAAAGAGTGGATGTAAGGAAGCCAACTTAGAGTTATTCTAGAAACGATAAACCAAGAACTAGAGGCAGGAGTGTATTATTTGCAGTCAGGGAGAGGATTCACAAGGGCTGAAAATCATTAAGGTGGTTCCTTCTGGGCGGTGGGTCTGGAAGTGGGAGAATTTAACTTTTTATTCCACATTCTCAGTGCTATTAGAATTATTATTATTATTTGCCATGTACGTATGTTACATCTATTAATAAAATAGTCAATGCTGAGCTCAGAGGCAGGCAGGGGCTCCTTTTGTCTCCAGCTCTTTGGCTGTAGCCCTCTCAGGAAGTCCTTGGTCAGGCTACTAAAGAATTCCGTGTCAGCCAAACTTCAGCTGGGCCCCCTTGAGATCCAGTGAAGATTGGCTCCACAGGCCTGGGCAATAGTGAAACTCTGTTTCTACAAAAAAAAAAAAATTTTTAAAAATTAGTCAGGTGTGGTGGCGCATGCCTGTAGTCCCAGCTACTCGGGAGGCTGAGGCAGGAGGATCGCTTGAGCCCAGGAGTTTGAGGTTGCTGTGAGCTAGGCTGACGCCACGGCACTCTAGCCTGGGTGACACAGTGAGACCCTGTCTCAAAAAAAAA
>NW_012147301.1:2692897-2696250 GCF_000956105.1 Propithecus coquereli | reverse complement strand
TATTATTATTATTTAGAGACAGGGTCTTATTCTGTCACCCAGGCTGGAGTACAGTGGTGCAATCACAGCTTACTGCAGCCTCAAACTTCTGGGCTCAAGCAGTTCTCCCACCTCAGACTCCTGAGTAGCTGGGACTACAGGCATGCACCATCACGCCCAGCTAATTTTTTCTTTAATTTTGTGTAAAGATGAGGTCTCTCTCTATTGCCCAGGCTGGTCTTGAACTCTTGGCCTCAAGCAATCCTCTCATATTGCCCTCCCAGAGTGCTGGGATTACAGGTGTGAGCCACCTGGCCTGGACCATGAGATCTCTTATACACAGCTGTTGGGAGGAAAATTTGGCACAACCACTTTAGAAAACAATTTGACATTTTCTTGTCAAGCTGAAAATATATCTAACCAGCCACAGTTGGATTATTATTCCTGTTTTACAGATGAGGAAACAGGCACAGAATGGTTAAGTGGTTTGCCTAAAGTTACAGCTAGTAAGTTTCAGAGCTGGGATCGGAACCAGACTGCCTGGCACCAAGCAAAGGCAGAGGGCACTGATGAAACACTCCCAGACACTGGGGCAACTGAGTTTTCTGTGATCCCACAGGGTAAAGCGAAGTGAAATATCTGAAAACATAACAAATGTAGACATGTGATCACAGCCTTACAGGGAAAAGGGAAAATGCTGGGCTGTAGCCCTGCCACAGTGTAGGTTCTGGAATAACACAAGTACACCACCCTCCATTCAGCCACTGTGCACAGCGAATGCCCACAGGTGCCCAAGGCACTGCTGGCCTCTGCAGGAGTCAGCCCAAGGAGCAGACAGATACGCAGGAGGCAGCACCGGGGCTGGGCATGTCACCCCAGCCTAACTGCGACATTCTGTGTCTTGTGAACCCATGAATCCTCATTAGACCCTGGTGAGTGGAGGATTGTTGTAGGCCGGTTACACACACAGGAAACGTAGGCCCAAAGATGACCAGTGGCCTCCCTGTGGGCACACAGCTTGGGCGTGGCAGGGCAGGGTGTAGAATTCAGGCCTTCTGATGCTACGTCCTGCGTGATCGTAGCCGGTCACACTCCAGGCCCCCAAGCCAAGCAATAGTTTGGAAACGCCCTTCTGTGAGCCACAGGATCTGCCCTGCAGTGGGTGTTCACCTGCCCTGGCTCTCCTCAGAAACAGAAGCAGATGTTGCCGCCTACTGTGGCCCTCTTAGCCCCACAGTGGTTGTTGAGACAAACCGGATGAATCACATCCAAAGCAGAAGCAGGTCTGCATCAACCCCAACACTTCCCCGGTCCATTTCCTGCGTTAGGTTCAGAGCGGTCACTGCACACTCCTACCCAGATTCGAGATGACACTCTGCCTACTGCGGTACTATGTAGGGGAGGGGTGGGAATGTGTGGCAGGGCCCTCTGGGTGTATGGATTTCCTCATCTGCCTGAAACCCCACCACGAAAGCTGTTCCTTTGTATCATTTCCCCGGAGGGACCCTGGTAGTTGAAACACACTAAGCCACTGGTCAGCTATGAGTCCCACGTTATAGCTATGTAAGTGCCTTAGAGTTTGTAAAGTGATTTCACATCTAAAAACTTTTTTTTTTTTTTTTGAGACAGAGTCTCACTCTGTTGCCCAGGCTAGAGTGCCGTGGCGTCAGCAGAGCTCACAGCAACCTCAAACTCCTGGGCTCAAGCGATCCTCCTGCCTCAGCCTCCCGAGTAGCTGGGACTACAGGCACGTGCCATCAGGCCTGGCTAATTTTTTCTATTTTTAGCAGAGATGGGGTCTCGCTCTTGCTCAAGCTGGTCTCAAACTCCTGAGCCCAAGTGATCCTCCTGCCTCAGCTTCTCGAAGTGCCAGGATTACAGGCGTGAGCCACCACCTACGGCCCTAAAAACGTTTTTGATCCTCCCAGCGTGAAAGGTAGAGCAGCAATTTAAACATGTCCATGGAACAGATGAGGACATTGAGCGAGGCTCAGAGAGGCAGAGGACCTTCATAGGTAATCAGAGTCCACACTTGAATACAGGTCTTTCTGCTCGAAATACCTCGGATAACTGGGGGTGAACTTGGAGGCTGATGGGACACAGAACAAGCAGGTGTTATTTTTTTTTTTGCTGTTTGTTTTGTTTTGTTTTGTGGGACACAGAACAAGCAGGTGTTTTGTTTTTTTTTTTTGCTGTTGTTTTGCTTTTGTTTTGTTTTGTTTTAAGACAAAGTCTTGCTCTGTTGCCCTGGCTAGAGTGCTGTGGCATCATCATAGCTCACTGTAACCTCCAACTCCCAGGCTCAAGTGATCCTCCTGCCTTGGCCTCTCTAGTAGCCCGGGACTACAGGCACAAGCCACCACACTCAGATAATATTTCTATTTTTTGTAGAGACAAGGTCACACTCTTGCTCAGGCTGGTCTGGAACTCCTGACGTCAAGCGATCTTCCTGCTTGGGCCTCCCAAAGTGCTGGGATTTCAGGAGTGAGCCACGATGCCCAGCCCAGGCAGGTTTTGATAGGAAGGTGGAAGGGATGAGGGGAAGGGTTCTAGAGCAGCGGGAGTAGAGGGCAGAGCTTGGCTAGAGGGGAGCTTGAGTGTCTAGGGCATCGAGAGCCTGGGCAGGGGAAAGGGTGGGCTGGCAGAGGAGGTGAGAGAGTGAGTTCTGGGAGTCAGAGTCTGAGTCCTGGTCAGGCCCTGTCCTGAAACCCGAGACGCTGGCGTGGACTTCTGCTCTAGGCTCTGTCTGCCCTCTGGGCCCCGAGGACCTCCCAGCTCCGCTGCCTCTGCTGCCTGCAGATGGGCCAAGTGCTCAGGCGTTCAGGGTGTCTTGTGAGCCTGTCAGCACTACTGACCTTGTCATGCGGCTCGTGACTGCTCCTCATGCGACCTTGGATGAGTCAAGAGGGGAAGCAGGCGCCAAGGGCTTCCGGGGGATTCCCGGGATGCAGGCCGTGCAGGGCCCTGGGGGAGGGAGGCCTTGGTGGCTGGGGCTCCGCAGAGCTGGGCTGTGAAGCCATCCTCCTCCCGGGGTCAAGGGCCAGTCAAAATATCCTCAGACCTAATGCGATTTCTCCCCTGCCACGTGGCAGCAGTGCAGTGTCTGGGCACAAAGGCTGTTGAGTGGGGAAGGCCTGGCCCAGTGTTAAGCAGGCTGTGGGCACCCCTAGAAGAATGAGCAGTGTGAGCACAGCGGGAGCCCAAGGCCCTGGGCACAGAGACCCCCCCCCCTTTATTGAGACCTACGACCTGCCAGGTGCTTTATTCATTTGTAAATTAAATTAGATTTTGAAAACTACATTTGATATAATGACATACACATGCTATAAAATAAAAGCTAGAACTAGACCAGGAATTCTTTTTTTTTTTTTTTT
>NW_012147301.1:2647202-2692082 GCF_000956105.1 Propithecus coquereli | reverse complement strand
AAAAATTTGGTTTTTGAAAATTGTTTGATGCCAGGCACAGTGGCACATAGCTGCAGTCCCAGCTTTTTGGGAGGCTGGGCAGGAAGATTGCTTGAACCCAGGAGTTTGAGTCCAGAATGGGTTAACTAGGTGAGATCTCATCTCTGAAAAAAAATCGTTTGATGACTACATTTTAATATAACTGGCTTTCTTTGTTAGCCTATGCTATTTTATTTTGTGCATTTCTGAACATTACTCTGAGGAGTCCACAGCCTTCACCAGAAGATAAGGGGGACCACGGCATATACACAACATGTTAAGAACTCCTGATCTAGGCCTTCCCTGCAGTGCTGCACTGATGTGTTTCCCTTAGTCAAGTGAAATTCAACTCTGAGACATTGCTGGACAGTGAGCAATCCATACTTCCACAGTGAAACACTTCCAAGTCTAGTAGCAGAAAAATCTTCCCCCCAAACAGGCATTTACATTGTTGAACTTAACTTAAAAACAACCTTGAGTCCTCTGCATGTTTTTCTTCATACTCATGTATAATCGCCACAATTTGACAATGTCGTAAGAGGTCCTTTGGCCAGAAAAGAGGCTGGCATCAGAGGGCTGAGGACACAGGACAGCTGTGCTTTCACAAGGGGCGGCCCTTGCATTCCTGTGTGCAGCTCTGCAAGCTCAACAAGGACCCACGGTTTGAAATCAGGGTACCTGGTGAGCGTCCATATGGTTGGGCTCTGTCCTCTCCTCGCAGCCACCTCTCCCTCTTTGGGGCCCTGGGTCCGCCCCTTACCTCCCCTCCCTCCTATCAAGATGTGCTCTGGGAGAAGGTCGTGAGAGAGAGGCTGGTGGTGTGGACGGAGTGGCCAACCCAAGAGTGGAGCTGGTGGAAGTGCTGGCCCGGGCACTGCCCGCTGGTGCGGCTGAGGCCCACACCACACTCCCCCGAGCCTCAGTCTCCTCCGGGGCAAGATGGGGATAATGATACCTGCTCTTGTTGCCCTGGACTAAATGACACAGGAAATGAGAAAACATTTATGGTACAAGGTCACAGTGTTCAAAAACTCACACTAAGGTACAGGTGACGGCCGTAGCTTCAAGGATGGCTTTTCCCAGTGGGCTTTGTATCGAAGCTGGGGGGTCTAGGTGGAGGGACTGACCGTTTCCAATGGTGAACTCTCCCTTCGCGGGGGTGGGAGGAACAGCACAGGCTCAGAATCAGACAGCGCTGGGACTGACCCTGGCTCCTCCGTGCCCTACAGCTGGCCTTCGGCAAGAAGGTTCACTCCTTTAAGACTCGGTTTATCATCTGCTAAGTGGAGACAGTAATGGCCCCCCGCCCAGTGCTGTTGTGAAGATTAAATAAAATCCTGTGTGGAGAGCACTCGGCCCAGAGCTTGGGGGAGAAACACCTGAAAACTGTTTATGGATGAATACGATCATGTTTGTTCAGGGTCCAGACCCTACGGAGTGAGTTAGCCGGCCGTGGTGGTGGGCGTCTGTAGTCCCAGCTGCTCAGGAGGCTGAGGTGGGAAGATCGCTTGAGCCCAGGAGTTCAGGGCTGCAGTGAGCTATGATCGTGCCACTGCACGCCAGCCTGAGTGACACAGTGAGACCCTGTTTCTGCGAAAACACACACACACACACACACACACAACACAAAAAACAAAAAAACCCACATCCTACTGAGGCCACGAGTAATTAGGCAGGCTGGGCAGACCCAAGGCCAGTGTGGTAAGGGGGCCGAGGGCAGATGGAGCCCTCTCCAAGCCCTGTCCCCCCACAGGGCTTCCTGCTGACAGGGAAGACACTGCCCCACAGGCCTGTCCGTGTCAGGCCTTGGAGTGGGTGTGCTTGACCTCCCTGATGCTCTGGCTCTCTGGGGCTGACCCCAGACTGCAGGGTCAGCTGGCCAGGCCCCGGCTGGGCTCTGTGTCCTCCCCGAGTCCCCTGGGCCCAGGAGGCCGGCGGTGGCCAGGCCCGACATGGAGCCGGCTCCCCTGGCCAGGAGGCCCGTGAGGGAAGGCCCAGGAGGGCTCAGACAATGAGCGAGGTTGAAACCGAGCCCGACAGAGGAGAATAGGAACTGGGACCCGAAATGAGGAGCTAAAACTGAGAGCGGCAGCCATAAAAGGGAATGAAATAATGTCTTTTGCAGCAACTTGGTTGGAACTGGAGACCGTTATCCAAAGCGAAGTATCTCAAGAATGGACACACAAACACCACATGTTCTCTCTAATAATTGGGAGCTAAAGGACGGGCACACCTGGGCACGAAGAGATGTAAAGGCCACTGGGATCCAAGACAGGAGGAGCGGGTGAAGGGGTGAGGTACAACGAACACTATTCTAAAACCCCGGATGTAAGCATTATACAAGGTATCCATGTAACAAAAACATTTGTATCCCTTAATATTTTGAAATTAAAAAAGCAAAACTGAAAGAGGAAGGCACCATGCAGGGCAGGGCAGGCCAGGTGGGCCTGGCACCTCCTCAGGGCTGACTCCAGGTGCCCAGGGGTTACACTTCTGAGCCCCCACAGGCCTGCCCTTCCTCCTGGCCACCTCCCTCCCCAGAAGCAGCAGTTCAACCTCATTCTCCCCCGTCTCCCACCTCCATGGGGCTGGAGTTACCAAGGGCACAAACACACACACACACACACCCCACACACACACACACATGAGGGCCCAGAGCCGCACACCTGAAGGACTGGACAGCAGGGGCCACGCTCAGGAGTCACCCCATGGTTGCCCACAATGGGGGCCAGACAGAGGCCCGTATTTACTGCCTCTGACCAGGGGGGTTTCAAGCACTGTTTCTAAAGCTCCAGCCATTCATGCATCACTTTCCAGGCTTGAACTACTATCCATTTAATATTTTCCTTTAAGTCAACTCCTTTTAAAACTTAGCCTAGTCAGTCCCAAAGTATAATATCTGTGAAATCATGAGTTTGATGGGCTGATTTATTTCTTCCTGATTTCCATTTGGATCAGTATATTGTTAAAATAATGATAATAAGAAAACCAATTTACCTACATATCATCTAAACTCACCTTGCAGACTATGTTTTTAAATTCATCCTGTGGTCCATGTTGTGGGAAACTAGTGGAGAGAACAAAGATTTCGGGGTCATACTACATAGATCCAACTACTTTCTAGCTGTGTGACCTTGGGAAAGTCATTTACCTCTCTGGGCTTCAGTTTCCTCTTCTGTAAAAAGGGATCCTCTCTCCCACAGCTGTGGTGGGAATGGGGGTGAGTACTGAGTCCCGGGCCTGGCTTTCCTTCTCCTCCTCCTGGGTCCCTAACCCTACCCACAAATGGGCAGAATAACTTAGCCTGGAAACCTGGTCTCTCCAGCTCTCTTCCTAATCGCAGGAGCTATTGCATTCCAGGGTATCCTACTCTGAAGGCATGTGGGGAGGAGGTGAGCGCTCCTCTGCTACTACCTGTCCTGGGGTCTACCAACCCCAGGGGGAAGTGCCTCTTAGTGTACAGCCTAAGTCCCCTTGCTGCAGTGTCCGCTCCTGTTCTTGTGTTCTCTCCTCAGTGGAGATGGGCGTTGGTTAGAGACCCTACTTGGAGGGGCAGCCTGGTGATGTGGAAAGGCTTGTGGGAAGCTGAGTTCAATCCTGGCACTGCCACTGTCTTGCTGTGTGTCCTTGAGCAAGTCACTGCCCTTCTCTGGGTGTGGGTTTGCTCATTTGTAAAATGAGGGGCCAGCTTTGACTGTGAACCCAGCCCTCTCCCCCACTTCCTCTCCCCCACTGCAGATAGGGGTAGGTGAAAGGCACAGGGGCTCCTGCCTTTTCCTATTGAGCAACTAATTTGTATTTCTCTTCTGGTCGAGGATGTGGGGACTGGGAGGGGGGAGGGCAGTGTGGGATGAGGGTGATGAGGAAGCTGCTGATGAGGGTGGGACACTGGCCGCCACTAAGCCCTTCCCCACTTGAAACTCCTTCTCTGTGCCCTACCCCAGACAACCTCATGGAAGGGTCTCAGTGTTTCCAAGGATGGTCTGGGGAGGGTTTGACCTGATGTTCCCAGTGTCTCTCCCTAGAGAGTGTACTCTGGCTACTAATCTGCTCCAAAGAGGGAGTAGGGTCAGAGATCATTTGGTCTAATCATGCCTCCTACTTTATTTTTATTTTTTATTTTTTCCTTTGCCAGATCTTGATTCTGTACCCTTCTGCTTATTTATTTATTTAACCAAATACCATATGTTCTTACTGCTTTTTTATTAAAAAAATTTTTTTTCAGGGGTCTTGCTATGTTGCAACTCCTGGGCTCAAGCGATCCTCCTGCCTCAGTCTTCCTAATAGCTGGGACTACAAGTCCATGCCACCATGTCCAGCTTCCCCTTCTGCTTTTACAGAAAGGGAAATTGAGGCCCAGAGACGTATGGTGACTTGTTTAGGTCATGCATTGACTTGGCACCACTGTGGGACAAGAACTTGGAGTCTCTACCTCCACTCCCACCACTGCTCAGGGAGACATCCTTCCTGCCCTGCCTTCCTACCTCTCCTCCCTCGGCTCTGATGATCCTCCAGGGAGATCTGGGGCTTCTATAAAAAATGCTCTAATTGATTCTAACAGGAAGTGTGGGCTTTTTCACTCTGAGTTCACAACCACAGCAGCTAAACACACACAGACACAGACACACACACACACACACACACACACACACACACACACACTGTTATGGTTTGAACGTTTGTCCCCTCTGAAACTCACACTGAAATTTAGTCCCCAGGGAGGGCGGAGGGGAAGAAACTTAGTCCCCAGTGTGGTAGTATTGAAAGGTGGGGCCCTTAAGAGGTGATTGGCTCATGACGGCTCTGCCCTCATGAATGGATTAATCCATTTGTGGATTAATGGATTAAATGGGTTAATGGATGAATGAGTTATCATGGGAGTGAGACTGGTGGCTTTATAAGAAGAGGAAGAGAGACCTGAACTAGCATACTCAGGCCCCTTGCTATGTGATGCCCTGCACTGCCTTGGGACTCTGCAAAGAGGCCCCACCAGCAAGAAGGCCCTCATGAGATGTGGCCCCTCAACCTTAGACTTCTCAGCCTCCATAACTGCAAGAAATACATTCCTTTTTTAATTACCTAGTTTTAGGTTTCTGTTATAAATAAGCAACAGAAAATGGACTACAATACACACCCCCAAGTTTGCACAAAGCCATATGCGCACACAGAGCCACCTGCTCATCACAGCTGCACGTACACACACAGAGCCACCTGCCTGTACTCCTAGGCACTCAGGCACCCAGATGGGAACACACCTGTGCACTTCTCTCTGGTGTCAGGAGATGCCCAGTGGGAGGCTCCCACCTTGTGCCCTCTGACCTGCCTCACGTTTTTTTTTTTTTTTTTTTGAGACAGAGTCTCACTGTGTTGACTGGGCTAGAGTGCCGCGGCGTCATCTTAGCTCACAGCAACCTCAAACTCCTGGGCTCAAGCGATCCTCCTGCCTCAGCCTCCCGAGTAGCTGGGACTACAGGCATGTGCCACCATGCCCGGCTAATTTTTTCTATATATTTTTAGTTGTCTGATTAATTTCTTTCTATTTTTAGTAGAGACGTGGTCTCGCTCTTGCTCAGGCTGGTTTCGAACTCCTGAGCTCAAACAATCCGCCCGCCTCGGCCTCCCAGAGAGCTAGGATTACAGGCGTGAGCCACCATGCCTGGCCCTGCCTCACATTTTGATAGCAGAGGGGGAGGACCTAAGACCATATGTCTCCTGGGTGGCTACACCCCAGGGGTTCAATGGTGGCAAAGGCCCCCACACCCCAGGCCGGGCCCCATGGCCGAAGGCTATCAGTCCTAGGCCTGGAGAGGCTGCTCCAGGTCCAGCAGGGCAGGTTGATAGGGAAACCACGAATTTGTCACTGGGGCCCAGCGAGGGACACTCCGTGTGATGCAGAGGGAAGATGACACTTGTACACCACTCTGTGCCAGGCACTGTGCTAGGCTCCTTCCCATGTTACCTCATTTGATCCTCCCAACACCCTGATGAGCGAGGCTGACATCCCACTTTGCCGCTGAACAAATGGGGCCTCGGAGGGGTTAACTGACTTGCCCACAGTAACCCATTTTGTAAATGGCAAAGTCTAGATTTGAACCCAGGTCTGTTTGATCCAGAGCTCAGGTCCTTGTCCCACAGGTACACCTCTCTCCATGCCAAAGTAGTCGATCCAAGCAGCAGCACCCCACACACATAAAATGCCGTAGAACCTCCCACAGACAAAATAAAGGAAACAACAATATTACTGGGAGCCTCGGGCAGGGGGTGAGGGAAGCTTCACGGACATGTTGGCATTTGATGCAGCTTTAGGAATGAATGAGATTTTACTAGAGAGAAAAGAGCGGAGGGGACAGGAAAGGGCATTCCTGGCAGAGGGGACAGTATGAGCAGAGGTAGAGCAAGCAGGTGCGAGGGGCAGGGCAGGCAAGGTAGTGATGAAGTAGGGGTGACTGCTCAGAGCTCTGGGACAGGGCTGGGGGATTGACATGCTGGTTGGAGGGGCTAGAAGGGCTTCGGGTGCCAGGATGTCCTCGAAGGTGCTTAAGGAGGGGTGTGGCTCCATCAATTCTGCGATCCAGAGGCTCACTCTGACTCCAGGATGAAGGACGGTACGGATCCAAGGAGCTGTCGCAAGTGTCCAGGTGTCTGGGCACAGGCCTGCTGGAGAGGAGGGTGGGAGAAGAGCGGCCTGAGAGTGGACAGGGGCTCTCGAGGGATTCAGGTTTCAGGCACTGATGATTATGCGGCCACTAGGCAGGGGCTTCTGAGACTACTAGTGCCCACCTCCTCCCCAGCCCAGGACCCAAGGCTCAGGCTGGAAGGTCCCAGAGAAAGCCTCACCCCCATCCCAGACTCCCTGCCATTTCCGGGTTCTTCCCACCCCAGCCACCTCGACCTACAGGCTCAGCAGGACTTTTTTCCTCTCTCCACTAGCTAAAAAGCAATGCTCAGCATCTCACTGCAAAGCTAGAGGGACAACACTGGCTCCCGTCAGTGACCAGAGACACTGGCTCTACCAGCAGTGAATGAGGGACCCTGCTGCCTCTGGAAGCCACACGTGGCTGCTGTTGTTTCTGCCTTTACTGATTGCCATGATGGATCTGAATGGTCACTGCTTCAACACAGGTCTGGGGTGGTTGTCCCGATTGGCCAAGCCTGGTCACATACCCAGCCTCGGCAGCAAGAAAGGCTGGAAGAGGGAGTATCTGGCATATTTAGTCTCGGAAGTAGAAGCTGGGCTCTTCCTTTTGAGTGGAGAACACGTAGGAAGGGCTTTCAGATTTTGAGTGGCTAACACAAATGGCAAATGTCCACTATGCTACCTTACGGTGATATTGGTGAGTATTAAATGATGTAACCCATGTAAAAGTGCTAGGAAAGCACCCAGTATAAAGAAAACGCTCAATGAACGTTCGCTCCCATTCTGTTAAACTGTTAAGCTCCATGAAGGCAGGAAGTGGGCCTATTTTTTGGACTCCGCTCTCTCCCCAGGACCTAGTATGGTGCCTGACACATGGTAGGAGCTCAACAAATGTTTGTTGCCTAAATGTCCTGCCCCTCACATCTGTGCTCCATCCATTCTCTCCTCTCCTTTTTCTTGGTGCCCTGGCTGTGGCCATAGCAATTTCCAAGGAGGAGGCATGTGCTGGTGCAGAAAGAACCCCCTGGGAGGAGTCAGGGCCCCCACTCAGCTCTACCGCGGTCTCGCTGTGTGATCTTAGGCAAGTCACCTCCCCTCTCCTGGCCTGGGTTTCTGCACCTGCAAAATAGATACAATAACCTCGGTCGCCTTCCATCTGTGGTGTGAGGGCCAAATGAGAAAATGTGAGAAGCTGGTTGCAAAGCGGTAAAAAGTCTTCAGCACCAAAGCTGGGGAGGAAGCAGCTGACGAAGCTATTGCGGAGAAGTGTTCGGACCCCACCCCGGAGGATCGGCTTTTGAAGAGGGGCCAAGGGGAATGCACACAGGGAAGTGGCCTCCTTCTTCCCTCGGTGGCAGGGGCTGTGCTCACGTATCTGTGAACTGAAGCTATTTTTATGTGGTACAACTGCGATTATGACAGGGCCTCTTCCTGCAGGGGAAGGGTGGGGAGGAGACTTGAGTCATCAGCGGGGCGGTCGGGCCCCACGGGCTGACACAAGGATGCGTGTGGAAATCAGGCCTGTCTCCCAAAAGACTCCTGGACTCAGAGTCCCTCAGGTAGAGGCCCCAAGAGAGGAATGGGCCGACTACCTGCTCCAGCAGCCGTCACTGGCCTGGGCTCAGGGCCTGTCAATCACTGCTGAGCGCCCAATGAGCTGTGCGCTGGCCCTCCAGAAAGAACCGGAGTAGACGGAGAGAAATGGTGCCTGGCGCACCCCTCCCACTGCAGCAGGGTTGGGTGGCTGCAAATATTGGGCATTTACTGTGTGTCCCGCGCTGTGTTTAGAGGCCTTACATGTCCCATTTTACTGGGTTCTTCTAACTTCCCTGTCCCCCAAGGTAGAGAGGATTCCATTTTCTAGATAAGGCACTGAGCTTCTTGGGACTCCTGACTGGACTGAGTCCTGGGCCGAGGGAGGCAACAGGAAGAGTGATTATTTTCTTTACTGGAAGGCCAGGCAAAGCCTTCCCAGAGAAGGTGACATCTGAGCTGGATCCTAAACAATGAGCAGGATTTAACTCTCCTAAGGCGGGGGAGAAGGAGGGGCACGTGACATGTGGCACAGAGGGATACAGCACAGGCACAGGCATGGAGGTGAGACAGTGCATGGCTTCTTTGGGGGCGTCAAGTAGCTCAAGGTGGCTGGAGAGGGCCGGGGATAGGGCTGGGGTTGTGCGGGGCAGATGGGGAGGCCTTGCATGCCAGGCTGAGGGCTTTGGGCTCTTTGGGGTCCCATGGAGCTGCGCAGGCCCTGGCTTCCTCCCAGAGGTGTGGTCATGCTAAGAGGGAGCCCACAGGGTGGAGGGCTTTGCGGGGAGGAAGGACAAGGCAGGAGAGGTGGGAGGCGTGGCCTGTCAGGCCCAGAGGAAACGAGGTAGGTTTCCTGCCCTGGAGTCTGGGCTCAGGCAGTGGCCCACAGGCCCATCCCTCTCTGAGGCCTCCTCCATGCCAGCACCTCCATGCCAGTGCTCCCTTCAATCCTCACAGCCACCTGCACAGTGAGTATCATCACCCCCCTTTCATGGGGGAGCAAATTGAGGTTTAGAGAGGTTAGGGGACCTGCCCCTCCAGACCACTTCATGCAGTGCCCACCATCTTTCTCCAACAAAAGAATCTTCTCTGAGCCCTGCTCTCAGTCAGGGAAACGACAACCAACAAGCTCCCTCCTTCAGAGTAAAGGGGACCCTGAGGCCTGAACCCAGCTCTGATCATCTGCTCACCAGGCACCCTCGGCACAAACTCAGATGTTAAATCTGGATGGCCCCTTAGAGACTATTTGTCCACTGTACATATCACACATGGGGAAACTGAGGCCCAGAAAGGAAAAGACGTGCTTGGGGTCCACATATGGTCTTAGAGGTGATTGCCAAAGTCTCTCACTGGGGCTCTGGGTCAGCTGGGAAGTTGAGCAAAGAGGGGCAAGTGGCTTAGAGCACAAAGACTGAAGGTGAGGTGGCTAGTGGGACAGGGTCTAGCTTGGGGCTTCTGGGAGATCAGAGCTGAAAGGCACTCCATCCTCTCATTCCACTTGGAGAGCTTCAGACTATTTCTTCTCAGGACACTTCACTGCCATCTGCCTGAAAAGTGCACTAGTAACTGTGCACATTTTGGTGGTGTCCAGGGGATTGGCATCCTCTAGAGTTGTGCAGTGCACAATTTGCACAACTGTGGGTGGTCACCCAGCCCTAAAAATGGAGTGGCAACTTCCTTCCTACCCCCTTCTCTGTCCCTTCCGTTCATCCCCCTCCTCCCTCCCACAGAGCCAGGGACCGGGGTGGGGGACCCGTCTCCCACCAGGGTGGGAGAAGGAAGGAAGGAGGCCAGGCAGGAGGAGTGGGAGCGTGGAGGGCAGCAGGGGGAAAGGGCAGGACTCATTTCTGCTCTCAGAAACCGAAACCGAAAGTCCTGGCAGGAGTTTATGTGAAAGACAGGTCTGCAGCAAGATGCTGAGGGGGCAAAGCCGCTGCATCGGAGGACAGCAGCCCTGGACACAGACACCGTAGCTGCCACTCTGGTGTCACCTAGACCAGGCCTTGCCCTTCAGGCTGACAAGAAACTTACAAGGCAAGAGTGTGTTTTTTCTGAGAATTCAAAAGGCCCCAACAGCCTCACGATGCCCAGCATTGGTGTTAGGACCCTTGCTGGAAAAGGGAGGTGGCATTAACTCAAGCCACCAAATCATCTAATAGCCTGACAGTGGGTGACCCTTTGCCTTGGCTGGTGTTTGTGACTGTATGGCCGTGCACACACCCATGAGGCTCAGGGCAGCTGGCATCTGTGTGCCCAGCATAATAGGGACTCTGTTTCTCTAGGTCAAGCTCAAGACTGTGGGGTAACAGATTTTTGTGACCCATCTGGCTGTGAGAGGTCCTTTAAGTGCCACAATATTGGATTCTTTGGGGCACTTGATACTCTATTACAACAATGGGACAGAATATTTGAAACTTGGACTTGTCTTTAAAACTTCAGATTCTGTGGTCACCATTTCTTGTGACCCTTTTTTTTTAATCAATGAGCCAATCGTGTACTGGGAACCCAGATGCCACCCCTCCCTGGAGGCTTCCTGGATCCTCTATGTAGGGACAGATGCTGCTCCTGCCTGGCAGCCCCTTGATGGCTGAGACTGTGTTTAATTCATCTTTGTACCTCCCATGGTGACAGGAGCCTCCTCTCCTCTCAGGGCTTCTCGGAGAGCCTAAGTTCCCAGCTTCTCCATTCACCCCTTCTGGTGGGCTCACGTACCTGTGCTGGCCTCCCTGAGGCAGGGGAGGGTGGGGGAGAGTCAAGGAGAGGAGAGTTGCTGGGTTGGGGCTCTAGCATTTCCCAGCCCTCAGGCCTCAGACAGGTTCCATTTCTCTCTGAGTCTCAGTTTCTTCATCCGCAGATGGGACGATTTAAACAGCTGACTTTTGTGAGCGTGTACCCAGGTGCTGGGTTAAGCGTATGGCATCCGTAAACTCATTCAGAAGGAACACACAGGGCCTCTAAGGTGCTAGGGACCACACAGGGTCAGATGAGGATGTGGAGGCTTGGAGAAGTTAGGTGACTGGACGTCACGTGCAGACGAGTGGCTGAGCTTGTACCCCAGAGCCCACTCTTACAACCAGCCCTCTGTACTGGACGGACCCAGCAGGCCTGGCAGGATGGGCCAGCGGAGAGCTCAGCACCGAGCCAGCTCGGGGAAAGTGCTGGGTGGTAGTGCTGCTGTCAGTGCAGGCCCAGCTGGTCTGGAAGGAGCTCACGGCCTGAATGCAGGGGCTGGGGCGGTGCGAGTCCAGCCAAGGGGCCCCACACAGGATGCCGCGGGAGGAGGCCCCTCAAACCAGGATTCTGAAAGACCATGGCCGGCAGGAGGGGCAGGGGCTGCTGAAGGCCCTGAGGAAGAGGGTTGGGCCGCCCCTGAGCAGGCTCTTCACTGGTGGCCTCAGCTGCCCCGACAGAGGGCTGGAGCCTGGGAGTCAAGTGAGCGGTGGAAGAGGAAGCTGGTCACATTGAGGTCTGGCTGACCCACAGGACGCGGGCTGAAGGGCATGGGTCTGGGAGTGCCCCAGAAAACAGGTCACCGCACAGGAACAGTCAGTTCCTGGGGCTGCCTCTGGCAATTAGGCATAGCCTCCCTTGCCAGCGCCCCAGGGACTGACTTCACCCCCCCACCCCAGCCGGTGACCAGATGGCACCAAGTAGAGGGGCTTCGACTTGCTTAAGGACCCCTCCTGGCAGAGGCCGGCAGACCTCCAGGCCTGCCAGAGGAGACGGGCCTGCAGCACGCAGCCCCAGCGGCTGGACATGTGCACACACAGCACCCAGAGGGTGAGGATATGAGGGCCAGGCTGGGTGGATGCAGGGAAGCCTTGAAGCCACCCCGCATCCTCCCCCACAGCCCGCATCACAACCCAGCCTCTTTGTTCCTTCCCCACTGCCCTCTGAGCCTCCCCCTCACCAGCCCCGCTGCTTCCACCCTTGCCCCATAGTCTGTTCTCAACACAGCAGCCAGAGAGATGGTGTTAAAGGTCACCTCTCTCGGTTCAACGCCCTCCGGAGGCACCCCCAACCACTTCACTCAGCAAAAGCCAAGCCCCCACCTCCCAACACACACCTCTTTGATGCTGTTTCCCACTCCTCTCCCTCCCCCCTCACTCTGCACCAGCCACTCCTGCTTTCTTGCTTTTCTTCAAACAGGTCGGCACACCCGCCCGGCCAGGCCTTTGCACTGACAGTTCCCTCTGCACAGAACACTCTTCCCTCAGGCATCTCATAGCAAACCACTTTGCTGCCTTCTAGCCTGTTCAAACGTCACTGCATTTCTCAGCATTCCAGCCGAATACAGCACTCAAATTAGTGTTATTCAAGGACTGTTTACAAAGGCGTGGATGGGACGTAAGGAAACCCCGAGGGAAAGTGCAGTGCCCCTGCCAGCCAGCAGGCGCCTCCCAGGCCGGGCAGGAGGGGCAGGGGGTGGGGCGGGTAAAGCCATGGCTGGTGGAAGGGGCCACCGACAGGGGCTGTGATCTGCAGGGAGGGAGCCAAGGGGACAAACACCTCCCTGGCCTGTCTCAGCTCTCCTGCAAGGTTCCCCACTGGCAGAACCCAGCCAGAGCCAGGACACCATCCTTCAGGTCAGCCTTCCCTGGGGATCTGGAGGGCAAAGGGAAGGTCCCCAGCACAGGTGCCTTCTTAGGGAATTTGACACCTCCCCCCAACTCCCAAGTCCTCTTACCTTGCCCTTATTTTTTCCCATGGCATTTATCTCCTAACATACTCACATATCTATTGTGGTTATTTTTATTGTCTATAAGCTCCAGGAGGGCAGGAATTTTGGTCTCTTATTCTCTGCTGAACCCCAAGTACTTAGAACACTGACTGGCAGGCACATAGTAGGCACTCAATAAACAATTGCTGAATAAATGAAGGCCCATTCAGTCTCCCTGGGTACTTTAAGGAACCCTGCCTGAGGAAGGAGTGGGTAGATGCTGCCGACTGGGGCTCCAGGCTTGGAGAGAAGCCAGCGAGCAGAGCCCCAGCTGGGAAGGAAGTTGAGCCTGCAGGGCTGTGCCCACAGCAGCCTCCCATTCCTGTGGTTCCTGCAGCAGGTCTCTGCCTCTCCCCAAGCCTGTGCCTTTCAGACCAGTAGGATTTTCCTTGGCAAATGTGTCCCTGTGCTTGGTCAATGGTCTTTCCAACAAGGCGCCGCTCTGTGAAATCTCCTACCTCATGAATCAGCTCTTTGAGAGCATGTCTGGCTCTCCTGGGCCTCCCAGGAATGCTTTCTTCAAGGAGTCCTGGACTCACCCTGCAGCAGAAGACCCAGGAGTTACAGGCTCAGAGGCTATGTTCTAGGCCTTCCTGGCCAGGCCTGGGCTTCCCAGGGACCGGGCATTGCAGGGCCTGTCTAACCCCAGGGCTGCCTTTGGAGCAGTCTTGGGCTCCTTCCCCCGAGGTGTCCAGGATGCTAGGCTCTCCCTGAGATGGCACCACCACCCCCTCGCTAAGCCTCGACATCCTATGGGAGAGAAGACTCAAACAACGCAAGGCCCCGCCTTGTCCTCCAGTTGTAAAGTTGTGCATTTTCTCTAATGGATCTATAAACTGAAAGCAACTTCAATCAAAACACCAATAGGATTTGAGGAGAGAGGCTTGGAAAATGATATTAATCTTCATCTGGAAAAATAAACATTTGAGACTTGCAGGAAAATTCTGATAAAGGAAAGGAACACATCACACAAAATCCAGAAGTCTTAAGGCAAAAGACTGATAATTTGAACATGTAAAAATTAAAAACCTGAGGGCCGGGCGCGGTGGCTCATGCCTGTAATCCTAGCACTCTGGGAGGCCGAGGCGGGTGGATTGTTTGAGCTCAGGAGTTCGAAACCAGCCTGACCAAGAGCGAGACCCCGTCTCTACTAAAAATAGAAAGAAATTAGTCGGACAACTAAAAACATATAGAAAAAATTAGCCGGGCATGGTGGCGCATGCCTGTAGTCCCAGCTACTCGGGAGGCTGAGGCAGGAGGATCGCTTGAGCCCAGGAGTTTGAGGTTGCTGTGAGCTAGGCTGACGCCATGGCACTCACTCTAGCCCGAGCAACAGAGTGAGACTGTCTCAAAAAATAAAAAAACAAAAAAACCAAAAAAACTTGAAAACCTGAATTGAGAAAATTATCAAAAAACCAAGTCAAAAGGCCACACACTGTGGAAAACTATTTGCAACATATTTTATAATATCAGATAAAGGGCTAATCTCCTTAATATATACATTTTACAGATCAATGTGAAAGAAAGGGGCAACTAAATTTAAAAATAGGCAAAGTATATAAACAGACAATTCACAGGGAAAAAAATTTTTTTCTTTTTCTTTTTTGAGACAGAGTCTCGCTATATCGCCCAGGCTGGTCTCAAACTCCTGGGCTCAAGGGATCCTCCTGCCTCAGCCTCCTGAGTAGCTGGGATTACAGATGCAGACCATCAAGCCCGGCTTTAAAATTTTTTTAAATAAACAGTATATACATGAAAAGATGCTCATCTTCACTCATAATTAGAGAAATGCATAACAAAATAACAATGAAATACAGTACCATTGTCAACTGCCAGATTGGCACAAATTAAAATGTTTTACAATGTACAGTATTGGTGACAGTGTGAAGAAAGACAATCTTCTACATTGTCAGTGGGAATGTAAACTGACCAACATTTTGGAGGGCAATTTGGAAATAGCTATTGTGGTGGATTAGATAAAAGGTGGTCAGTCACAAATTCTTTGACATGACTTCCATGGAGACGTGGGTTCTATGTTCCCTTTCCTTGCATTTGGGATGGACCATGAGTTCCCTGGTCAATAAAATACAGCAAAAGTGATACTGTCCTAGTTCCAAGTATGTTCCTTTTATTGTCCATCAGGTTCCATTTCCTGTGTCTTGGAAGCCAACTACCTGGTTACCTAAACTGTATTATCTGACATTCACATGCTGTGAAAGGAACAAATCATGTGGGAAAGCCCTGGAGGATATGACACCACATATTGAGGGAGTGGTCAAGGAGCACTGAGGCCCAGCCACGTGAGTGATAGAGCCATCTTGTAAGAGAATCAGAGCTGAACCATCCAGCTGAGCCCTTTCCAAATTCCTGACCCACAAAATCACGAACAAAATAAAATGGTTGTTTTAAGCACTAAATTTTGGGGTGGCTTGTTATATAGCAATAGGTATTTAGAACAGCTATCCAAATTTAAATTTATCCTTTGCCCCAACAGTTGCACTTCTGTGAATCTAACCTACTGAAATATTTGCACAAGCGCACAAAACCGCCCAAGCAAAGAAGTTAATCACAGCACTGTTTCTAATAGCACAAGATTCGAAGTAATATTTATGTCTATCACTAGGGCAATGGCTAAATGAATTCTAGTGTATCTAGTTAATGATATATAGTATGCCAGCTGAAATTCTGAGACAAGGAAAAGTCCCATCTGAGATCCTATGAGCTTAGGATGACAACACAGTAGTTAAGAGCATAGACCCTTGCTCTGCCATTTATAATTTCTGTGTCTTAGGGGAAATTGTTTAACCTCTTTATACCACAATTTCTTCATCTGTAAAACGTTGATGATAACCATAGTACCTACTTCAGAGGGCTGTGATGAGAAATAAACAAGTTAAAATAACATGATGTACATCTATCCTACATGTATTTTGAAGATGCAAAGAGCTTGGAATTTTAAATTGGGTTGGACCAGACTTTTAATATCCTAAAGAGATTGCAAAGCACAGTATCTGCCAGATTGTCATCCTGAGACAGGGAAGGGAAATTTGATAGATTAAGGTTGGAAGGCAATGGCTGGAGAATATTTTTAAAGAAGTGGACTCATACTGTACTTCCTGTTCTGACTCTTGCTATCTCTTAGAGATTCTTCCTACCTCAGCATATAAAGAGACTCACTCATTTCTTTTTAACAACTGCTCAGCATCGCATTGTATGGCTGCACCACAATTTATTTCACCAACCCCTATTGATGGACCTTTGGTTTGTTTCCAGTTGTTTGCTACAGTTACAAAAAATACTTCAGCAGACATCTTTGCTCATTTATCTTTGCCCAATTACTGCTATTATTTCTGTGGTACAGATTCTTAGAAATGGAGTTGTCGGCATAAAGGGTATTGCCATTTTTAAAAAATTCTGATAGCTACCGTCAAATTGTTTCAATATCTGGCCCCATCTTCCCCTCCACTGCTCTTTGTTTTCATAACTTTGCTGTCTGGTTTTACAGGTTTATTATTTTTTAGATGAATTCATTTTGCCAAGTCTTACCAGCCTTTATTTTTTAATGAACACAGGGATGAATTAGCTACCATGACTGCCTTGAAAAAAGTTCACAGTCAGGCAGGGACTGGGTTGGGGATAGTACCGGAGGGGGGTGAAGGGGGGGTGACAGCTGCAAAACAAAGTTACCTCCAGAGAGGCCAGGGCTGGCACTGAAGCCTGGACCAGGGGCTCTGGGAACCCCCAGGAAAGAGCTGCCTTTTGGGTATGGAGCAATCCGGGAGGCCTCCACAGAAGAGATTTCCTGCCTAGCCTTTGTACTGTTACAGAGCACTTTCTGGAACACCAATTCATTGAATTCTCACAACGGCCCTTTGCATTAAGTAGTAGTATTATTCCCACCTTCCTGATAAGAAAACTGAGGCCTTCCCTTTTCCCTTTCTCTTTGTCTTGCTTCCCCAGGTCTCCCCCAACACCAACCTCCTGTCCCCTGTCCTGAACCACGCTGGCTGGGCTGGCAGAGGCTTGGGCCGTGGGCACTGCCCGAGGACACTGAACATGGCTGTGCCACCCTCCTAAAGAGGTCTGGGACCCGGACCCCGCGTCCCTGGGTGCATTGGGCTTTCACAGCAGGCTGCACTCTGCCCCTGCTCTGGGATCTAGATACAGACGCTGCCTCCCTCCTCAACCCAGGAATGCCAAGTCATCCCGTGTCCCTTCTCCAGGCAAACACCGCTCTCCCATCTGCTTGTCACCGTCTCAAAAATTAGGTCTTTAGAAGTTCATTTGGGTTAAGCATTGCTAGCTTCTGGCAGCTTTTAAAGATGCACGTTCCTCTGACAGGAACCTATAATAATTCCCAAACTCTGTGTGAATGAAGTTATTTCATCTTTTCCCTCATTAGAAAGGCCCGAGGCAGCGGGAATAAACGCACAGGTAACTCCACATTTACTAACATCCTCGCCGCGCGCCTCCTCCTCCCTCACCCGCCCCCGTGGTCCAAGTCCTCAGCCTGGCCTTCGGGAACCCTCACCGACGATTTGGGGGAAAGCCTCAGAAAACAGCGCAGCAGGAAGCCCGACGTGGAGGAGCCAGTTGGGAGGGACTCGGAACCGGTGGGCATCCCGCTTTTCCGCGCGAAGCCTCCACGGTCACCGGCGGACCCAGCCCAACTCAGGAGGCCTCCGTCACTGTCGAGCCGGTGGTGGGGACAGAGCCCGTGTGCGCACACCGCAGGGAATTACGGTACGTTCCGCGGCGGCTCTCGGCCGGCTCTGGCTCCCCCGCGTGTCGACAACCGGAACAGCAGCGGGGCCCCGCGGGCTCCGCCCACTCCCGGGAGAGTTCCGGGGGGACGCCCAGCGCCGAGCAGTCGGGCGCGGAGAAGCTGGACGCTCTCGCCTGCCTCTTCCCGGCCGGGTATATGCTTGCGCTGTTTTCTGAGGCTTTTCCTCGAATCGCTTTCCTTCCCAGCGAGAGAGTCGCCCCCTGGAGGCGGAGTGCCCCCCCGGAGTGAGGCCTGGTTGCTGGCCGGACTGACGTCCTTGGACCTCACCTTCGGCTGGGGGGGCCTCACCCGGGGCCCAGCACGGGGTCCAGCGCCATGGGCAGCACTGCGGAGTTCGCCTTTGGAGAGAGTCACACCTGGATGCCACTCTCAGTTCTCCACTGCTTGCCGTATGTCCCTGGGCGAAGTATTAATCTTTCTGAGCCTCACGTGCCTCCTCTGTAAAATGGAGCATTTGCCTCACAGGGTTATCCCAGTGATTAAATGCGATAGTACAGGGGGCAGGTGGAGAGCCCGGGGATAATAACCACCACCATACTGGGGCGGCCACTGTGTGTCCCGAACTACTCTAGGCATTTTGAAATAACCCTGTAAAAAAGTATCTTCCTCTACAGATGAAGAGATTGAGTGTCAAAGGGATTTAGTGACATAGCTAGAGAGTGGCCGAGTTAGGACGGGGGAAGACATGGGCACACAAGTGCTGGGAGATGTGGGTGACGACCAAGTCTGTGAGTTTGGAGGGTGCCCAGGGGCCCGAAAATAATCTGGCCCTGCCTCCCTTCAGGTCATTAACGTTTTCTCCCACTAAGGGATTATTCATCACCTCCACATAAGGCTTGAGCGGGCAGGGACCTGAAAGACCATCCGGGCCTATTTCCTTATAGAGAGGGGGAGAGTTGTCCAGGGTCACGCAGCCGGGCGGCATAGACCTGGCCTGGAGCTTAGGTCTCCCAGCCTGCGCTTCCGCTGCTCCTTACCCGCCTTTGGGTGAGCGATTCTTCAGAAGGATGCTTCCTCCCGCCTACAATCAAACTGGCCTCTCCGTTTGGGCACCTCTGCAAGGGCTGCCTACTAGCCACTCCAGACACCACTTGGCCAGAACCTTCTACCACCCTCTCCCACCCCCAGGCACTCCAGGCCTCCCTCACCTCACACAGCTGATGCTCTGAGCAGAGAGGTGACCAGTGCTGGTCTGGCTCCCAAGTGCTGGTGCAAGACCAAGAAATCTTTTACCACTCTGTGTATGTGTGTGTATCTTTTTGTTGTTAGGAAGGGGCTAGCCTAATAGATAGTAGGTCATTAAATATGAAATGTCCGATTTCGAATCAAAAATGTAGTTTATTATATCTCAAACAAGATGCAGTAAGATTAATCAAAGTATGCGGCTAAACTGTTGACACAGTTTTGCCATCTTAACGGTAGCTTGTTTATGCCAGCAGCGAAGAAGCCTGAAGAGCGGTGGTGTTGAAATCTCGAAAGGTGTTTTCCACAGCTTGTTGAGAATTGAATATTTTTTTCTTGCAAGAAGTGGTCCAAAGCCTGGAAGAAGTGGTAGTCACTTGGTGCAAAGTCTGGTGAATGCAGTGAATGACAGAGAGTTTCCAAGTCCGGCTTCTGTAGTTTGAGCAGCATTGTTTGTGCGACATGTGGTCGAGCATTGTCTTGCAAGAGGATTGGCCTGTCTCTGTTGACCAATCATGTAACAATATGGTATAGAAACAGTTTGCCTGTATGTGGTGACAGCAAAGAAAGGCGAGCTTCGAGATGATTTCTCTTCTGACACTCGTTTAATGCACATGGAACCCATCTATCCAACTTCTTTACCTTGCCCATTTGTTTTAAATGGTCTAACGTTGTCGGAATAGTAGCGTCAGACCTTGCTGCTAATTCACGCATAGGTTGAGATGGATTCGCTTCCAGTACAGCTTTCAGCTCATTATCCATCTTGGTCTCAGGTCGTACATGTGGCTCATTTTCAAGATTAAAATCACCAGAACAGAACTCCTCAAACCATCAACATACTGTGCGTTTATGGAACTCATATGCGAAAATAACATGAATTTGTGACTTATCCGTGCTTGCACAAAAATTGCTCTAAAAAAATTTGAAAGATAATCACAATCCAAACTGTGTGCTTGAAAGACTGAAGATGTATAGTACCTTCACAATAAGAATAAAACAAGAAGTGTCAAAGTGAAGTGTCAGAGATATAAACTGCCAAACTTACTAACTCTGTCATTTTAGTTTGCATATCTATCATTACAAGCAAAATTAGTTATCTTTTTATATGTTTAGGAGCCATTTCCTTTTTTCTCTGAGCACAGTCTGTTCTTTAGCTCATTTTTCTTTATGATTATTGGCCTTTTTCTTAAGAGAATTTTAAAACAACTTTTTATTTCTTGTCTTATTAATAATGTGTGTTCATTACCAAAGAAATTTGAAAATACAGACAAGGAACAAAATACCCACAATCCATCTACCCAAATATGCCACTGTGAATCACTTGTTATTAGGTTAATAAGTATGAAATGTCTGATTTCCTCAATTTGGCTGATTCTGGGTCTGGTGCTGGAAATGTACCAGATGACTCTGGAGTATCTTGTCATATCAGAAGCAGGGAGGCTATCAAAGACTACTGTGGTCGAGGCAAAGGGTTCAGGAGCCAACTTGGCCAAAAATGACACAATTTGAGCATCAATATGGCAAATAACATCCCATATTGAGCATCAATATGGAAAATAGAATCCCTACTGTATAGGGATAGTAAAACAAAACAAATACCACACTGATCACTTCATAGGATGCTTGGAAGCCATCTCATTATTTGGGAAAACTGGGGAATAGAGGAGAACACTATAAAAGAAAAGGACACCGGGGCCGGGCGTGGTGGCTCACGCCTGTAATCCTAGCACTCTGGGAGGCCGAGGCGGGCGGATTGTTTGAGCTCAGGAGTTCGAAACCAGCCTGAGCAAGAGCGAGACCCCGTCTTTACTAAAAATAGAAAGAAATTAATCGGACAACTAAAAATATATAGAAACAATTAGCTGGGCATGGTGGCGCATGCCTGTAGTCCCAGCTACTTGGGAGGCTGAGGCAGAAGGATCGCTTGAGCTCAGGAGTTTGAGGTTGCTGTGAGCCATGCTGACGCCACGGCACTCACTCTAGCCCGGGCAACAAAAGCGGGACTCTGTCTCAAAAAAAAAAAAAAAAAAGAAAAGGACACCTTTCCAATAAAAACTGTGCCTGGAGTAATCAAATAGTTGAGGGGGAGGTTTCACTTTTTACAAGTGTGCCAGCTAATTAAATTGAGAAAGAATGATAGAAATAGAACATCACCAGTTTTCAAATGCTGGTTTAATAAATGGATTTAGGAAACCATTAGTGGCTGCTAACATCACACAAAGGGAGACATTATACACCATCTAGTGGAAGTACACACCACTGCTATGAAAGAAGCCTTGCCAAAACTCGTAAGTCTTTTGATCAATATATCAATTTGTAGGAAATACAGGAGGCAAAGGAACATGTTAAATGACACCATGGGGAAATGATCAGCAAAATCTAGATTGTGGGAATCTCTACGGGACAAATGACTCAGTATCTTCAACAAATAAATTACGAGAGAGAGAGAGAGAGAGAGAGAGAGAGATGTATATGAAACTTGTGGATTAAAAAAGACTTAAGGCCGGTCATGGCTCACGTCTGTAATCCTAGCACTCTGGGAGGCCAAGGCAGGAGGATCAGTTGAGCTCAGGGGTTCAAGACCAGCCTGAGCACAAGCAAGACTCTGTCTCTACTGAAAATAGAAAAATTAGCTGGGTGTGGTGGCGCATGCCTGTAGTCCCAGCTACTTGGGAGGCTGAGGCAGGAGGATTGCTTGAGCTCAGGAGTTTGAGGTTGCTGTCAGCTAGGCTGATGCCATGGCACTCTAGCCCCGGCGACTGGGTGACACTCTGTCTCAAAAAAAAAAAAAAAAAGACTTAAGAAACAAACCAATCATTTTAATATATGAAGCTTGTTGAGATTCTGATTTGGAAAAACTATAGTACACATACATACATATATACGTACATACTTACATATGACCATTGGGGAAAGTTGAATACTGACTGGATATTTTATGATATTAAGAAATTATTGTTAATTTTAGGTATAAAAATGGTAATGAGGTTATATTATTAAAGGAGGTTTTCTTAAATTTTTTTTTTGAGATAGAGTCTTACTCTGTTGCCTGGCTAGAGTGCAGTGGCGTCATCATAGCTCACTGTAACCTCAGACTCCTGGGATCAAGTGATCCCTCTGCCTCAGCCTCCCAAGTAGCTGGGACTACAGGCATGCACCATCACACCTGACTAATTTTTCTATTTTTTGTAGAGATGGGGTCTCACTCTTGCTCAGGCTGGCCTCAAACTCATGAGCTCAAGTGATCGTTCCATGTCGGCCTCCCAGAGTGCTAGGAATACGGGTGTGTGAGCCACTGCTCCCGGCCTTGAAAGAGGTTTTATTTATGGAGATATATACTGACATTTATGGATAAAATTACATTTATGAATTTACTTCAAAATAATTCAGGAGGAGGAGGAAGTTAGTCACGGATTATTAATTACTAAAGCTGGGCGATGAGTATGTGGGGTTTATTATATTATCCTCTCCACCTTTGTGTATACTTGAAATTTTCTTCTTTTTTAGAGAAAGGGTCTTGTTCTGTTGCCCAGGACGGAGTACAGTGGCTTGATCATAGCTCACTGCAGCCTCCAACTCTGGCCTCAAGCAATTCTCCTGCCTCAGCCTCCCAAGTAGCTGGGACTACAGGCACGCACCACCGTACCTGGCCTGAAATTTTTCATAATAAAATTATTTTACAAAACTCATTTCTCTTAGATAAGGCAAATGTGGCAAAATATTAATATGGGGTACTATTCTTTCAACTTTTCTGTAGGTTTGAAACTTCTTGAAATGAAATATTAGGGAAAAAAATCATATTTTGTCCTGATCTTTTACCCCAGCCGGAGGCCCCACAGTCCAGACCTCAGGCCATTCTAAGCCGTTTCGGACTGGCAGGAGTTTCACGGTCACAGGCCATCTGAGAGATCAGCCCCCAGTCCCAGCAAAGACAGAGGCAGGAGTAAAATCCAGGGCCATCTGGACCCCATCCAAATGATGCCTGCACGATCAGGCCTCCCATCAACTCGGGGAGTCATGCTGTCGCCATGGTCCCTCTCATTATCCTGCCCTCCTTCTTCTCCTGTGACTTAATGGTGAACAAAAGTGCTTAAAGGGAAGTGGGGGAGGTAGATAAGCAACAAAACAAATAGATATTCACGCAGCCTGTTCACAAGCATTGAACTGTGACCTCTGAAGGAGGTGGCAGGCTCCTCCGGGGCACCCAGGAGGGCTGTGAGGTGACGGGGGAGATCTGGTGGCAGGAGGGTTGAGCAGACGAAATTACTCTGTATGAAAACTGAGGCTGGGTAGAGGATATCTGGGTGTGGCAAAGAGAAAGAGTCTGGTTAGAGAAGCAGAGAAGGAGATTTGAGAGGAGAATGGGGCCCTGTGGGATGAATGGGCCTTTGGGGAAAGGGTGTTGAAAGAGGGTTTTTAGGCAGTTTCACTGTGTCTGAACTTTCCTGAATACCTTACCACTTTAAAAATAATGGCTTGCATTATTTTTTAAGGCTTTTGGAATGAGACTTGTGTTTCTTTTGAGTATGAAATGACAGGGTGATGGGCTCTGAGTGGGAACAGATGGATCCATTGTTGTTCGAGGGTCACAGACTTATAAATTATGGCCGTGCTCTGGAGGAAAAGATAGGCCACTGTGAGAGGGACAGAGAGGATGAGTTGGCACAATTAACACTGGGACATTGACGCTTAGGCTAGTCTCAAAAAATGACAAGGAGCCAGCCATGGGGAAAGGGGGGGGAAGAGATGTTCCAAGTAGGGGGAATAGCAAGTGCAAAGGCCCTGAGGCAGGACAGAGGAGTTTCATTCTGCTGGAGGAACTTTCACAAGCTTAATTTTATTGTTTTTTTTTCTCATTCCTGGAGGATGAAAAATAATGACATTTGAAATGATATGCATCATTACTAAGGCACAGAGTTGGCAGGGTAAAATGATATGCATAACATATAAATGACTATAATTGACATTACTTTTCCATAGTCAAACCACGTTTTCCATCTGTTTCTCCTCACTTGGATATTGTCTCATTATTATTATTAATATTATTTTGGTATCCTTCAGAAATGACCTCATTATTTCTAATCACTGTTAAGTCAGTCCTCTCCCTCCGTCACACACACTCATGTGGCCCTCACTCCTGGTAAGCACAGGTCGGGAGCCTCTCCTCATTCCCCGCCCCAAGCCCCAGTGCTGTGTTCTCAGGGCTCTCTCTCCATCCTGACAACCCTGCTGGTCTCTGAATTACATGTCCTTCCTGTCCCTCGCCTCCACATGTCCCTGATGCCAAGGGGATGTGGGCAGCATGTGTGGGCAGCATGTATGTGGAGCTGGGTACTGTCTGCTTTGAGCATGACATGAGGGTCGCTGTAGTGTGTGCGTGTGTGTGCATGTGGATGCATGTGTACACGTGTAAGGCAAGGGCGAGGGATTTGGGTGAAAAATGGCCCCTGCATCCTGGGCTTCTTTCTCCCAAATATCTTCTTCCAAACACCCCCAGGTAGAGCAGTGTGAACACCCAAAGGTCTGGGGCTTTGTCCGAAGTGGCCTACTGGATTTTGCATCCTACTCCTTAGTGTAACCACGATAGTTTTTTTTTTTTTTGAGACACAGTCTCACTGTGTTGCCTGGGCTAGAGTGCCGTGGCATCAGCCTAGCTCACAGCAACCTCAAACTCCTGGGCTCAAGCGATCCTTCTGCCTCAGCCTCCCGAGTAGCTGGGACTACAGGCATGCGCCACCATGCCCGGCTAATTTTTTCTATGTATTTTTAGTTGTCCGATTAATTTCTTTCTATATTTAGTAGAGACGGGGTCTCGCTCTTGCTCAGGCTGGTTTCGAACTCCTGAGCTCAAACAATCCGCCCGCCTCAGCCTCTCAGAGAGCTAGAACCACGATAGTTTTAATAAAAATGGAACTTTCCCACCCCTTCCTCAAGCATCATGTAAAATTGAGGTTCTGACTGTGGTGCCCTGTGTCCCTGGTCCCCACTGTGTATCCCAGGGTATGATCATGCCTTGGGGAGGGTACTTCAGGAGGTGGAGCGGGCCAGGGTGCCCTGCAGATTTGGGCTCCCGTGAGGACAGAATGTCGGCAGAGACCCCAGACTCCCAGCAAGTGGCCCTGGGGGCTTTGAAGGGAAGGTGCCCACCACGGTGAGGTGATAAGGCCCATCACGGACTATGTCCTGAGACTGGCTTGTGCCTATCCCCTGCAGGGCAGGCACAGAAGCAGGCATCCATAGCTCTGCTCTCAATGAGAGTGGCTATATAGCTTAGGGCCCAGTGACACTGGCTTTGGGGACACATGCTGGGTTTGAATTGGCCACTTACTGGCTGTGACCTCAGACCTATGACTCACCCTCTGTGCATGGATGGGCCTTGATTTTCTCCCTGTAAATGAGGCTGATAATAGCATCCACCTCTCAGGGCTGTTGAGAGGCATAAATGAGATAATAGCAATAAAGGACTGACACAGTAGCTAATACACGGAGATTAGACCTGCTCGGAGAAAACAGAGACAAAAAAGCCTGAAAAACTGGACTGGAATGAAGTGCTGTGGGCAGACTAGAGCAGCGCTAGTCATATTTTTTTGCACGTAGAAATCATCAGAGATCTTGTTAAAATGCAGATTCTAATTCAGTAGGTCTAGAGTGGAGTCTGTTATTCTGTCTTTCTAACAGGATGTCACCCAAATAATAAAAGAACATGAAATCAACTAGGTAGATTGGGAAACACATCACAGATCTATTTTGTATACATAAAAAATCCCCAACGAACTCTAATTTCTCGAGAGATGAAGTAAGAACAAAGAAAAGCCAAGAGGGACACCTATGGAGAAACCTGCCACCAGTGCTGGGGCCCCTCAACCCCTGGCTAGCTGTTGGAGAGGGATCACTGTGCCATGTCCAACCGTGGACCATCTGGGCTGGATGTCTCTCAGACCCACCTCTACCACAGTGGTCTCACAGGTGAGGAGCCTGAGGCTCACAGAGGGGAAGGGACTGACCCAGATCACCAGCTGGTTATTGTGGCTTTGGGAAGATTTCCTAAGAAGCTGGGGCTGGAGGAGGGATGCTGTAGAATTGAACTTGAAGGATGGGAAGGGGTTGGAAAGAATGGGCCAGGTCGGTCCAGACTGAACTGGTAGTGTGGTGCAGTGAGTTTGAGTCTAGCCTCTGCCACTTACTTGTTGCTGTGACTTCAAGAAGTTACTGATCCTGTCTGAGCCTTGGTTTCCTCATCTATGAAATGGGTACTGCCATGTCTATCTTGCAGAATTGTGGTGGGGATTAAGTGAGATAATGAATAAAAAATCCCTGGCAGAATGTGGGAGCACAGGGCTGAGGAGGGGAGAGGAGGTCTCCTAGAGGAAGCCCGTAAGATGTCAGCGCCACGGACATTAAGGATGGCAGCTGGGCAGCTGCTCCCTGCACCTCTGCTCCCATCCACCTGGGAGGCCAGGGCGTGGAGAGTGATCAGCTATCTGCCGTCTGCCCACTTTGACTCCATCAAAGTCCTGTCCACCTGCCAGATGCTCATGTCGTGGCTCTTGAATCAGACATCTGGGTTAGAACCCTGGGCCCACCAGTCACAGTGTGAGGTGGGGAGAGTTATTAACCCACTCTGTGCTTCAGTTCCTCCCCATAAAGCGAAGAGGACAGGACCCATTGCATAGTTTGGTTTAGAGGACAAAAGGACCTAACCCACAAAAGGTGCTTGGCTCAGGGCTCATTAATTGTTAGCTGTTATCATTATGTTATTTTTCAAAGGCCACTCCAAATACCTCTTCTTTCAGGAAGCCTTCCCGAACTGTACCCTATGGCTTATTGACTGAAAGATGTTCTTCCTCTTCTCATTCCCAAAGAACTAGAAACTACACCTATCATGGCTTTGCTGGCTTCTTGACTTGGGTAGAGATGTCTGGAACCCCACTACCCTTAAATTTAAAGAAGCTGTAAATGCCTTAAAGCCTAAAATGCGAAGACATCACCCAAGGGTCTGAAGTACGACCCATTCTGTTGTGTTTAATGTGCATCTTTTTGTCTGCATGTGTCTTTGCAATCTTCCTCATTTTGCGTACATGCATTTTAAATATTTTCATAGGTATTGTGTCTCATTGGTTCTTTTACTTTTTCTGCCCAGCACTAGATGCCTAAATCTGTATTGCCACGAATACACTTTGTCCCTTGCTTCTAATGCTGCACACGGCCACACTTTACCTCTCTACTCTCACAGTGATGAACCCGCAGGTTGCCTCCAAATCCCGAAACCACAAAACAACACAGTAATGCACATCCTCCTGCATGTCCCTTTGCGGGCCTGCAACAGCATTTCAGGGATCTGTATCTAGGAGCTGGATGTTAAGGTTCGCTGTGGTTAATTTCCCTTATTCCTGCCAGACTGTTTTCCAGAATGACAGCCACCTGCTGCGGTAGCTCCACATTCTCCAGCGACATTTGGCATCATCTAGCTTTCTAACTTTTGCCAGTCTAATCAGTGGAAGTGATATCTCATTGTCATTTTAACTTGACTTTTGTGATCACAAAGAAATCTGACCATCTCTTCCCGTGCTTGCAGAGCCGCTGGGGTTGCGGTTCCTCAAACGTTGCCTGCTCAGGTCCTTGGGGTCTGACTTTCTGCGCCTGGGGACCGAGGCCCCCCCGAGGCCTGGGCGTCGGGTGGAGTGGGGTGTGCCTGCCGATGCCTCCCGCGCAGCTCCCGGCAAGGAGACATGCCCAGGGGCCCCTGCGGAGCCCGGCGTGGCCCCCAGCCGCCGGACTCCGGCCTGGAAGGCGCCGGCGGGGGCAGGTCGAGGGAGCAGGAGGAGCGTCCTGCAGCCTGGTCCGGGACGTCGGCGGCCACTGCCGCGCGCTGCATCGGGCCGGGGCAAGGGGTCCGGAGGGCGGGCGCCCCCTCCCCTCTGCTCCCCGCCCCGCCCCGGGCCGCGCGCCTGGCGCCGGGGACCAGCGCGCTCCGGGCTGCGGCGCGGCGGGATGGAGGAGCAGCCGGCGCGGGAGGCCGACGGCCGTGAGTCCCCGCGCGCTGCCGGGCCGGGAGCCGGGGGCTGGGGGTCGGGCGGAGGCCGAGAGGACGCGCGCATCCGCACGGGGGCGGCCAAGGATGAGGTTGGCGCGGTCCGCGTGGCCACCTGGGTCTTGGGCTCCTCCGTGGCTCCGAGCGGAGCGCGCACGGCGCCGAGGGGACATTGGCCGCGCATCTGGGACTCGGGGTCGCCGCCCGCCTGGCGAGCGGGGAGCCGCGGCTGGGGAGACATTAACTACAGATAATAAAGGTACTAGCGACCCTTCGTTGAGTACTGTACGCATCCCACTCACAGGCGGGATGAGGCCTTGAGGCAGGACCCGCACGTCATCTGGTCTTCACTGCAGCCATACGGGTAAACCTGTTATTTCCATTTTGCAGATGAGAAAGCTGAGGCATGGGGTGGTTAAGTGAGTTGTACAAGGTCACACAGCCATTAAGTGGTAGGATGCTGAAGGCCCCTGCTCCCCCAGAATGTTGGGGCTGGGTAGGGAGTGGAGAGCGTGTCAGATGGGGACGCGAACCCGCAGGAGGGGAGGGTGCTGTGGGCGGCTGCGTGTGGGATGAGGGCACCTCAGAGCCTCTCAAGGAGTGTGCCAGGGCCAGGGCCTCTAGGCCAGGCCGCTGCATGTGTGTGGGCCTCGGCTGGCCTGGGGGAGCTTTGGCCGCACTGCCTGGGAGTGGGGAGGGAGGATCGTCCCCACTGTGTGTCCTCAATTCTGCAGCCCTGGCTGAGCCCTGACAGCTGAAGCCAGGGGCTCTCCCCGAATCCCCATGGTGCAGCTCACCGGGCTCCTGTGAGACCTACAGCGTCCAAAATGCTGAAGTGAACTGTCTACTCAGCTGAGGGGCGGTGTTGGGGATGGAGGGCTGGATCAGGTGCTAATTGTGTCAAAGGGAGGACGTGGTTCTGCCTGGGGCAGAGATCACTTGCGTGGGCCTGCAAAGCGTGTAACAACGCAGCCTTGGGACGTGTGGAGGGGAATTCCGGGCAGAGGACACAGCCTGGGCCAAAGCTCAGCAGCCGGAGAGTGCAGTGGGTACCGGATGTGGCCAGAAAGAGGGTGCATGGGGGAGGTGAACGAAGAGATGAGACTGGACTCGGTTTCGTGCTCACTTGACCTTGTCTGGGTGGGCTCTGTGCAGTGTCTGCTGGCTCTCCACTGAGACTCTTGGCTGTCTCAACAGAAACACAAACCGGGCCATTCCCAGTGAGCTTCGGCTAAGGTAGAGGGTGCCAGAGCCCGAAGGGACTCGTCCAGAGCCTTTTCTTCACCCTCCCCCAGTTTTACAACTGAAGAAACTGAGACTCTGCACCACGGGGGTATGAGTAGCCTAGGATCCCCTTACTGGAAAGCGGCAGAGCAGGTACTAGAACCCACGCCTCCGCAAGCTCACACCTGAAGCCACAGCTCTTTCCAAACCTGGATCATGAGGTTAAGAAAAGAAAAGCTCGAGACACAGTGCTCACCTGAGATGCTTTGGTTCTGAGAGGGGCTCTTCTAAAGCCTGTTATGTTATCTTGAGAAGGGCCCCTTTTCACCTGCACAGTAGGCAGACCCCTTTGGGACAGCGTAAGGGTGGAGTCATCGATGGGGACCACACTCAGAAGGCGGTCTTTCTCCCGAGCACCCTCCTCCTCTGAAGTATTGATGTGAAGCTGCCTATCCCTTGGAGCCTCTTTCCTGCCATTGACCTGAGCTTATATTCTGGTTTTCTAGGGGACTAATGAATCTTAACTGGGGTAGCATCTCATAGTTCACGGCCTCTGAAGAGATCTAATGAGTCGAGCATCACTCATGCATTCAACAAGTATGTGCCATGGCCCGAATTTGGGTATATAGTAGTTAACGAATCAGACAAAAATCCCCCACCCCATGGGCTTATATTGGAATGTGATAAGCAGACAATAAACCTAATAAATATGTAAATATAGCATATGCCATAGCATATGGAGAAAAACAATGCAGGGAGGTGGGAAGGGAATATGTTTCCCATGGTTGGGGCTTCACTGGCTCAGGGGTCCCTAAATGAACGAGGTCCCACAACCTCCAGGTTTGTGGCCTCCAGAATTTATTTTCTGACACTTTGCCTTGGAGGAATAATAGTGATGATGATAGTGGTGGTGGCAGGCACAGACACTGTGCTAGGGGCTTTTCATGTCTTTTTCTTATAATTATGACACTGCAGGGCAGCTCACATCACCATTTTGTAGATGAGGAAACCGAGACACTGGGTAATCGAGTAATCTAAGTGACACAGCCAGGAAGTAGTTCAGCCAGAGTTGCAGCCAGGGCCATGTGATTGCCCGAGGGCAGCAGATGTGAGGTCCACAGGTTGTATCCATGAGGTCCTAGAAAGCCTAACACCCTCTACCCCATCTGGAAAGCTGTGTGGAAACTATCTAGCAAAACAAACGGCATGGCAGGCTGTCGGTTACCAAGGTGCATCCTAGCCTTCCCTGCCAAGACCCTGGTTACCTGTCCGTGGATATACAAAGGGGCTGGGTCTAGACATTCACACTGGACCAAACATGCAGGATGTGGGTTTGGCATCTATAAAACTGCAAGATTACTTGCCCTACTGTGCGAAGGGCCAGGAAATATTCGTCCTCTGTGCTAGTATGTCTGAGCCCTTCTGGAGGAGGGACAGGTATCCGTTAGTCTGGGGGTTATTAGTGTCACTCATAGAAACAGAGGTTTGTGGATTCCTCCCTGTGCCCAGCTTTGGGCCTGCTGTCATCCGTGGTTGATCAGAGAGGGTCAGGTGTGGCCAGTGCCCCCAAGGAGCTTATGGTCTAGCCAAGGAGACCAGACATGCGCACAGTCAAGAGCAGTCAGGATGATGGCAGCAGGGGCGTCTGGTGGGATGAGCTTTAGAGCATGTCACCAGTCCTGGGTCCTCCTGGCTCAGACACTCACCTACGGAAAAACACTGAGCCCACAGCTGCCTGTGACGGGGGTTGGCAGGGGGAGCTCCGAGGTTCTCTTTAGTCTGACACTCTCTGAGATAAAGGTGCAGTGATGGGGGCGAGAGGAGCACAGAGAAGGCAAGTCGGGGCGGGCCTCAGAGTGGGGAGGTAAACGGCTTGGGATGCAGGGATGAAGGAGAAGAGGTGGGGGAACGAGGAAACGGAAGGTGCACAAGTGGGGCTATCGTGCCTCCGGCCTTGCCCGGCGCTGGCACACGGTAGGTGGCTCAGTAAATCCTGCTGTCTTCTACCGTCAGAGCTGTGGAGAAGGTAGTTGCTGACTCCACCGGGACACGAAAACTGGACGATGGGCACCCCGAGGGGCATGAGGCGCACACAGCTGGGCTGCTGTGGATGGTCTTGCCCACACTCTCCCATTCTTGGGGTTTCGCCACATCCTGGCCGTGTGGACGTGGGGTGAGTTGGTAAGGAAGAGCAGCCGGTCTGGGGAGGCCCCTGACCTTGAGAGGGGGCAGAGCCATCCCCCTTTCCCCCCATCCCTAGGTGGAAGACCTCCTCCCAGGGAGATGTTCAGGGGCAGAGAAGGGCTGTTCACCTCTCCCCTCTGCAGTGCCCTCGTGACACAGTGTGGGGCACCCTCACCCACATCCCGTACCCCCTTTCCTCCCCCAGTGCTTCCTCTGGAGAGGCAGCTCCAGGAGGCCGCCCGCCGGAACGACATGGGGAGGATGCAGGAGCTGATCGGGAGGAGGGTTAACGTCAGGGCCAGAAACCACGTGCGTAATGGGCTCCTCCAAATCTGGGGCACCTGGGATAGTGCCATGGTAATGCCACCACACAGAGGGGACACTGCCTTGGGCTGGAGACGGACACACTGGCATGTATGAACTTGGAGGGAGGCTCAGCCTCTGTCCTCTGTGTCTGTGTTGTCCGAGGGCTTTTAGGCTTAGAGTGGTTGGGGCCTCGCCAACCCCAATCAGGGTCAGGATTCCAAGCCAGGCTTGGGCAATTCTAGAGGTCAAACTCTTAACCTCTGTGACCCATCTGAAAGGTACACCCAAGGAACAAAGGTGAGAGCCAGGAGGGCAGGGGTCAAAGGTCGTCAGCCAGAGGCTGGCAGTTGGGCAGATGAGGAGGACAGACACTAAGCAGAGCTTGTCACAAGTGGTTCATTTCCCTTGTGATAAGTTGTCCTAAGAGCTGTGGAGGGGAATGAGGGGGGTTTGAGGAAGTGGCATTTTCGAGGAGCAGGGGAAGAAGGGTGGTGGTCCAGGCAGAGGGAAGAGCATGGGCAGTAGCCCTGAGGAAGGAAGGAACAGCTGGTCTCCAGAGAGGGGAGGTGGCTTGCCTAGGAGCACACAGCAAATTAGTGTTTCTTTCATCGTCCCGTCATCAGCTGAAAAGTATGAAGGGAAGAAGTGGGCCCGTGGGTCAGAGGCTGGCTTCCCCCAGGCCCAGTCAGGCCCCTTCGCCTGCTCTGAGAGAACCCAGGCTCGCAGGTGCCCCTCAGGGACTTGGAGAGTAATCTCAGGCCACCTGTTGCTGCCCAGTAGGGGACAGCAGGAACAAAGGCCTGGAGGTGGCAAGCTGCTTGGCCTTTCCGAGAAGCAGTGGTGGGCAGTGCCAGGCCATGCAGAGCCTTGTAGGCCCCGAGTTAGGAGTTTGTCCCAAGAACCGTGGGAAGCCATGAAAGAGTTTGAGGCGGGGGACAGATGGAGCCAGTCACTCTGTTTTACTGCATTTGTTTCAGAGTTTGTGTTGGGGAGGAGCAGGGGGCCAGAGTGGAGCTGGGTCCCCATACAGCTGGTCACCAGAGCTGGCAAAGGCTCTTCCAGCCTGCAAACCAGCTGTCCTGGCAGGGAGGGGGTGGGAGGTGGGCCAGGCAGCCAGGGGGAGCAGCGCTTGACAGGTGTCCTCTCTGTCCTGGCAGGTGGGCAGGGTGGCCCTGCACTGGGCCGCAGGCGCGGGGCACGAGCAGGCCGTGCGGCTGCTCCTGGAGCACGAGGCTGCTGTGGATGAGGAGGATGTGGTACGTGGCCCCTCGCTGAGGCGCGTCTGTGCGCCGGGTCTGTCTGTCTGTCTCAGGGGCAGGGAGCGGCATTAGATCTCTGGTTCTGTGAGCCGGTGGCTGAGATTGCTGCTAGCGTGCAGCCACTCAGGTGCGGCGTGCACAGGGAGTCACAGTCTTCAGGGCCGGGGACGCGGCACTGATTCCATCTTCCTCGTGTACTGTGATAAAGAGCTCTCCACTTCCAAGGGCTTTTCGGCTCTCAGAGAGCCTTTTCGGTCTGTCCTGATACCATGTGAGCAGGGAGAGCTATGGGCTGTAGGACAGGTAATTGGGTGGATTGATGAAGTCCTGATCGCAAAGTCACCAGGAGGACAGTCTCTCGAGAAGTGCTGCAGGGCTCTGCCCTGGCTAACGCTTTAACCAAAGACTTAGACAAAGACTGACAGTCTTACTTAAATTGGCAGGCAGCACAGTGCTGAGAGAGCGCCGAAGAATCTGCATCTCTATGGGTTTGGGAAAAGGGATGACTCTGACAATGCCATTTGAGAGGGAGATACACTTAAGGACCGAGATTTAAATTTAAAAAAATAACTATAAATTTTTCTGCAGAGACTTAGTTGTCCATGGAAACAGTTTGCTTTGTTCTGGCTTCTCTCTGCTCCCGGGTGCCCCCCCCCCCACACCCCAAATTGTTGCCAGTTGGGGATGGGGTGGGGCAGCAGCTCCTCCCTCCCCACTCCCCTCCCCCTTCTCCCTGGGCTGGCTTAGGCCCTATTTAGAGGTGGCTCTAGGAGAATGTCTAGGTCTTTAGTCTGAGCTTCCTAGTGAAACACTGGAGCCTCTTGCATCAAATCTTTGCCTACAAAGACCCCCTGTTATTTCAGGGGCTGAGTGAGAAAAGAAGCCATGAGGGAGAACAGTAAAGAGAGTCCTTCTGTAAATTCTCTCTGTTTCTTTTGCAAGCAACAATAAATACATGTTGAAGAGTAAGACAGTCTGGTGGGCACGCCTACTTTAGTAACAGGAGGGCAGGGGACACTGGAGAGGGGAAATCCTGTTGTCGGAGGAAGGTCGCTAGTGATATGCCACAGGGCTCTGGCCTGGACAGTTCCTAGGAACTATGTATGGGGGAAAAAGCTGCTTAGGAGTGTGAAGTATCCCTGGGGTCCCACCATCAGGAGTCTCTGGCTCCCACGGCTCTCCCTCCCCCGGTCCTGAGCCTTCACCCTTGCGATTCCCACGCTCCTGTGGCCTTCTGCTTATGGTCACTGCTGTGCCCATTTATTTCCTCCCTCCTCCAGCCAGCCCAGTTACTGATATGCTACTGGGTGCTGAGCTCTGTCCAGTGCCGGGTCTCCTGGCCCCTTTGGCTCTAGCCAAGGCCAGCTCCACACTCCATTTGAGGCTCCATTCTGAGCCTAACGCCTTGCCCAAGGTTTCAGGAGGAAAGAAATCTGAAATTCTTGTGGTCGCTGCTGGCTCTTACTTCCAGCTTCAGCTCAACGTTTGCTGTCGTCTTGAAATGTTGCAAATAGTCCTTTGTCTCCACCCTGGTGTCACCCCAGACATGGTACTTTTCCCTGGTTTCCAGGGACTCCATTCATACAAGGCTCGTGGTGTGGGATGGCTTTCCAAAATGAGAGGTGCAGGGGACTTACATCACACATAAAAACAGCGTGAAAATCATAAAATCTTCTCTTTGACTTTCTGATCTTTAAAGTCCCTTGGCCCTTTCCTTGTCTTGTCCCCGGCCTCTGCTTTCCCTTTTCTCTCCAGTGCTGTCCTTGCCTGCACCACCCCCTCCCTACCTCCAAATTCCTGCCAGTTGCTAAAGCAGAGAGTGAAACTCTCTGGGTGCTCAGAGCCTGCTGCTCAGTCCGTTCCCTCTGCGTTTCACCTTTCACCCCAAACACTCAGTTCCCTCCCTGAGGGGAATTCTGGTGCCAGCCACCAAGACCCCTTTGCCTCGTACCCCTCATGAAGGAGGAATAGCCAAAAACCATCCCCAGGAAGGTGTCTGGCTCTCGGATGTGTCCCGGGAGGCGTGTTTGGAGGCCTGGGGGTGCTCTTCACACGGAAGAAAAGACTCAAAAGAGGCGGGGGCAGGGGCTGCCCACATGCAGCACCCCACCAGGCCGAGGTCAGTGAAGGGGCTCTGGTGACTCAGAGCACTGCGCAGGTGTCAAAAAAGAGCGCCCTGCAAACGGGTGCAGGGCTGCCATCAGAAGAGACACTAGACATATTGTCAGTTGCTCCAGCGGACTGGTGGCATGGAAATTGCAGGGGTGCAGATTTCAGTAGGGCATAAGGAGGGGTTTCTAACGTTTGACTGTGCAGGGATGGCTTGTGAGGCGGTGAGGTGCTGTAGACTTAAGCCATCTGCTTTGAAGATGTTCTGTGAGAGATTTAAACAGTCTATTCTCAAACGCCGGTCCAGGGTGAGGTCTTCGCCAGTGATGACAGATCAGAAAACAAGGACAAGGCCGGGCAACGTGGCTCACGCCTTTAATCCTAGCACTCTGGGAGGCCGAGGTGGGATGATCACTTGAGGCCCGGAGCTCGAGACCAGCCTGAGCCAGAACGAGACCCCATCTCTACAAAAAATAGAAAAATTAGCCGGGCGTAGTGGCGTGAGCCTGTAGTCCCAGCTACTCAGGAGGCTGAGGCAGGAGAATCACTTGAGCCCAGGAGTTTGAGGTTGCTGTGAGCTGTGATAACACCACTGCACTTTAGCTGGGGTGACAGAATGAGACCCTTTCTCAAAAAAAAAAAAAAAAAAAAAAGGAAAAGAAAACAAGGAAGGACAATGTAGTGTGTTTTCATGAGCTGTATTTGTAAAGAATATATTCTGAGATTGGTTCCTTCCAAATTTTTTTTTGTTTTAAAGTGGCCTTTTTTTATGAAATGATGATGAGAGTAAATGGCAGCTGTCTTGTTTTAAAATTTCATTTAGCCAAAACAAAAAAAAAGTTTGCTATAGTATATCAACCTCTGTTAAAAAAAAATTCCTGATCTTTAAATTCCTAAAGCTTGGCGCTCCCTGGACTGAGTGGCACTTATGGTCCCTTACCGTCCTGTGGTTTCGCCATGCAGACACAGGGCCCAGGTGGCACGGCCACACCTCCTCACATTCTCCTCGCCCCCTTCCGTGTCCTCTCCCCTAGTTTGGGATGAACGCGCTTCTCCTGTCTGCCTGGTTCGGCCACTTGCGGATCCTCCAGATCCTGGTCAACTCGGGGGCCAAGACCCACTGTGAGAACAAGGTAAGGCCTCAGGGGAGGGCAGGCCCCCTGCCCGCTGCCCGTGTGCTCCCTCTGCCCCTGCCCCCACTTGTCCCCTGTGGTCTCCCCACCCCATCTCTGCCTGTCCCTCTTTCTTTTTCTTCTGATCACTTACTACATAGCTATGTAGGGACAGTCCCCAGCCCTCTGGCCAGCCTCTTTATTTACAAGAGAGGAATCAAAGTGACTCCCCTAGAGGGTAGTTGGGAAGATTAAATGAGAGGGAGGTAGGGCCTCCTTCACCTTCATACTGGGCCCTGCCTCCCTTGTGGTCCCTGGGGTGGGGTGGAAGGACCACAGCACCATTTACCAACCCTGGGACCTTGGACGAGTTACTTTATCACCCTGAGCCTCAGTTTTCCCATTTGGAAATGGGGATGCTGGTACCCACCTTGGAGCTGCGGCGGGGCAAGGGCAGTGCTGTGCGTAAAGTGCCTGGCTCGGTGCCTGGCACACTAGGGGACCTGGCCTCCCTTGGTGCTCACTGGCGTGGGCTGTGGTTTGAGGGAGGAGGGTCCTGGCATGTCAGGGTGCCTGGAATCCCTCCGCCAGTGTCTCACCTTTTAGGGTGTCAGTGGCCCTTAGGAAAATGCAACCATTTCTGGACCAGATGCCTTCAGCTAGGAGTTCTCACCAGGGTTCTCGGAGAAAATTTAGGGCACCTATAAACTTGGATCAGAAAAAAGTGCATATTTATTTTCAGTAACTTCTTGAAAATTTAGCATTTCTTTCAATGATGATGAATGTAGGTGGCATTAGTACCTGTAACTTTATCACTGATAGAAAATGTAGCTATTTTTATATCACATTAAAGTCTTTGCAGTTATCTTAAAATACTCCTTACATTCATACTTTCAAATAATGGCAGTTAGTAGACCTTTTACAAGATCTTTTTGTTTAATGGATCAGTAAGGAAGTACATATGTTACTAGATCGAAAACCTGGTTTTTAATATTTTGATAACTCTATTTCAATATAATTGGTTTCCTCTTACGGTAGGCAGAATAATGGCCCCACTAAAGACGTCCATAGCCTAATCCCTGGAACCGAAAGGAATTTGGCAGATAGGATTAAGTTAAAGACCTCGAGGTGGGGACATTATTCTGGATTATTCACAAAGGCCCAGTGTAACCACAGAGGTCCTTTTAGGGGAAAAAGGGAGGCAGGAGGGACAGAGACAAGGTGTGACAAAGTCAGCAGAGGTTGGAGCAATGCGGGCCATGAGCCTCTAGAAGCTGGAAAAGGCCAATAAACGGATTTGCTCCTAGAGCTCCCAGGAGAGATGCAGCCCTACCTACCCACTTTAGACTTCTGACCTCCAGTACTGTAAGAGAGGAAACCGCTGCTGTTTTAAGTAAGTTTATGGTAACCTGCTATAGCAGCAGTAGGAAGCTAATGCACCATTGTAAGCCTATGTATTTGATTAAAATTTTTTTCCTATATAATCTGTTTTTGTATTTAAGTAAACATTATTTTGAGAAGGGGTCCACAGGCTTCACTAGATGTCAAAAAGGGCAGCGTCACATAAGAAGTCTGCCTCGTGTCATTGTTAGGATCGTGCTGGCCGTGGTGACAATGCCCGACAGCTCCCAGAGAAGGGATGTAAACAAGATATAAAACCTTGTTCTGTTGATTTTTATGACCCACTGATGGGTTGCAATCTGCTACTTAACACAGTGCTTCACGTAACCTGACCTTAGTGCAGGGCAGCGGCGCATACTCTGAGTCATAAACAGGCTTTGCAAGCGTCCCTCCTTTGATTATTGCCTCTGGGCTCAGGAGAGCTGCTTCCTGTCTACCCTGCATCCCCAACCCTGGCCACCTCCCTCTAGTCCCTGCAGACCACGTCTACCCTCAGTCCTCCCTGGAAGGTTAGGAGGTCACCTCCTAGTGACGTGCACTGGGCACTTAGTCACCTGCTTCTTCATTAGCAGCTGTATTAAGGGAGGCAGATGGATGCCCAGAACCTCCTTAACTGTTCTGTGGTGATGTTCTGGGGACTGCTAGTGCTATACGACCTCACCTTACACGTGTGAATCATTTTTCAGTTTATAAAACACTCTTCCTGTAGGTCCTCTCCATCACCAACTGAGGTGGTCAGGCATTATTATCTCATTTGTGACATATGTGAAAATGGAGGCTCGGAGAGGTGGGGGTAACTGGCCCAAGACCACAAGCTGATGAGTGCCGGAGCTGGGATTTGAACTCTGGCGTCCCCACTCCCACCAGCCCCTCTAGGGCTGAGTGTGCCCCCGAGAGGGTTATCCCAGGGGCCCATTCGTCATTTACAGTGTCGTTTTCACGGGGAAGCTGTGCTCTGGCCCAGACACTCGCCGTCTGGGAGACTGCGGTGTGGGAGGAGGGCTTCCCTTCGCAGACTGCAGGGACCACCCTGGGCTTGCTTCCAGGACGGCCTGACCTTACTGCACTGCGCAGCCCAAAGAGGCCACGTGTCAGTGCTGGTGTTCATAATGGAGGACCTGGAGGATATGGCCCTGGACCACGCAGACAAGGTAAGAGCGCCTCCGGCCTACTTGTCTTTCCCACTGGGCTGGGGGCTCCTGGGGCCACTCTTGCCCACTGGGTTACCGCCCTCCTTGAGCTCATCCTTTGCTCTGTGGGCAGAAGAGGTATTGGGCTACAGACGAGCAGAATGTGAGCAGAGCATGGTCCATGGCCTCAGAGAGGCCCTTAGACAGGTTAGAGAAGAGAGCCACTGCTTTGCTTCCTGGAGGAGGTGGCATTTGGTGAATTAACTAGATTCATGGGTAAGATTGGAAATCAGGGGTGTGAGACCAAATGGAGGCGAGAGCCTTGCTAGAGCTTTGGAGGTGGGAAAGGGATCTAGTGTGGGTTCTGGTGGACTGGAATCTTGGGCGGGAAGGCCTGAGAGTGCTGGGGGCCCCTCTGGAGATCTTGACCCCCAGCCTCAGGAATCTGTTCCTCATCCATTAGGCAGCAGGGAGGATTTCAGCAGGGAGGGACCTTCACCAAGTGGCTCTTGTTAAGAAGTTGGGTCTGGGTTTTCCAGGCAGGGTGTGTGGGGCGGGGGAAGGAAAGAAGAGAACGTCTGGGGCAGGAGAGGCCCCTGCAATGCCAGGGTGGTTGGGGAAACAGAGGCAGGCGCACAGGGTGAACGTGCCCCCTGGCTGGGCAAGGAAGGGTCACGCTCCTTCTCTTCTCGGCCAGTTGGGAAGGACGGCATTTCACAGGGCAGCTGAGCACGGGCAGCTGGACGCTCTGGACTTCCTCGTGGGCTCTGGCTGTGACCACAGCGTCAAAGACAAGGTACTGTGACCCTGAGGCTCTGGGCTCCCGACCAGGGTGCAGAAGCCCCTGCCACCTGCCAGGCTCTGGCTGCTCCTCACGTGTGCCTACTTCTGACTCTGCTGTGCCGGAGGGGCTGGGGGCCCAAAGACCAGAGTGTGCCTTATGTTTATCCAGCAGGCATTTTACCAGCACGTGCTATGGGCCAGCCCTGTGCTACAGGTTGGTGGCATAAAGATGCCCAGGACACAGTTTCTCACTCAAGGAACTCAGCACCACAATCGTAGTCGAGAGCTGTGATCTGAAGTGGTGATGATCAAGTCAAGAGCTATGATCCGGGATGGCAGATCGGGGTGGTTGGCAGCACTGCCTGGTGTGGGTTGGGCAGCACTGGGATCCACTGGGGTGGTCTGTTGCCAGGGATGGTGGCCACACCCCCGCTGGTTATTCGCCTTCCCTGTGATTCATGCCCTACTGTGGTTATGGCAATAGTAGGATGGGAGCACCGAGGAGGGATTAGGTCTTTTGGGGTGGAGAGTTTGTTAGCAGGATTTTGTCAATTTGAGAAGGGGTGAGGGATGGGGACCAGAAGGAGCTACGCTGCAAATGACTCTTACCAGTGGACTATTGTGAATCATCAGACAACATATGTTGCAGCAAATTCTACATGATGCTTCCAACAAAGGGATGAACTCCATTGTTAACCTTCTGATGAATGTGCCTGGCCAGGTAAGGGAGTTCTGTTCGTGTTGTGGTGACGGAGAGCTCACAAACAATGCACCGCAGGACCTTAGAACCGGAAGGAGTCTTCATCAAGGGCCAGTTCAACTTTCTCATTTTACAGCTGTGGAAACTGAGGCCCAGGGAGGGGGATGCTCTAGCCAAGGTCACACAGCAAGACAAAGGCAGAGCTCGGTTTGGAACCAGTATCTTGATGCATAACGCCGTGCCTGCCCTCCTCAGCAGGCTGCTTCCTGGGGCGCTGACACCCTTGGTGCCTGCACTGAGTCCGTCCACACTCATCTTTTGGGATGAAAACGCTGAGTCAGGTCCTAAGACTCAGGTCAGGCTGGTTTCTTTCATTCTGGAAACATGGGTCGAGCAGGTCCTGCCCCGTGCCAGGCCTTGGGAGTACAGAGAGGGGAAAGGACAGTCCCCGCCAGGACAGGCTTACCCAGGAGGCAAAGATGACTGCACTGCAGGGCCAGGAGAGCGGGAGCACCAGAGGCAGAGAAGGAGAAAATCCAGCCTTGATGAACCTACCCAGAATTTTGCAATCAGAAATTCTACAAAGAAGCTTTTAACATTGCGTACCCCTGTTAAGTTTTGTGTTTTCAGGTTAGGAGTGTTTTCATTTTGAATTTCATTTGGGCACAGGACGTTTTTCAAGGCCTGCTAGGGAAGATGGACCTGTCAGAGCCAATGACAAGACAGGTTATGCCATGTGTGCTGTAATGAACGAAAGGGAGGCTTTGAGAGCCCAGAGTGAGTGATTCCATTTGGAAGAGCGACCGTTGCTGTCAAGGTCTCCCAGAGGTGGAGATGTTGGGCGTCCCCGTGGGTGAAGGGGAGAGGGCACCGGGCCCAAGGCCAAGGCTGCCTTCCTCCCAGCTCTGCTGCCTCTGAGCTCCCCGCCCTGCCCCGTCTAAGGATGAGTTAGGTGTCCGTATCTGCCACCTGCAGCTTCGAATGGCAGGATGTGGAGATTCATGCCCCAGCGGGAAGAAGAAAGCCCCGCAGTCACGCCCTGCTAACTGGGCACATATTGGCCCCTCACGGTTCATGCTCCTTTGTGTCTCTTTGAACATGAAGGCGTCACACTGTGGAGCATTTCTCCCCGCCGGTCCTTGCTGGGCTGCTGTGTGCTGTCCGCAGAGAGGGTCGGGGAGGAGCAGAACCAACAAAACTGTCGACGGGGGATTTTTTAAACTTAGCTTTCATTTATTAATATAATAGTATGATCATAAAGGAAATTTGAATGTTTCATCTTTGGTACCGTAAGATAGCTATAGCTGTTTTATATCTGTGTAGATTTATCACTGAGGGTATGTTTTCTAACTACTGCTTTGGTTTTAGTATACGTTCACATCTTCATTGGACTCTAAAGATCTGCGCCTCAGTATGAATGTCTTGATCCTTTCCTGTATTTTTTAATTTTAAATTTTTTTTAAAGACAGGGTCTCATTTTGTCACTCAGGCTGGAGTGCAGTGGCACAATCATAGCTCACTGCAGCCTTGAACCCTTGGGCTTGAGCCATCCTCCTGCCTCAGCCTCCCGAGTATCTGGGACTATAGGCGCACACCGCTATGTCTGGCTATTTTAAAATTTTTTGTAGAGACAGAGTCTCTCTGTGTTGCCCAGGTTGGTCTCAAACTCTTGGCCTCATGCGATCCTCCTGCCTTGGCCTCCCAAAGCGCTGGGATTACAGGCCTGAGCCACCGAGCCTGGCCCGATCCTTTTCCTTAGGAAGGTATTGGAGGGAAGAGCTTGAGCCAGGAGTCCCCCATGGCCAGTTCAGCTGGGTTATGTCCCAGGGGCCTTCTGCTGCGATGAATAGCCAAGGCTGGATCTTCTCTTCTGTGTGCTTCTGTGAGTTGCTCGGGGGTGCTTGCTCTGGCCCTCCACCTGTGCTTCCTCTGTAGGGACATACCTTTTCTTTGGCCACTTCCAGCTATGCTCCCTTTTCTAGGGCCCCTTCACCCTCCCGGCCTGCAGTAAGACCCCTTTAAAGGACAACCCCAAGCTGGCTGACCTCCGCGGGGGCCACTTCTTTTTTTTTTTTAACACAAATTTTCCTTGCCCGGGCTAGAGTGAGTGCCGTGGCGTCAGCCTAGCTCACAGCAACCTCAAACTCCTGGGCTCAAGCGATCCTCCTGCCTCAGCCTCCCGAGTAGCTGGGACTATAGGCATGCGCCACCATGCCCGGCTAATTTTTTCTATATATTTTTAGTTGTCCAATTAATTTCCTTTCTAATTTTAGTAGAGACGGGGTCTCGCTCTTGCTCAGGCTGGTTTCGAACTCCTGAGCTCAAACAATCCGCCCGCCTCGGCCTCCCAGAGAGCTAGGATTACAGGCGTGAGCCACCGCGCCTGGCCTCGGGGGCCACTTCTAAGACAAAGAACATTGTGCCTTTTGCCCTGCCCTGTGCAGCCACTTTTCTCTTGGTTCTGTCACTGTCACCTTTAGACTTTCCAAGCACGAGGCAACTACCAGTCCTTTGACTCTCCAGTGCCAGGGGACACAGGTCATGCTCTCCACACAATTCCCTGAAAACCTTGTCACATTACTGACTCGTTGAACAAATATCGACTGAATGTCTTCCATGTGCCCAGGCCCTATTCTAGGAACTTGGGGAAGCTTCGGAGGACAAAAGTGATGGAAAGCCCTGCCCTGGCGGTGCGCATGTTCCAGCCAGAAAAGTCAGACAACGCACAATAAGCACAGTGCGCAATCGGTGGCAGCGTGTTAGCCAGCGACCAGTGCTCTGCGAAGGGAAGGAAAAGCAGGGCAGGAAAAGGGGCTCAGGGGGACAGAGGTGTGGTCAGGGAGGGCCACGGCTTTCCGTGGGAAGCTGATGTCTCCAGCAAGGACTTGAAGCCGGCAGCTGCCTGGGAACAGCCTGTGCTCAGAGGGGAGCTTCTGGAGCCTTGAGCAGTGAGCGGGGGTGGGTCTGGGGGACCCCAGGAGGGGGTGTCTTTAGACAGGTGCATGGAAAGTAGGTTTGGTTTTGTTTTTAATCAATGTGTCTGCCTTGAAGTGTTGGGAAAGAAAGACCAGGGCTTGGCCCTTGAACGTGCTCCTGAGCATCATTATGGCACAGCTCTCAGAGGCAGGGTGGCAATGACCCAGTGTGCAGGGCTTCAGCTTGTCACAGACATGCTCTGTGGCCCTGGACATGCCGCTTTCCCTCTCTGGGCCTCAGCTTCCCTGTCTGTAAAATGAAAGGCAACTCCAATGGGTCTTTGAGGACTGCGGGGGTCCGATTCTGGGGCTCTGTGGTCTGCCAGCCCCTCAGGAGCCCTTCTCCCCGCAGGAGGGGAACACAGCCCTTCACCTGGCTGCTGGCCGGGGCCACGTGGTGGTGCTGCAGCAGCTGGTGGACTTTGGGCTGGACCTGGAGGAGCGGAACGCGGTGAGTCACCGCCCGGGGATGCAGAGATGCGCGACTCTCTCACTCCCCGCCTCCGAGGAACCCCAGCCCCTGGTGCAATCCGAAGCCAGGAAGCCGAGGACATGTTCTAGGACCGACAGACCACCGGGAAAAGATGAGCACAGCACTGCAGGCTTAGTGGGGACGCTAGGCATGAGGGAGCACCAGGAAGGGGGACACAGAGTATGTGTTCAAAGAGGGGAGGAGTCGCCAGGGTCAGGACGGTCAGGGACAGCGTCCTGGAGTGGGAGGGAACAGACAGACAGGCTGATGGTGAGGGGGACGTGAGCAGAGATGGGGAGCAGGGAGTGCCTGTGCCCGTGTGTGCTCCACAAAGTGGGGACATCAGGTGTGGGCTCAGGAGACCACAGGTGAGCACCCTCGTCCTCAGTAGCAGGGCAGCGGAGAGTTCAAGGAGCCCCGGAGCCATGCGCACGGGGTGTCCTCTCACTGTGGGGCTGGGGTCACCTCGGTCAGCGCCCCCCCAAGCCCCACCATCCTCGTGCCTCTGCCCCTGTGTTTCAGGAAGGCCTGACCGCCCTGCATGCGGCTGCGGAAGGGATCCACCCCGGCTGCGTGCGGCTCCTGCTCGGCGCCGGGAGCAGCGTGAACGCCCTCACCCAGGTAGGGTGGCCTCACGCATCGGGGCTCCCGACACCGACGCCTGCCCTCGGCTGCCGGGCCATGGCCGTGCCCACAGCAGCGGCCACAGTCACTCCTGCCAGTGAGGCGGCAGGCCAGGTTCTGATCTTGGCTTCTCCGCTGCTGGCCTGTGGCCTTAGGCAAGTTACGTAGCCTCTCTGAGCCTCGTCTCCCCACTATACAATGGGATGATACACGCTTACTTCTTACCCTGCCTTGGGAATCGAATGCCTAGCACCGTGCCCAGGACACCACAGGGCCTCAACACCTGTTGGTGTCTTGTGGGCTCTTGATAATTCACAAGGCCACTTTATAACTATTTCCTCAGAAAAATGTCACCCATCTGACAGATGAGAAAACTGAAGCTTAGCGAGGACTTTCTCAGGGTCACAAGCCAGTAAGAAGCAAAGCTGCGTCTCAAAAGCCTATTCCCCTGACGCCAGAGCTCCCGCCCACTGACGGGAGCTGTCCCCTGACTTGGAGACCCAGCCCTGTGCAGCCACACTGGCACACAAGTTGGGGCCTGGGTGTGTGACAACCCTGGTGCACTTCCTCCCCATGGCACTCCTCAATTCTGCCGGTAGAAATTCTCTGTTACCTGGAAAGTGGGTGTAGTGGGGGTGGCCTTTCTTTAGGTAAAGAGTTGGTGTTTTTGTTTTGCTTTTTATTTTTTTCATTT
>NW_012147301.1:2644114-2645026 GCF_000956105.1 Propithecus coquereli | reverse complement strand
CTCTTCCTCTTCCCTTCGGCAGCCCGAGGTGATCTGTGAAAATGGTTCGCTATTCTCTTGATCCAGAAAAACCCATACAGCCTTGCAGACCAAGAGGTCCAAATCTTCATGTTTGCTTTAAGAACCCCCGTGAAACTGCCCAGGCCATCAAGTCTGTGCATATCAAAAGGCGACCAAGTGTCTGAAAGATGTCACTTTACTGAAGTGATGTGTGCCATTCCGTCCTTGAACGGCGAAGGGGGTAGGTGCGCCCAGGCCAAACAGTGGAGCTGGACACAGGGTTGGTGGCCCAAAAGAGTACTGAATTTTTATATTGATACATGATAATTATACATATTTATGGGATACATGTAATATTTGATACATACATACAATGTGTAATGATCAAATCAGAATAATGAGGACACCCATTACCTCAAACATTTATCATTTCTTTGTGTTGGGAACATTTCAAATCTTCTCTTCTAGCTACTTTGAAATACACAATAAATTGTTGTTAACTATAGTCGCCCTCACTGTGCTGTTGAACACTGGGACTTATTCTTTGTACCCATTAACCAATCCCTCTTCATCCCCCCACTCCACCAAGAGAGCCGAATTTTTGCTACATGTGCTTAAAAATGCAGACAGTAATACTGAGCTTAAGGGTTTTGACACAGATTCTCTGGTCATCGAGCACATCGTGGTGAGCAAAGCACCCAAGATGCGCCGTCTCACTCACAGCTGGTGGGGGATTAACCCAGGCATGGGCTCCGCTGCCTGTTGAGATGGTCCATACTGAAAAGAACAAATTGTACCCAAACCAGAAGGGGAGGTTGCACAGAAGAAAAAGGTATCCTATAGGAAATAGAAGAAACAAAAACCTGTGGCCCCAGAATAAACTCAGTTCTATAAATAAAATAAATGCAAATA
>NW_012147301.1:2642139-2643910 GCF_000956105.1 Propithecus coquereli | reverse complement strand
TATCAATGTTGAACTCCCCTAAATGTGAATAATCATCAGTGCTTTATAATCACGAAAGACTTAATTTGCAGAACTCCCCTGAGGGGTGTGGGAGCTACCCCTGGAGGGTGGGGGACGGGGAGGCCAGAGGTAGGACCCAGCAACGTCCTCTCATCGGTGTGGTGTTGTGCTTTGGTCACCGAGGTCCTTTTTCTATGCCCAGCACAGTACTAGGTCCTGGAAGGGGGGACAAAAGAAGTGAGATGACATTGGGCCTCCCGCATAGTAGCAGCGGTAGGAATTCAGCGAGTGGGGAGGTGGAGTCCAGCTGGGTGGCCACTGGGAGCATTGGCTTGAGGTTTCTGGCAGAGGCCACATTGTGTCTCCACACTCCCACCCCTTCCGGAGAGTCATGCAGCAGGTCTCCGAGGACGGGCGAGCCCACAGCGACTGCATTTCCCACTGGAGGTGGAGTGAGTCTCACTCACGCCATGCACTAGCTCAGTGGGGACTTTGGCAGAGTGGCCAGCTTGTCCGGGTCTGCCCCATGCTGTCCTGAGTTTGAAGCTGAAAGTCCCAGGTCCGAGGGATTCCTCAGTCCTGGGCAGCCTGGGACAGTTGGTCACCCTGGTGGGGCCTGTCTGGTGCGCATCCTGTGCGAGGTGGCAGTTGGGCCAGGGCTGGGCTCTGACTGAAGGGGAGCACTTCGCAGGCCCAGCCGAGATTGGCTCCATTCCAGCCTGCCAGGCTCCTGCTTGGCCACGCTGGGACCAGCTCGTGCTGGGCAGTGCTTGCCAGGTGGGGTTTGTCTGGTACTGGCAAATCTTATTTGTCCTGCTCTTCGGAAACCATCTCCTCAGAGTCTCAAATCTGCATGTCTTTACCAGCCAAGAAATTTGGCGGGCTCTGGTCCACGTTCTGCAGTTTGCAGTGGAGGTGAGGAAGAGGCTGAGGCCATAGTGAGTTCCTTTCCCTCGTCACCAGGCCCAGGCAGGCCATTGATTTCTCCAGTCTCAGAGTTTAATGGGAATAAAAGTCCCAGGGGGGGTGTGAGCCGCAGATGGGAAAATGATCCCAAAGAGCTTTGTAAACCCCACTAGGAGGGTCCCTGTGACTTTGCGTTGCTGCCTGTTTCTCTCTAGAAAAAGCTGAGCTGCCTCCACTACGCGGCCCTTGGTGGCTCTGCGGATGTGTCTCGGGCCCTCATCCTCGCAGGAGGCTGCACCAACGTGGCTGATCATGTAAGTGTCAGGGCCTGGATTGAAGGGGGTCCCCACTGCAACGTTAGAGGATAGCGGGGGCAAGAGGGGAACAGGTACTTCCAGCCCTTGAGGTTGGCTGGGGGCCAGGACGAGGGGAGCAGGCAGCACTTAGGAGAGTCAAATAGTGTCCTGGCTGAAGCAGGATTAGAAACCAAGCCTGCAGTTCCACCAAACTGAGTTATCTGCTCCTGTTCTCAGCTCATATATGCATTGGGTCTTAGTAATAATCGTTTATATTACCAGTCTAGCCACTTAGTCGTTCATCGTTTTCCCAGTTGTGATACATCTGGCACACACACCAGGAGCAGTATAATCTTGTGGTTAAGACACAGACTTCGGTATTAGACCACCTGGTTTTGAGCCCTAGCCCTACAGACTGAATAACCTTGGGCAAGCTGCTTTGACTTCCCTGGGACTCTGTTTCCTTATCTATAGGTACTTTTTTGTTTTTAAAGACAGAACCTTGCTCTGTTGCCCTGGGTAGAGTGCAGTGGGGTCATAGCTCACAGCAACCTCAAACTCCTGGGCTC
>NW_012147301.1:2631230-2640464 GCF_000956105.1 Propithecus coquereli | reverse complement strand
ACATTTCTTAATGCTTTTCCATTCCTTCCTTTATCCAAATTTACATTTTGATGGCCCTTCTTTCTGGGAGAATGATTCTGTCTCAATAAGTTGTATGTCTAAACTTGAGTTAACACCATGATAATTTAATTTTTGTTGCCTTATAATTTGTTTTAAAATTATGTAAAACAAGTCTTCTTTAATTATACTTCTCTGTTAGCATAATCTTTTATTCTTTTTTATTCTCACATGTTTATTCTTCCAGTTGAAATTTAAAGTAATGGTATGGACTGAATGTTTGTATTCCCCCAAAATTCATGTGTTGAAACCCTAGCCCCATAATGTGATGGTATTAGGAGGTGGGATGTTTGGGAGGTAATTAGGATGAAAAGAGATCATGAAGGTGGAGCCCTCGTGAATGGGATTAATGTTCTTGTAAGAATCCTGAGACAGCTTGCCTCCTCTCTTCGCCCTGTGAGGACAACTGTCTATGAACCAGGAAGCAGGTCCTCACCAGACACTGTGTTTGCCAGTGCCTGACCTTGGACTTCCCAGCCTCCAGAACAGTGAGAAATAAATGTCTGTTGTTGAAGCCACCCAGCTTATGGTATTTTGTTATAGCACTCAGAACTAAAACAAGTAATTTTGTCAATTAAAAAAAAAACTGGCCAGGCATGGTGGCATGAGCCTGTATGTAGTCCCAGCTACTTGGGAGCCTGAGACAGGAGGATCGTTTGAGCCCGGGAGTTCGAGGCTGCAGTGAGCTATGATCAGGCCACTGCCTTCTAGTCTGGGTGATATAGTGAGACCCTGTCTCCAAAAAAGAAAAAAATCAGTTTAAGATTTAGATTAATCATTGTAATCTACAGATTAATTTTGAGATAATTTAAATTATTTCAGTATTTAATCTTACCAGCTAGGAACGTGATATTATCTCTCTATATAATCAAACATTAATTTAAATCTACCAATAAAGTTACATTTTAAAAATTTATTAAAGGAATAAAGGAAATTTAGAAAATGATACAGTCATCCATATTTCTTTGTTCTTATGCTGCCACAAATATTCCTTTTATTTACTCTATACCAATCTCTTAAAAAATTATCTACTTCGATAGAATTTAGAATTATAATATACAAATAATTTTGCGTCCAGATAATCACGAGCATTTCCATATTGCTGCAGAGCCATTTATGATGACTTGTTTGTCTGTAGAGTGGAGGTACCGTAATCTATTAACCTCTTCACCTGTGGTAGGGCATCAGGTTTACTTGCCAACACAAGTAGCACAGCTCTATGGATTTCACTTTTCTTTTGGAAAGGTTCCCAGAAGAGGGAATAGGAGGTTGAATATTGTGAACATCTTCCTAGCTCTTGATACATAAGCCAAATTACTTTCTACGAGTCGTGTGTCAATGTGCAGAGCCACTAGTAGTATACGGGCTGGCTGCTTCTTCATCCTGTCACCAGCATTGGGTATTAGGTTTCACATTTTCCCCCAATGAAAAACAACCACACTGAACATCTCTCATTATTGTCTTAATTTCCATCCCTTCGATTATATCAAAAGTGAATATTTTTCCATGTATAGTGAATTATTGCTTGAAAGTGTTTGCCCCTGTAGATATAGGGTTCTTGATTTTCAAGTGAGTTTGCATGTACTGTTTATGTGATATTTATAAGCCTTCTGTCTCCAATGTTGGCAAGTAAAGGTTTCTTCCTAGTCTGTTTTCATTTTGGCTGGTTTTGCCCCCTGTTTATTTATTTAGATTATTTTTATTTGTTATATTTGCATTGTTTTTAATACCAAATGTAAAGCACTCGAAGTGACAGTATCAAAAGACACATTCATAAAAAGTGAAGGCCCGAACTTCTCTCTCCTGTTGTGGTTTTCACAAATGGAAGGCCTTTTTCCCACTCAAATAAATCAAACCTGATGATCTTTTTCTTTACTTCTCATGTCGTATGCTTGGAAAATGAATCTCCATGCTTACAATTTGAAAATAATTTGTTTTCTTCTAATTTTTCCATAAGTCAACTTTTGAAAATCGGCTGTTTTATCCACAGAATCAAATAGCGATCAATGTGTATGTTTTCCCTTCAAAATTACTAACTGGCTGTCTCAGCACTTCTTATTGAATACACCTTTGCTTCGTGGCACACCTTGTTAAATACTTAAATGTATTGGGTTCTGCTTCTTAAGGGACTGTTCTGTAATAATGAACTATTTCATACGGGGGATCCTGCTGTTTCCTGCCCAGCTGAGACTGGTGAGTGAGGGTAGCCAGTCTAATAAGACATGGTTCCTGTTAGCTGTGTGTCCTCGGGCAAGTTGCTTAAGTTTTCTGATCTTCAGCGTTTCTGTTTGTAAGATGACGATGCTGATAAGAATACCAACCCGTATACTTCCTAGGTTGATGTGTGGATTAAATGAGATATCAGGGAATCTTAGGTGTTGTTGCTAGAAGGGACCTTGGCAAACATCACTTGCCAGATGAAGAGTAGCAGAGAAGGGAAATGACTTGCTCAAGGCCACACAGTGAGTTCCCGACAGCAGGGTCTCACACTTGGGTCTTCAGCCCCCACCCACCTTGAGGATCAGTTTTGGGCTCCAGGAATTCAGGCTTTGGGACTGTAACTATCCCAAACCCATGTTGTCCAAGAAGCTAGAAAAAGCCAAAGCCAGAAGCACTATACCCCTCCCTGCTCCCAGCCCCCAGCACCGACTGCAGCGGGGCAGTTCTGGGAGGTCATATCAGCTGATCCCGTGTGTTTCCCCCACAGCAGGGCGCCTCTCCTCTGCACCTTGCTGTGAGGCACAACTTCCCTGCCTTGGTCCAGCTCTTCATCAACGCCCACAGTGACTTGGATGCCACCGACAATGTAAGTGGCTGCGGAAACCATCTGGGCCCCGGGGCACCTCTGGGCACCCTCCCAGGCTGGCGGGGCTTGGCTGTGGTCTCCTAGCATGGCCCAGAGTCAAGGAGAAGCTTTTTTAGTTTTCACACAATTTGTTAGAATATTTGTTGAAGGTAACATCACTTTATTAACTTTATTCAAATACATGTTCGCTTTATTTTGAACATTTTGGTTGTTCCCAAGGTTTTGCCATGATATATATAACACTGCAGTGAACATTTTCCTAAATTCAACCTTTTCTTTTCATTGCTTTTTTCCCTTAGGGAAAATTCCCAGGGCAGGGGTGACTGGGGTAGTCTTGTGTAGTAAGAGTGCTGTGAGTGCTGACACCAGGATCAGTAAGGAGCCCTTTAAATCCCATTTCCACAGTCCACCCCCAACCACGTAATACCCAGGGCTGGCAAGGGCATGGCACTTAGAACCACTGGGAGTGGAAGGCAATTTGGCAGAATATATCATATATCTTTAAATTGATCTGCAGTTGCACGTCTGGGAACTGAGCCTCGAGGAATACTGATGTGTTCCGCTCACGCCTGTAATCCCGGCACTTTGAGAGGCCGAGGCAGGAGGATTGCTTGACGCCAGGAGTTTGAGACCAGCCTGGGTAACCTAGTGAGACCTACAAAAATAAAAAATAAATTAGCTGGGCGTGGTGGTACATGCCTGTTGTCCCAGCTACTTGGGAGGCTAAGGTGGGAGGATCACTTGAGCCCAGGGGCTCAAGCTGCAGTGAGCTGTCATCGTGTCACTGCACTCCAGCCTGGGCGACAGAGTGAGACTGTCTCTAAAAAAAGAAAGAAACATAGTATTAATAAAAGCTTACGCACAAAGATATTCATTACAGCATTATCAGTCCTCAATTTGATAATGACCCAAATACAATAACAGGGAAGTGGTTTGGTAAATTATGGCCCGGACATAAATAGGCTATTATGGACTTATTAAAAATGGTGTTTATCAGAGTTTATCCTATGTGAAAAGTATTATATTAGGTAGAAAAACAAGATGAAAAATATATATACAGGAATGATCTGAAATATGTAAAGTCAACACAGTAATACCATTCTGCACTTGAGAAAAGACTAGAAGAAATATCTTAGGATCATAATGAGGGTTGATTTAGGGTGGTCTGCTGGGGAAGTTATTTTTTTCCTTCTTTGCACTTTTGTTTTTATGAAGTTTTCTCTGGCGAGGACTGTGTTTATGACTGAACCCTGGCTTTGAGCTGTGAGCCACCCCTACATGCTTTTCTGCTCACCTGTCCCTTGGCTTCTTCCCTAGAGGCAGCAGACGCCCCTTCACCTGGCCGCCGAGCATGCCTGGCAGGACATAGCAGAGATGCTCCTTGTCGCTGGAGTTGACTTAACCCTGACAGATAAGGTACCTCTGCTCGTAACCAACCTCCCTTTCAGGCCATCATGGCGCTCTCATTGCCAGAGACCCTGCCATGAATGCCTCCTCCCAGCTCCTTCTCAGGGTGTTCAGGGACTCTCATCCTTTATATACTAGCTCACATGCAGCTTTCTCCAGGAAGCCTTCCTGCCCTTCCACCACCTTCCCCTCTCTCTACTGAGGTCCCTCAGCCGTGGCCCGCCCCTCCCCTGGCCTAGGCCTGTGATTTGGTTGCTTTACATTTCATGGCCCCCATCAGACTGTTAGCTTCTCGAGTCACCTGGGGGGTGGGGAGAGTAGAAGAGGAGGACCACGTTATCACTCAACCACCCCCTACGTGGGACAGGGTTTGGGAAGCTTCCCAGCTCATTGGCCCCTGGGGCAGCTACTTCCTCAGGTGCTAGAGGTCTGAGAGGAGCTGAAGACTTGGTGTGAGGCTGGGGCCATAGGCTCACGAGGGAGGGGCACTTGCACATGGGACTCAGCGAGCCTGGGATGGTCGGGGGGTGGAGTTGGGGGCCAGGATCAGGCCCTGAGGCTGGACCTGGGAGGGGCTTCCTGATTTGAGCCGGGCCCCAGGGCAGCTGGCTAGCTGCGAAAAGGAGCTTCCTGTCTCGCTGCAGGTCCCTGGAAGTGACCATCTGGGGGGCCTGGAACAAAGGGCCTGGCGGCTTAGGGGGAGGCAGGCAATGGGGACATGGTGAGCCCACGCCCCCTTCTCTGGGCTCTAGTTTCTTCCCAAAATTGGGGCGGTCACCTCTGTCTCATGGGTGTTGTTGAAGAGTTAATGAGGGCTGAGTTTCACAAGCTTTTAAAGCTTTCCGAGTTCTCAAGGAACACAGAGGTGGTTGTTAGAATTAGGTATTATTTCCTCCTTCTACCTGGGACTTTTCCACATCCCCGTCACGCCCAGAAAACCAGAAGACCTTTCTGCTCTCCTGTGCAGACTGCTGGAAACCACTTCCTTTGGGCAGGAGGGTTTGTACTCAGTGCTGGGGGCCATGCTGTACCCCTCCTATAGAAACTCTGGCTTCATTTCTTGCCTCTTAATTGCAGCAGGGAAAGACCGCGCTGGCCGTGGCTGCCCGCAGCAACCACGTCACCCTGGTGGACATGATCATAAAAGCTGATCGTTTCTACAGATGGCAGAAGGTATGGAGGCCCCATGCTTGGTCTCTCCATGTTAGAAAGGGAGAAGCCTTGGCTTCAGGTGGAGCTGGCTTTGAATCCCAGCCCTGAGCATTTCTGGGGCCTCTCAGTTTCCAGTGGGTGATAATCCCCACCTTGCATACCGCCAGGGTTGTTCACGAGGATCTGGAGGTGGGCAAGCGTCCAAACACACTGAAACAAGGCAGACTGAGGTCCGTGCCCGTGTGGTGGTGCTACTGGACACTGCTGTGGCTCCGGCTGCTGAGTGCATGGATGCATGGATGCATGCGTGCATGCATACATACATGCATGTGTGAATAAAGAGACGGCAGTTGGTCCCATCTCACTGCCACCTCCAGGTGATTGGAACTGTTGCTTGGGGTGTTGCGTTCAGACAGCTTTCTGAGCCCAGAGGAAGGTGTGTTGGGATTGATTGGCCACGTCTGCTGTGGACTTAGGAGAGGAGAGCGGCAGGCAGCGGACAGGCCATGCATTTGCTGTTCCGGTCAGCAAATGGTCGGGGGGGAGTTTCTTGGCGTCCTTGAGAGTTGTTTTTATACACAGAAAAGAATTTTTACATTTAATTCAGTTTTCAGAATTAATGCAGGTGGTCCCCGACTTACGATGGTTCGACTTGCAATTTTCCTGCTTTACTGACACACGTTCAGTAGAAGCCATGCTTTTGAGTACCCACACAGCCACGCTGCTTCTCACTTTCCGTGTAGTATTCGATGAGCTACGTGAGATATGCAACATTTTATTATGAAACGGGCTTTGTGTTTGTTGTCCAAAACACCACCAGGATGGCCAAATAGTAGAAAGGAGACTGGCAATATTGGTTTACAACTAGAAGAGACAGTCTCCAGCGTGTGCCGAAGGTGCTCCCTCTTCAAGCAGGGGAGGGGCAGTTTGGGGTTTTATGCCTCACAGGGCCCGTGTTACACAATACAGTCATACATATTCAGCAGGTTTGGGGGGAAGTTATGCATATTTATGAGGGGAGCCAAGCACATGTGTAACGTGTAAACATGCATGTAACATAACATACATCCCATGTTCACCTTGGGGCAGGATTTCAGCATGAAAATGAGGTGGAATTTGGCTCTTTATGTCGCAAGGTAAACTGCAGGAAGCAAGGACAGTTTGTGCCCAGCGCCCATAAGCTGGCTGGAACAGGCTTAAGGTCTGCCGTTGCTTATCAGAAAAGAATGGTTGCAAGGTTGGTTCTCTGTGCAATCTAAGTTGTACTGGTATAGGTTGCCTGATAGCTCCTATTACTATGGAATTTGGCAAGTGTGGTTTTTCTTGAAGCTGTAGGAATTTAGAAATTTGCCATGCCAGCCAGACCCTAAACCCTAGACCCATAGGTAACTTTGTTTCCTTAACCTTAGGGTCTCTCTTAGTTGATATAAGGACGTCTATTTTGGTCTCTCAGACCACATATTAGATCTTGCCAAACTGTAGGCTAACGTAAGTGTGTAAGGTAGGCTAGGCTAAGCTATGATGTTCTGTAGGTTAGGTGTATTAAATGCATTTTCAATTTATGATATTTTTAACTTACAATGTATTTATCAGGATGTAACCCCATATAAGTCAAAGAGCATCTGTATTAAATTTGTTACATATTTAAAAACCTAGTTTTTCTTAAACTTTTAAATTCATTTTTAATTATTTTATTTACACAACTAGCAAATTGTAATAATCACTTTCAAGGAAGCCTTCTGATTAATGTTTGGTCCCATGTTTAAACTTAATTAAACCACCTTACACATTTCAAACTAAATGAATAAATTTAATATAATAGATTTTCTTTTCTTTTTAAGCACTTCAAATACTTCCTAAATTCTTAAATTATCCTAATAAATCCATTAAATTAAACCTATATGTAATCTCAAATATCGTAAACATCCCAGTTTGGTTTACAGACTTAGTAAACTTCTCTTACATGTCTTAAATAAAAATCACTGTTTCAAAATTGATTGATCAATAAATTTCAATAGGACTGTTCCTCTCTGGATCAATCAGTCCGCTCTTCTCTTTGCTTTCAATAAACCTCTCTGTAAAAAAATAAATAAAAAATAAATAAATTTCAATAGGAATCATAAGATGTGCTTTTTTGCTGATATGCTAGATACTTAAATGTTACAACCCCTTTACATATGACAGATTACTCTGAAATATAATACCAAAATATTAATACTGGGTGTTTGACCCACTGACTCATCTTTGTGCTAAATACTAAACCACTTCAGGCTTTATAGGTCGTCACCGCTAAGGCAGTGGCTGGATGTTAGAATCACAAATCCCCTTTCTGTGCCCCAGACCAATTCAATCAGAATCTCTGAGATGGGGCCAGGCATTGGTAGTTCTTAAAGCTCCCAGATCATCCCCATGTATAAACGGGGCTGAGAACATTGCTCTAAGGGAACAGTTTTTAACACCCCAGATGAGAGCCAAGCTTTACCTTGCAGGTGGAGAGATTTATCAGGAAGTAAGATTTGGAGCTGCAGATGCCAGGGTGATTTTTTTCACCTTAACAATCAGAACTCCACATCCATTCCCTTTAGAGGGGCTTAAGCTTTTGTGGACTTAATTTACGCTATTACATAATTCTTTTGTACCCTCTAATTTTAGTGCCTGCTTCGCATAGAAAGGATTCTGTAACCCCATCCTTTACTACTCATTGGAATTCCGCAAGCTTGATTCTTGGCCTGTCTGATTTTGGCCAAGGCTTCGAAGTTATTCTGCTGACACCCATGCTATCAGAACACAGAGAAAAGACAGGCAGAAAAGACCAGAGGAATTTGGAAAGGCTACCTGGAAGACATGGCACATGTGTGGTCTTTTGATTATGACAGTGGGGTTGAGGGGCTGGGAGGCGAGACAAGGCATTCCAGGTGGAAGAACAGTGGGAGCAACGTGGGTTCCAGAAACCAGAACAGTGGACATTAGGCCCCAGGTCCATGCCTACTCCAGTTCCTAGGCTCCCCAGCGGTGGGAGTGGGGTACTAGGGGCCTCGGCCCTGCATTGCCCGTCCGGGATCGTGAGGGAGAGCGCCTGCACTTCTGGGATCTGCCCCACAGGACCACCTCTCATGCAGGGACTCCAGTGACCCCTCTGGGAAGAGCTTGACCTTTAAGCAGGACCATCGGCAGGAAACACAGCAGGTCCGCTCCCTGCTGTGGCAGCTGGCCTCCAGGCGTCTGCGGCCCCATGAGTGGAAGAAGCTCGCATATTCCTGGGGGTTCACTGAGGCCCACGTCTACGCCATCGAGCAACAGTGGACAGGTACCACCTTGCCTCTCCCCACCCCAGGGCAGCAGAGGGCAGAGGGGTGGGGGCGCTTGGGGTGTGTTCAGTTTTCTATGCTTCTGGGAAAGAGCCCGTGCAACCCACGCGCAGCCACACACACTGTGTGCTCTGTCCCTCGTCCAGGCCTTCGCACAGGCTGGAGGCACTGCCTCACCCAGCCTTGCCCTGTGAATTTTATATTCTTCCACGAATCCGCCTGAACCCATCCTTCATTTACACACTAAACTAAAACCATTCCTGGTAAGAAGAGAGGGCCCCCTGTCGTCACTATTATTTAGCATCTATTTGGACATTTTGGCTCTGGCACTAGGCATGAAAAAAATGGAAATAATGAGTGTAAATATTGGAAGAGAAGAGAGAATTATTAATTTGAGATGCTGTAATTGTATACATAGGAAGTCCAGAGGAATCAACTGAAAAGCTCTTAGAATTAATAAAATAATTCAATGAACTGGCCAGATACATGATAAAATATACAGAC
>NW_012147301.1:2618869-2630998 GCF_000956105.1 Propithecus coquereli | reverse complement strand
CGCTTGAACCCAGGAGTTTGAGGTTGCTGTGAGCTATGCTGACGCCACGGCACTCTAGCCTGGGCAAAAAGAGTGAGATTCTGTCTCAAAAAAAAAAAAAAAAAAAGATTCCATTTACAATAATGTGTATGTTTCATCTGGAAAATCTTAAAGAGAAATATGAACGACACATATGAGTAAAACAATAGCAATTAGTTAAACTATAAAAGATGACTTGGATAAATGGAATGACATTCTCTATTTCTGGCAAGAAAAATTATCAGATACCATTTTTTCCCCACTTGATTAAAACTTTGATCCAATTTTGATCAAATCAAAATACATTTTTGAAACTCAACTGAAGGATTTTATAATTTTTCTGAAAGAATAAACAGAAGATATAAATGAATATTCTGGGGGAAAAAAGTAAAGAGGCTCTAACCCGGCCAGACTCAACCTTTTATGAAGCTAAAATAATCAGCATAGGTATCTGACACCAAAATATGCAAATTGATCAGTGGACTAGAGCAGAGAGTCCAAAAGTAAACTAGTACAGACAAGAACTTTCATATACGATAAAGGAGCGCTTGTAAACTTTGGGAGTAGGGGCAAAGACTATTTATTTATTTCTTGATTTTGTTTTTTTTAATTAATTTTTTAAAATTTCAGCATATTACGGGGGTACAAATGTTTAGGTTACGTATATTGCCCTTGCCCCACCTGAGTCAGAGCTTCAAACGTGTCCATCCCCCAGACGGTGCACACTGCACCCATTAGGTGTGAATACACCCATCCCCTCCTCTCCCCTCCCATCTGCCTGACACCCGATGAATGTTATTACTATATGTGCACTTAGGCATTGATCAGTTAATACCAGTTTGATGGTGAGTACATGTGGTGCTTGTTTTTCCATTCGTGGGTTACTTCACTTAGTAGAATGGATTCCAGCTCTATCCAGGAGAATACAAGAGGTGCTAGATCACCATTGTTTCTTGTAGCTGAATAGTACTCCATGGTATACGTATACATGTTATTAATCCACTCATGTATCGATGGGCACTTGGGTTGTTTCCACATCTTTGCAATTGTGAATTGTGCCGCTATAAACTTTCAAGTGCAGATGTCTTTTTTATAGAATGTCTTTTGTTCTTTTGGGTAGATGCCCAGTAATGGGATTGCTGGATCAAATGGTAGATCTACTTGTAGCTCTTTGAGGTATCTCCATATTGCTTTCCACAGAGGTTGCACTAGTTTGCAGTCCCAGGCAAAGACTATTTAATAAATGGCCTTAAGAAAACTGGGTCAAACGAAAGTGCCGCCACGTGGCAGCAACACGAGGAAGTGCCTGCGGAGGGCCCAGAGCGACACTGACTCTGTCAGTCAGAGGCAGTGAGCAGACTGACGTGGACCCAATAGTTGTGGCAAAGCATCTATCCGTGTCCCCAGCAGGGAGGGCCGACCTAATAACACCTTAACCTCCACCACCGGGAACTGAATAGTGTGGGCAATTATGTTCCAAACACGGTTCTATGTTAGAATCACCTGGGAAGCTTTAAAACCATCGCATGCCTGGGCTGCACCCAGATCCAAGTACATCAGAATCTCTGGGGGTGGTTGGGCTCCACGTGCCAGTGTTTTCTAACGCTTCCCAGGAATTTCCACTGAGCAGCCAAGCTGAGAACCGCTGGTGCAGGGAAAGAACATGTGCAGCTCTGTCTCTGAGCTGTTTTCTCACCTGCGAAATAGGGCCACTGGCGAGCAAGCACAGGTCATTGTGAGCAGCCTAAGAGATGAAGTGTACGGTTGTGTGCATCGTGGTACCTAACAAATGTCAATTCTTTCTCTCTGCAGAGTGACACCAACAGGGTGTATGGTAGATGCTCAGGAGAAAGTCTGGGGCTAGGGAGGTTCCAGGAACCGAGACACAAACCCCCACCCCATCTGGGAGGCTCCCCGTCCCTGTCTCTGGGCTGACCTCTGCTGGAGCATGGAGGGCCTGAGAGGCCCTTGGCCTCTTTCCCACCTGGGCATGTTGAGGAGGCGGGACAGGGTGGCAAGACATGTGCTCCGGTAAGGCGGCCTGGAAGGCTCCTTCTCCTCTCTCTCCCCTCCTCGTTCTCAGGCACCAGGAGCTACCAGGAGCACGGCCACCGGATGCTGCTCATTTGGCTGCATGGCGTGGCCATCGCTGGTGAGAACCCCAGCAAAGCGCTGTTCGAGGGCCTCGTGGCCATTGGCAGAAGGGACCTGGCTGGTAAGAGCATGCTCTGCAGGGCTCCTGCTCAGTTGCTGTGTGGCCCTCGCTGACATGCAGCAGGGCCCTCCGAGGCCTGCTCAGACCAGGCTGCTGGGATGCTGGCCTTGCAGATTCCTAGTCCTAGCCCTGCCTCCTTCTTCCATGCAGTCTTGGGCAAACCATAGTGCCTCAGTGTCCCCATCAGTACAATGAGGATTTGGGCCGAAGTGAACCCTATGACCTTCACAGCTCCCAAGCCACTGATGCTATCTATAATCTCTTCCTTGCCAGCCCTCTATACCTTTATTTTCTTTTTTCCAGTTTGGAATAGGGCTGGAACAACCTCCAGATTTCTTTTTCACAAACATTAAGACATATGAGCCCCAAACTGGCTTAATATGAGTTGAACCAGTCAGATCTGGCCAAATAAGCCATCACAACCTTATGCCATCCCAAAGCCTGGTTTAGGATTCAGGGCATAACCGGGCAAGCAGGATAGAAGGTTCTAGTATTCATCCCTCATTAAAAACACAATCAACTCACGACAAAAAAGCCTCAAACACCATAATGTCCAATGACATGGTGCATTGTGGAGCAACAGGATGGGGTGTGAGGCAGTCACTAATAGTTGTGAAGGCTTCGTTAGTGACGAGGCAACAAGAAAAACATGTAGAGCGTATTATGGAGGGAAAGGAAAGCCCCAGCGTGGTGGTCAACCCACGGCGGCTACAGGCAAGGTGGGAAAGCAGAGAGTCATTTCAGAGTGGAGGAACTAGGTACATTTTTTTTTTTCCAAACTCTTCTTAAATATAGTTGTTACATCTTCTTTTAACACAAACTCTGGCAGGCGATTAAGACATACAACCGGCCCTCTGCCGGGAGCAGTGGCACATGCCTATAGTCCCAGCCACTCAGGAGGCTCAGGCAGGAGGATCGTTTGAAGTCAGGAGTTCAACATAACATAACGAGACCCATCTCTAAAAAAAAAACCCAAACCCAAAAACTCTAGGTGAGGCCGAGGTTACACAACTTGAAGCAATAGTATTCTTGTCTTTTGCAGAAAGCATCAGGAAGAAAGCAAGTGCAGACACAGCTGCCCCCAGGAGGTGCACAGCCATGTAACTGGAGAGGCCAGACCTTCGGGCATGTGGGACGTGGGAGTGTGGGGCCACCTGAACAGAAGATGACCATTGTTTAAGAGCTTATAAACAATCACTGTTAACAGTCCCCAGTTGCTTCCACTGAAGCGCACAGTCACGCAGAGACCAGCAGGCAGTGTGTGTACAGTAATCTTCTCCACGAGGGGGCCTGTTTCAGGGTTTGCATTAGGTAATCCCGTCCCACGGGGATGGTCCTTCACTGCTCTCAGCTCACTTTCACCTCCTTCATCTTGAGCCTCATAGCCGTCCCTGGAGGTGCAAGGGGGCATCTTTACAGATAGAATGCTGAGGCCCAGGGAGGAGAAGCAGCTTGCCCAGGTCGCACTGCTACTCAGGTGGTGGGGTCAGGCGCCAAACCCGGCGTTCCTCCCACCCTGACCCGAGGAACGGGCTCCTGCATCACTTACTAACGGACTGCCCGGAACCCGCCCGCTGGTTTGTAAGAATGCCATGCTTACTCTACAGCCTTTTATTTACAAGCTAATTTGTACACTTTGACAGTTCCAGGAGGCACACACTCTCATTTTTTCCCTCTTGTTTTATCATTTTTAAAAAGTTAAAAAACTTTTTGTTTTGAAATCATTTCAGACCTACAAAGAAGTTGCAGAAACGGTGCAAAGAGTTCCTGAATACTCTTCACACAGCTTCCCCAAATATTAACATCTTATGTAACTACAGTATAATTTTTAAAACCAGGAAATTCACACTGATACTATTAACTAATCTTCCGATCTTATGCACATTTTGCCAGTTGAGCTATTCGTGTCCTTTTTCTGGACCAGGATCCAGTCCAAGGTCACAGATTGCATTTAGTTGCCGTTTTTCTCGTTTTTAATAGCCCCACACGAAGGGTTGCCTCTCTGGAGCAGCACTACGCGATGGAACTTTCTGCAACGGTGGGAACTTTCCGTTTTCTACGCTGTCCACTAGAGTAGCCAAGAGCCACCTGCAGCTATTGAGCACTTGCAATGTGGCTAGAGGGAATAGAAAACTCAACTTTTCATTTTGTTTAGTCTTAATTATTTGGAAATTCCATTTGGCACCTTTGGCAAGTGGCAACCTCATCGGACCCACAGCCAGCCTGACCCTCAGCTTTTAGGTGCCAGGCAAGCACGGCTTGTTGTGGGGCTCGGCCGATCAGTAGGAGGGTGTGTTTCCAGGGAAGTGTGGCTCTGGAAGCTCCGTGGTTTTCCAGAATGTGGGGAATGTTTCTGTGCAGGATAACCTAGAAGTTCGGCCCGGACGCTATTTCTGTCTAATTTGAGCTCTCCTGCTTGTGGCACAGCTGGCTGTGGCCAGTTTAGGAGCCCACATCTTAGAGAAGCTCCCCTCAAAGTTCTCCACTGGGCCTGAGATGGGAAAGGAGGTAGAGTCGAAACTGAGCTGAAAGGGGCTTCAGCTGCCGCCCGTGGCTGGTGGGGTTCAGTGGTACAATATGGCGATCTGGCATTATCTATCCAAATTACAAATACCTTTACCCCTTGGTCCGGCAATCCCACCTCTAGAAATTTATCCTACAGATAAACTTGTACATGTACAAAATAGATATATGAGGTTATTTATTATTGCATTATTTGAAAAAAAAAAGCTAGGAAAAGATTGGACATAAACCAAGTGACCATCTACAGGGGACTGGTAAGCTAGGGCGTGGTCCACCCGCACAAGGGAATACTATTCAGCAGTGAAAAAGGAATGAGGACGCTTTCCATGTATCATTCTGGAAAGAGCTCCAGGATAAATTAAGTAAAAAAAAAAATCAAGATATAGGTCAGTGTATATAGTATGCTACTAATTACGTAAGGAAAAAAGGAAATAAGACAATATATTTGCTTACATTTGTATAAGTAAAACTAGACAAAGGCTAAGAAACCAAGTGGCTTCCCTGGGGAAGGAGGAGAGTGGGGAGCAGTTGGACTGGGACGGGGCGGGAGAGGGAGTTCTCAGTGGTACGTTTTTATACTGTTTTCACTTTCCAAATGTGTAAGTGTATTACTGATTCAAAACTAAAAGGATACGACATTCTGGAACAGGCAAAACAGTAGAGACAGTAACGAAAGATCAGAGGTAGCCAGCGGCTGCGGGCAGTGAGAGGGAGGGAGGGATGAAGAGGTGGGGGGTGGATTTTTAGGGCAGTGGACTGTTCTGTATGATACTGTAGCGGTGGATCCGTGACACTGCTTTGGTCAAAACCCACAGAAAGTACAACACAAAGCGTGACCTAATGTAAACTGTGGGCTTTAGTTAATAATGTGTCAATACTGTTCATCAGTGGTCTGAGGTGTACCACACTGATGCAAGATGTTAGTAATCGTGGAGGGGGTATGTGAGAACTCTCTGTACTGTCTGCTCACGTTTTCTCTAAACCTGTTTTCTTTAAACGCTGTTCTAAAAAATAAAGTACTAAAAAACTAAAAGTAAAGTTACAAAAAGAAAAGAAGGAAAAAGCTTTTAAATAATCCCATCCATTCCATTTGGGAGAGGCTTTTGTACCACATGAAACTTAAATCACTTATTTGGATGAATTTAAAAAAATGAATTTTGCATTTTTTTTCTGAGACAAAAAAGCAAGTTCTTAAATACAATAAAATTGAAATGTTGAAATATATCTCTCAAATTCAATACCATTTCCTTTTTTGGGGGGAAATTTAGGGCAAAAACGTTCAAGTTAGACAAGCTGTCATGGATTGGTTCTGTGTAAGCACAAACACTCAACTCACCGGTGAGTATTTTTTGAGTGTGTTCTGTGCCAGGTGGTTTGCTAGGACACGGAGATGAGAGCCTGCTGTTCCTGTCCCCGGAAGCTGAGGGCCTAATGGGGGACAGGGGCTGGGACATCGAGCACTGGAACAGAGTGTGGTCAGTGCAAAGAACTATGGGATTCGTTTTTCCTCGGGGAAGGCAGGGGAAGAAGGGTCTGAGAAGCTCACAGCGGTGGTGGGCAGGAACACAAGAAGTGTGAAAGGAGGGGAAGAGTTGTGGTGCGGGGCAGGAAGGGGGGTGAAGGGTGCAGAGGGGACATTGGAAATTGTTCCCCACCCTATAATCAAAAAAAATTTTTTTTTGTGATGGGGTCTTGCTATGTCACCCAGGCTGGAGTGCAGTGACGTCATGATAGCTCACTGCAGCCTCCAACTCCCAGGCTCAAGTGATCCTCCTGCCTCAGCCTCCTGAGTAGCTGGGACTACAGGCACGCGCCACCATGCCCAGCTAATTTTTCTTATTTTTTGTAGTGATGGGGCCTCACCGTGTAGCCCAGGCAGGTCTTGAACTCCTGGCATCAAGGGATCCTCCTGCCTTGGCCTCCCAAAGTGCTGGGATTACAGGTGTGAGCCACACACACCTGGCCAAAAACTGAATGTCTCCTAAGGAAAAAGTGAACAGGATAGACTCCTTCTTTGGAAATGCATATCTGCCTCTCCTTTCAGAGAGTGCTTTACCTTGGTAATTGTGACTTTTTTTTCAATTTTCTTAATTTTTTTTCCCTCCAAAAAGGTTGAAAATCCTTAATCTTGTTTTTAGAATGTATATTTAAATCTCTTTTCCAATGTATATTTGTTTACTGTTGCTCCCTCCCTTTTCAAGATACACACTGCACTTAAAACCTTTTCAAACATACACCATAGTTTACATACTTGTAGTACAAGGTGTTTTCCTGTGGATGTCAGGATGATTTGTGGAAGGGGCAGACCCTAGGCCGCGTGGTCAAAATGAACTCATGAAACTCACGTGTTGAGAACTGGGGTGAAAGCCTCGCTGGTTATGTCTGGAGGCTGCTCCCCTCATTTTTTCCTGTGTGCAGATCTTCAGTAAGTGGTAACAGCCTTATTTCAGAGTTTCTGAAACTGTGGTCTCATTTCCACAATGGCGGTCCCTCAGTGTTCATACACCAGTAAGTGACAAGATCAGACCTGTGTGTGGACATCACGGAGGCTGGATGGGGTGGGGTGGAGGTGGCCAGTGGAGCCACTGCCATAGACTGGGCAGGAGAAGCCAAGGCCCGTGGCTAGGAGGGGTCCAATTTGGAGGAAAGTTGCTAGATCTCTGAGAGTCAGAGGACACGGGTTGTGGTAGACGGTGACATGCGCTGCTCAGACCCTCTTCTTCCAGAAAGGCCTTGCTGCCCAGCTGCAGGAGTGCAGGGGGTGGACGGCCTCCAGTGGTCAGGCCTTCATGGTCTGCCTCCCCGCAGAGAGCTGCCTCACCCAAGGGTCAACCTTCCCCAGGGCAGCCTGCATCTAGGAAGTGAGCAAGGTGGAGGGGCCACAAAGGCCCAGCCATTTCAGCCCTCTGCGAGAATGTTCCGGGGGGCACCACTAGCCCCAGAGCTCTCTGCCTGGTTGGTGGGTGTTTGGTGAGACCTGCATCACCGTCCAGTTTCTCCCTCTGCCCAATCCCTCTTCCCCTCACAGAAGTTGATCCTTAATAAACATCCTGCATCCAGAGTTTCATCTCAGCATCTGCTTTGGCCTGAGATGTAGGGGTGGGTGGCAGGGTGTATGGGGGGAGGGTTCAAGATGGCTGAGTTTCCAGCTGGGGAATGTGAGGAACAGTGATGCCAGAACTGAGATGGTGTGCCCAGGAGAGGAAAGGCGGGTTTGAGCAGTGGGGACACGGTGTGGTTTTTGCCAGGTAGTCTGGGGAGCCTGTAGAATGCTGGCCTAACAGATAGGCCTGAGCAGGCATTCAAGGCCAGTGCTCAGAACTGGTCAGGGCTGAAAATGGCAACATGCAATCATCGGGCATGTTAAAGCTGTAAGAGGGTGGAGGCTCCCACGGGGAGAATTTGACAAGAAAGTGGAGGCCAGTCCCACAGTTCATTCCTGCACTGGGACACAGGGGCTACTGAAGATGTCTAGCGTGGCCCTGCCCACAGGAGCGCCCTGTTTGGTTGGGAAGTCAAGACACACACAGCGAAACTATGGCAGCTTCCAGAAAGCCTCAGTTAAAACATCAAGCTCTGCCTTTGTAGTGTAACCAAGTGCTTCCATAACTCACAGCAGTGGTCACAGCACAGGTAGTGAGCGAAGACGCTGTGGCCTTTGTGGAAAGGTCACTGGCTTTGGGGACTCGAGCTGGCATCCCAGCTCCACCCCTTGCTGCGTGACCCTCAGCAAGTCTCCCAGGCTCCAGGGCCTCACCTGTAAGGTCAGTATAACCAGGGCTGCGGTGGGGATGAAATGTGAGGTGGCACAGCCAACTCGGTATTTTGAAACCTGGCAATAAAGAGCAAGAAACACCCATGCTTATTTTCCTGTCTACACTATACCTCAGAGAAACCAAGTAGTTGATGAGGGAGTTTTGTTTTTTTTTTTAATTGGTAAAATCCAGCTAAAAAGTGCAGAAGGAATGATAAAAATTAGAGTGTCATTATGGTCCTGCAACTTCTAATGAAATGACGCATCTATGCAACGATCAGCAGTGGCAGCTAAACCAGCTGGGGACCCTTCTCGTGACTGGATCAGGCTGACAACGCCGGAATCCGCCCAGCAGTCGCAACACCTTAGACACAACCAGACGTGATGAGGTGACACCATGGGAAGCACACAGCCCCACTGAGGAAGTGTTCCTGCCAGAAAGATTGAGCTTGATCAAGCCTGTGGATGTAACCACCGGTTTACGGGAGATACCAGGGACAGAGAAACAAGCTGAAGGACACCATGAGGCTGCAGTCAGCCAAATCCAGACTGTGGGGCAACGACAGGGCAAATGAGCCTGTTTCTTCATTGAATACACAGGAAGAAAAAAATGGAGGAGGAACTTGTAGTTTAAAAGAGATTTAAGAGATATTTCAATCAAATGCAGACTTTATATGGAATCTAATTGGAATAAGTCAACTATAAAAAACATTTATGGGATAACTGTGAATGGAAACATAGACTGGATATTAGATGACATAAAAGAATTAGTGGTAAATTTTTAAGTGTGATAATGATATTAAGGCTATTTCATGTCTTGAAGGTACACAGAGAAATATTTAGAGATGAAATGATATGACATCAGAAATCACTTTAAAATAATCCAGCAACAGGTGTATATGTGGAAGAAGTGAGGGTGGGTTAAAAGAAGAAACCAGACTGCCCGTGTGTTGACAATTTTTAAAGCTAGGTGACAAGGACATATAGTTCATTATATTGCTTTCTCTACTTCATGTGTGTTTAAAAATTTCCACTCAGGAGGAAAGAAAGAAGATACGAAAAGTACCTGGCACATAGTAGCAGCTCAATAAATGATACTGTTATTTTATGATGAACAAACTGTACTTTAGGGAGATTAAGTAACTTACCCAAAGTCACACAGAGTTGGCAAAAACCATGACCTGCTTCTCAGGAAGTCCTGTGTGTAGGCCAGTTGGGCAGTATAATCACAAAATAATCACAAAAGCAACTTACTGAAATTGAATTTTTATTCCAAATAACTAATATCTAGAAACTAGACAGCCACTAACATTCAAAACAATTTGCCTAATTGGAAATTAAAAGTAGTTGATTTGGGGGAGAGCAAACAGTGGGGTGCTAGCTGTGGCACTCTGATAATGGTTATACCCAAGAAAGCATAAAAATAACCAATGTCCTTCTGATATACAATCTGGATATGCAGCATTTACAGCAAATAACATAAAAAGAAAGAAGGAAGAAAGGAAAAGGAAAGAAAAGAGAAAAGAAAAAAACACCACAAAATCCCAAACCTCAGAAATTAACGTTCACCGAAGAACACAGTTGTGAAGACTTTTGGTAGCAAAATTTGGACAGTTCTTAAAATGGGAGTCTTCAAAACTACTTCTTCAAATCCAAAAGCTAATAAAAACAGAGGAGAGAACAGTTACGCTGGCTTACAGGGGTTGTCGCCTGTCACGAAGATGACCATCAGTCCTGCTTCCAAAACACAGTGAGAACCGGTGAGCCCAACAAAGCTGAAGGCAGAGGCCGCTGGCAGGCACCGACGTCGCCGATTGTACGAGAACGCGCTGCGATCGATTCATCACGGACAGCGAAAGCCACTACTGCTCCTCCTGGCCGACACTGAGGTTGCCTTTCTGCACCTCAAGCTCCTCGGCACTGACCATTGATGGGTCAATAGCCGCGTATTTGGTTCCATGGAATTGCAGCAAATGTATCTGTCGAAATGCAGAATCATTACTTTAAATGGCTATATTACAAAGTAAAGTGGGTATTGCCTTATAGGAAAAGCTTGGTAGGAAAACATCACCACAGGTAGATAAATGTTTTATACTTCTCCAAGTTCCTACAAAGTCTCCTCATAGTATGGGGGCACAAATGTTTGGGTTACATGTATTGCCTTTGCCCCACCCAAGTCAGAGCTTCAAGCATGTCCATCCCCCAGACAGTGCGCACCGCACCCATCACGTGTGAATATACCCATCCCCTCCGTGCCGCCCGTCCTCACAGACATCTTTGGTGGCATGCTGCTTCCTTTCTGTTGGAGTTGGGGCCTTCCAGTCTTCTGCTACTATGACTAACGCTGTGACGAATATCTCTGGGCATCAAGTTTTTCTACGTTTACGATCCTGTCTTTAGGATTTATTTCTACAAGTGGATGACAGGATCAAAGGATGTGACTGGTTTTTTAAGGCTCTTGATACTTCCTGCCAAAATGTAAAAGCAATCACTTCTTTCCACCGTGCTATTACCCATTTAGGTAAAGAGGTGGTGTTTGTTAGTTTTTTTTTAAAGGCATTAAAAGGAGACTAAGAAGTCACTTCATAGGACTCAGACTGAGCCCATTTAGGGGCTGGTGTCTTGCTTTGGCTAAATTCACTGTGTCTGTCTAGGGAGCAGGTCACATGGCACCAGCAGCTACCTCAGTGTGTGGGTACAGGCCTGCTCATCTTGGAAAAGGGATGGTGGACAGAGGGTCACCCAGGAATCTCTAACACTCCTGTTTGAATTCTCCTACAAACTGTGTATGTAAAAAATTATATATGTAGCCCAGGTGGGCACTTTTATCAAGTCAATGCCTCATTCCTGTAATGAATTCTGTAGTTCCCTTATTCCCTTACACCTTACTATAAAAAAATTTAAAAAGCTTTATGTTGTAAACCATACATTTTGGGTTCAGAGTGCTCTGAGCTCCAAGCGGGGACTTACCTGGACATAAAGATTCACCTCTGCGCTTCTGCACAGGTATGGGAAATTGCCCCCTGTTTTAAGGTGAGCTCTTCGGGCATTGGGATACAGCTTGTACATTTCTTCTTTAGCTTCAGTTGAAAGTGCACTCTGGTCAAACACCTTTTAAAAAACCACAACGCTGAAATCTCCTGGTATGTTAATATGTTCTTTTCACATTGTTAGCTCACGTATTCCTTTCTCATGAAAACACAAGGCTGAGCCCTGAGCAGCCTGAGCCACCTCCTCGTGCTGATCCCTGGTGACTTCTAACTCCAACCTCAGACATGAGCTACAGATTTTGCTGCCAAGTGTCTCTTGCATTTTGGGGGGGGTGGAGTCAACCTTTTTCCTCAAATATAGCTAACTAAATTAGCAGAATATTAATAGTAAACAATCATGGAAAATGCCAATTCATTTCAAAAAGATCATGAAACCCCAAAAGAACTTTTTCCTTTATTATCAGTTAAAAACCATTGTATGTCATATATGCTCAGTGAAAAAATTCCAAAAACATTTAAAGAGTATAAGCTAAAAAGTCCAAATCCTTTCTTGGGGAAGCCATTGTTGGCAATTTAGAGTATATGATTCTAGACATCTTTCAAGACTCATACAAATTCATGTTTTTATA
>NW_012147301.1:2584393-2617371 GCF_000956105.1 Propithecus coquereli | reverse complement strand
TATATACAAACAATGGAATATTATTCAGCCTTAAAAAAGGAATGACATTCTGCCACATGCATAATATTTATTTCAAGATAAATCTTGAAACTATTATGCTAAGTAAAACAAGCCACACAGAGGGGTGAATATTGTATGATTCTACTTATATGAGGTTCCTGGAATAGGCAAACTCTCAGAGACAGAAAATAGATTGTTGGAGGGAAAAAAGGGAACGGAGAGTTTAATGGGTATGGAGTTTCTTCTTAGAATGATGAAAAAGTTCTGGAAATGGATGGCAGTGATGGCTGCACAATGTGAGTATACTTAATGCCACTGAACTATATACTTAAAAATGGTTAAAATAGTAGATTTTTTTAAATGTATATTTTACCACAATTTAAAAAAATAAGAAACTTTTGTGCTAATTAGACCTTGTAGAATTCTTGATTCTCTGCCCTCATGAGGCAGCTTCTTTTTGCTGCCCAGATGAGTAATAGCCAAGGTGCAATATCTGTTTGATGAGAACAGCAAAAGTACACCAGAATGGGTAAAAATTCCCATGTTTGTTTAAATTTAATGTTTGTTTAAATTTCAATGGTGTTATTCTCAACAGGAAAAAATCCAAGATAAGCAACAAACAGATTATTTTGGAATTGAGAAAGCTGGAGGGTAAGAACAAAAGCCAGGGCAGCATTCGAAGAGGCACATTGAAAATTATAAGATAATTATACGGAGGATCTTGACATATATTTACTAAAAAGGAAGCTTACATCCATAATGGTTACAGGGATGTCCCGAATTTTATGAGGTTCCACGTAAGAATTTTGACAATTCAGGGTAAGTCTTGAAGCAAGTTCACTCTGACCCAAACTTTCTAACTGCAGAAAGAAACACAAGTACAGTTTTGGAAATAATTTTTTTTTCACATTTACATTAAATCCACAGACAACATTTATGCCTTTTAAAGGTGATATCATGTGCATTGCAGCCAGAAAAGTCACCAATGAGGAAACACAATTTATTTGAGAGACCCTGAACTGGGCCTCTCAGAAAGTGGTGGTATTCTTCTATTCTGGGAACCTGGATAAGATTCCACAAATTAAACCTGACCTTCTACAGCCATCGGCCTAAACTGCCTGTTTTAACCAGGCGCCTGTGGGCAGTAAGCCAGTTCCTACAGCTCAAAGGTGACAGATAAACCTTTAGAGATCTTAGAGCTGGAAGAGACTTTGGAAGTCATCTAGCCCAGCAGTTTCTAATACAAGCCTACAGACCTGGTTCATCAGATTTACCCGAGGGCTGGGGGAGTGGTATAAATTAAAAATAAAGATTCCCAGATACCACACCTGGGGACAGATCCCAGTTGGATGGTCTGGTGTGAGGCCTTGGAGTCTGTATTTTTGAAAGCTCTCCCAAGTGATTTTGTTGAACAGCTGGTGGGAAACTAATATATTAATAGTCAAGCCCTTACCAGCAATAATATCTGTTCAGATGTATTAAAGTTAGTATGGAAGATTGCCTAACAAATACCTCTAATACATACTCAATGAGACAGATGTATGTTCTGGAACCAAGTAGATGTGAAAATTCCCAGTACAATGTGTCCCCACCCCAGTGCCATGATCCTTACCCTGTCCACCATGAAATCAATGGCGTCAGCCATCACAGGGTCCACTGGGCCAGATGAAAAGTTTCCGAGAACTATTTTTTTGAGCATAAATGCTGGCATGAGCCAAAAGCTGTAAAACAAAGACAAAGATCTGATAATTTAAACTTCTAAGACTACACCTGAATGGCAAACGTTCATTCAACATTCAGGCTTTGTATTAGCTAGGTACTTGGGATCTAGAGACAAAAAGACCTAGTCCCTTCCTTCAAAGAGCTCAGAATCTAATTTTTTTTTTTTTTTTTTTGAGACAGAGTCTCACTGTGTTGCCCTGGCTAGAGTGAGTGCCGTGGCATCAGCCTAGCTCACAGCAACCTCAAACTCCTGGGCTTAAGCAATCCTACTGCCTCAGCCTCCCAAAGTAGCTGGGACTACAGGCATTCGCCACCATGCCCAGCCAATTTTTTCTATATATTTTTAGTTGTACAGCTTATTTCCTTCTATTTTTAGTAGAGACGGGGTCTTGCTCTTGCTCAGGCTGGTTTCGAACTCCTGAGCTCAAACGATCCTCCCGCCTCGGGCTCCCAGAGTGCTAGGATTACAGGCGTGAGCCACCGCGCCCGGCTCAGCATCTAGTTTTTATACACACTTTTCCAAGATTCCAAAGGGTTATGGCTTACGTAATATAATTAAACCCTTATTGGAGGATTTAGAATAATTATTAAGGTAAGTAATATTGCAAAATACCTTTACTGAAGTAGACAGTCTCATGATTCTAAGATTTTTTTTTCCTAATTGGCCTTATTTCCAAGGATTAAACTAATTTCTTTGGAAAATTGAGCATTAAGAGAAATATTCCTTCCTTCCAGTTGATATCACTTTTTAACTGACTGATATTTCAAAAGATTTCAAAATACCAATATAGACGTTACTACATGTTTCCAAATTTGCTACTATTAGATTTAATTGGGCTAATTCAAGGTAATTTGATTGTTATGTATTTCTATATGTGATTTTTAGTTGATATTTATTCCACTAATTTCAACTGTTACGAGTTGTCGTGGAAGATGAACACTAATGTCTCTACACCTATGCTGAAATTACTTACAAAAGGTGCAGACCACCTTCTGATGCTTATTCTTGTTGGAACAGCCTTGCTGGAAGTTGAGCTTCCCTCAGAGGGACCACTCGGCCATCTTCCAGTTAACTTTTTAAGATCTCTCCCACCCCCACCTCCTTCTTATCCTTTAAAGGTAATGATGTGTAAGTGTGCTCTGTAAGGGGTGGACCCTGTTGGCTTTGCTTACTTCTGTATCATCAGTGTGTGGCACATAGTAAGTACTCAGATATCTGATAAAAAATAGCTGATATGCAAAAGCATAAACTAAATGGGGGCAGTCTTGGCATTCTGCCAAGTAGAATAATAATAAAAAAAATCACTGAAAATAATCAATGAGCTTTAGTGCATCATCTGGATGGGAAGTATTTGTATGTAGCTAATGTATACAAGAAATTGGTGCATGAATGCTGAGTAAACTACTGAGGTAACATCAGGAAAAGTTCTAAAAAATATCAGAGTACAATTTTAAGAAGATGTGGAAACCATGAAAACAACGTTTATCTATTAAATATAATATTATTTGAAAACCAACTTGATCACACAGATATGTTTAGTCACTGGGCTAAATGATACCTATCAAACTAATTAAAATGATAAAATCAATAAAGGGATGGCTCTGAGGAAACAGGTACCCCACTGGTTGCCCCCAAAGCATTTCCACCATTTCTATCTTTCTGAAGAGCCGAGTAACAGCAAGTGTCATGATGTGCAGAACATCTGTTGATGGAATAAATGTTCTAGTCCTTCCATTTGGGGAACATATCTCAAGGAAATAACCCAGAAAGGGAAGGAAAACGGTAATTGTACACAGATATATTGTAGAACATAATGAAGAATAGGAAAAAGGCAAATGCCTAATGAAACTGTGTTAGTCAATACACAGAGCCGTTCACACAAAGTAGTAAGTGGGACAAGCAGAACACATATTAGCTATACAGACACACTGAAGAGAAATAGTGACAGTGTATGGATGTACATTAAACAAAATTAAACAGTAATTTAGAGTAATGGGAAGAATCAAACTTAGAGTTTATTTAATCCTTCTCTTTTGCAAAGATAATTGTTTATAATTTTAAAAGTCAAGGAAGCTGCAGAAGATAGTAGTAGATACAAGCCTTCCCTCCCTACTGCACCAAAAAACCCCAAAGCCAGCATTTTCAAAACTTCGTGCAACAAAAATAACAAGAATTTTGGCCTAATGTTTATGTTCTTACCTGTTTGCAGTCCAAGTTTGGTTGAAGATAGAGGTGTCGCTGAAGGAATTGCAGAGGATGAGGGAATGAACTCTGGGAGATTTGTGAGTGTATTCAGCAAATTTCTGGGCCAAAAAACCTCCCAAAGAAGCCCCAAAAAGATGAACCTAATTATAAACAAACATAAGACAGATTCCAAAACACTGATCAATCCTGAACACGAGTATCAAAAAATGTTGCTTCAATTATCACTAACCACAGAATATAGTGTCATCACTAGCCAAGAGAATGAAATATCTACAGGAATTAGAAATTTAGGAAATACTGTATATATGTATATATGTATGTATGTATGTATGTATTGACTGTGACAGAGTCTTGCTTTGTTGCCTGGGCTACAGTGCCGTGGTGTCAGCCTAGCTCACAGCAATCTCAAACTCCTGGGCTCAAACGATCCTCCTGCCTTGGCCTCCCAGAGTGCTAGCATTACAGGTGTGAGCCACCATGCTCGGCCAGAAATACTGTATTTAAATGCAATTTATACACCCCATCAAGAAAACAATACAACTGTACATCCAAATCATACAAATTAAAAAAAAAATTCAGATTGCATTATAAAATGAAACCACTTATATAGTTTATGTTTAGGAAAACTATGATTCAGGAATTCCGCTCTCAGGTACATACCTAAGAGAGCTGAAAATATATGTCAATGCAAAAGCTTGTAAACAAACGTTCATAGCAGTATTATTCACGATAGCCAAAGAGTGGAAACTCAAATGTGCATCAACTGATGAACTGATAAACAAAATGCGATATATTCATTCAAATATTACTTAGCCGTAAGAGAAATGAAGTACTGACTCATGCCTCAACATGAATGAACCTCAACAACATAATGCTAAATGAAAAAAGCCAGCCACAAAAGACCACATATCATATGATTCCATTTATGAAAAATATCCAGAGTAGGCAAATCCACAGAAACGGAAAGTAGATTAGGTTGCAGGGCGAAGAGGAGAGAAGATGGGGAATGACTGCTAATGAAAATGGGATTTCTTTTTGGGGTAAAAAAAAAAAAAAAAAAGAGTCCTAAAATTGACTGTGGTGATGGTTACACATACCTATGAATATACTAAAAAAACACTGAATTATATACTGTAAAAGGGTAGATTGTATGGTATGTGAAATATATCGCAATAAAGCTGTTATTAAAAAATAAAAGATGTCTGGGTATGGTGGCTCATGCCTGTAATCCCAGTACTTTGGGAGGCTGAGGCAGGAGGATCACTTGAGGTCAGGAGTTCAAGACCAGCCTGAGCAATATAGTGAGACCTTGTTTCTACAAAAACCAGAAAAATTAGCTTGACATGGTGGTGTGCACCTATAGTCCCAGCTACTTGGGAGGCTGAGGTAGGAGGATTGCTTGAGCCCAGGAGTTTGAGGTTGCAGTGAGCTATGATTGGGCCACTATACACCAGGCTAGGTCACAGAGTGAGACCCTGTCTCTATTAAAAAAGATAAAAAAATAAAAATAAAAGACAACATCAGGCTTTACAATATAAATGTTGCATTAAAATCACATGTCTGTAATTAGTTCCAAGGTACTCACTTTATCCAATTGTAAATGATCTAATAGTTTTCTGAATCCATCACAGAATTCAAGATGGTCCCAGTAAACTGGATACTGCAACTGAAATAGTAACAATTTTAAATTTATTTTAAAAATAGTAAAGGTAAAACTGCAACTCGTATAGTTGAAAAATTTAGGATTGACATAGTAGCATTTCTCATTTGCTCAAGCTCTTTTCCTTATTCAAAATGTGTGGAAATAAGCTCTTACTTTCTGCTAAACTTCATAATTCACACTTTACCTAACAGACCAAAATTAAGAGAATAAAAAACCACACTGTAGTGATATTATGTGAATAAAAATTTCAATTCACATCAATTTCCTTTCTAAATACCTGAGAATGTCTGATGTTCAAAGATGAATAGAGCAGAACTCCCCAAGTAAAGAAACGTTTTCCTTTAAATCCAAATTCATTCTGAATTATGGCTCAGGAGAACTAGAAATAAAATCTGTTCTAAGGAGAGTTCTCTCTCCTTTCGGTAGCATTTTTTTAATGGGGTGTTCAATAAAATTGTTTCTCTTCTTTTAATTGACTTAGTCATTCTGATTTTTTGTACTTTTATTTGTGACCAAAAAAAAGTATGGTACTTGACCCTGGGTAGGCTATTAATGCTGAAATGATGAGGAAAAGGAAGTACAAGTCACAAACTCATTTTTAGGGGACTCAGGCTTTTACTTTTTCTTTATTTCTTTCCTTTTCTTTTTTTGAGACAGTGTCTCGCTCTGTCATCCAGGCTGGAGTGCAGTGACATCATCATAGCTCACTGCAACCTCCAACTCCTGGGCTTAAGTGATTCGGGCTTTCTTATATGCTTAGGCTTAGGTTGTCAACTTATCTGACAGGCTTATTATTTAAGCACTTAGATTCATTTTGTCATTGACAAATCATTGGAATAGATACTGCCATGTGAATTATGGGATAATTTTAGATTTGATGTAATATATTACTTTTATTATTAAAATTCTATTTGTGGATAAGACTTCCACCATTCTGAGAAAGAATGGAGAACAAATTCTCCCTAGTAGAAAATTTGAGAATTTCTTTTCCTAAAAGAAAGGGGATGGTATTTTTATGAAGGCTTTAATTTAAAATATCCATGCCCAAGTGTGGCTAGAGTGGCTTGAGCAAGGGAGAGAACAGTAGGATATAAGAGAATTCTTAAGGGGGCCAGGTCATGTACAGAAACGGTCTTCAGTTTGTTTTAACTTTTGTGCCCTTTAAAAGAGTTTTGGCAAACTATTTTCTCTCAAGCATTGTAAACGGAGTCTAAAATTTTTCATAGGTTTAAATAGTTGCTAAGTGTAATTTCTGACATTTCTCAACACTGACATTTTTAAATTGTATCATTTTTAAATCTAATGGAAAAGTAAACACTAAAGTGGTTTAATACTATCATCTATTTTTAAAGTACATAAAAATGTTCTATTTTGTTAAATATTGAACATGAAAAATAAAGTTTTGGGAATGTTTTAAAAAATATATATCCATGCTCTACACAGGTGATGAAATTGTTTGCAACTTAATGCACACACACAAATGATTACAGATAGAAGTGGGGAACCTGAATAAGACTGGTGGGTTGCAGCAATGTCAATATCCTGGTTGAGATATTGCACTACAGTTCTGTAAAAGGTCATCATTGGGAGAAACCGGGCATAAGTGTAAAGGGAATGTTTCTCTGTATCGTTTCTTACAACTGCATATAAATCTACAATTATCTCAGTAACAATTTAAATAAAAAAGATCTGTGCATTTTAACTGCTAGATACTAACAAATACCTAATAAGTTCCAAAACCTCATGGGGTTGAGCATTCTGATCAAATCTTGATGACAAAGTAAGTGTGAAGACACTGCTGGCCTGTTCTTGATTCGCTATCCAGCTAATGAAACAGGGAAAGCCCACATCAAGAACACTGAGGGCGAAGAAGAAATATCCAGCCAGAAACCAAGGCTATCGTGACCTGCCAGTCTGGAGCGATAAATACATGGTCCGTGTTTGACAGCAGTCCCAAATAGGACAGACACTTGAGGGCTGCTCAGGTTCCTCCTCCCTGGTGAACAACAGTGGCCACTGAAAATGGCACTGTCATGCTGCAGAGGGCTGGCTGGGAGGAGGGCAGCTACCTCCCTGTTCTCCTAGAATGCTATAGGGAACACTGAAAACCCAAAACAAGGGAGGACTATGTAGCAGAGACTCAAAATGCCAGGAGGAGGAATGGTTAAAGAAACTAAGCCAAAGAAGAAGACCTGGGAGGCAGGTGGCAGGGATGTTGATGGTCACTGTTTTCTCAAGTAAGAGAAGGGCAGTCAGAAGAAAGAGGAATCCATCTGTTCTGTGGCCCCAGTTGGTGGTAATCCTAGTGAAATTTTCAGTTAACTTCCAAGAGAAGAGATCTGACCCACTTTCTCACTCCTTCAAACAGTAAATAAAAAGTATAGTAACAACAGTACTCCCGACAGGGAGGGAGTACTATTTACATGCTAGTATCCCAAGTCCCAGAAACAACTGCCAGCTAGAGTCTCTCACCTTCCTCGGAAGTTAGGAGACCACCCTCGTAACCATCTGTTGTTACACAGTCAAGGCATGCAAAAACATCAGTCACGAGCAACAGTGCCCTCCCCACACACCTTCCTCTCAGAGAAGGAGATTCAAGAATGATCAGTGGGAAGCTAGATTTAGACCAAACTCAGCTATAAAATAACTAGAAACAAAAAAATTCTTAACCAAATGCTAAAATATGAGCTAATTAATGAACCTCACCTCAAATGTCAAAGAACTGCTTTAAAAGCAAGCTTCTCAGTATGTTGGCAGATCTCTTCGCTGCTTAACGTCCATGCTCGGCTCCCTGGAAGCAGTGTGTAATAAAACGAGCAGTGGAAATGGAGTCAGAAGACTGAGTCCAGTTCCTCCCTCCACCACTTACTGGCTGTGTGACCCTGGCGACCACTAAAGTGACTTGGACCTCAGTTTCCTTATCTATAAACAAGGACAAAGCTCCCTTCCACTGAGCTCTGACAAGAGTGTCAGGAGAGAATGTGCATAAAAGCTGGGCGTAGAGAGGCTGCCAACAGAGGTCTGTCGAATCTCCATACGGGTGTGTACACATACCAGCTTCCTCCAAAAGGCTTCATCCCACAGTTTAAAATAGGAAGACAGTATCTCAGCTCAGTTAAAGAAAACTGTCTATTACTACAGTTGATCAGAAACAGAAGCACAAAAAACACAAAATGTGGATCTGAATTTTAATACTGAATCAATAATACTTACAGCTATGACCCGGTAACCCCATCCAGTCAAGGCCAAAATCTGCCGGAAAAATACATCTGCAGTTCCACTGACAGGGGGCAGAAATATGAGAGGACACCTGATACTTCTGGGGCCCGCATCATAGAGAGACCATATCTTACTGTCGTCATCATCTACGATAATCTGGAGCGAAAGTCGTAGGAAAAATATGGAAAATTTTGTGAATTTGTTTTTTATGTTGTTATTTCACACTATAATTTCACTGATGATTTTAATCCGACTGCCACATTTGTTACAAGGTAACCTGGATATCACACCAGACTAGCAGTGCATAAGTAACTGCTCTGGTCTCCTTTTCTTTCTTCAGAGCTAACATATTCCACAGAACTGCTTTATAATCTTTCAAAGAGGTGCTTTTCTCAGTTTTTAATTTTCCTCTCTAACCACAACAATAGGAAGAAATCTATTTTATCATTGAATAGGAAAGTGTGTACGAGGCTTCCCCACACTTCGGGCTCTGTGAGTGTGTGTGCACAAGGAGGGCAGTGCAGTGCTGGCCCAGAGGACCGGCTGGGATCAGCAGGGTCAGAGTATGCACAGGAGAGCTGAGGGAGACACAAGACTCCTGGCTCTAGAAGGAGGCCAGGTAGAGGGTAGAGATGGCACCAGCCCAGGAGATGTTTCAGGAACCTGATCTAGACCAAGCCTCTGCTACAGAGGAAGGATGAGGCAGGTGTCGGTGGCACTGTCCTAGGAGAATGCTTCAAACCATGCAGTAGGGGGTGGGAAGTGAACACAGAGAGAAACTGGCTTTTTGGAGAAAAGCGAGTAGAGAGGAGGAAGTCACCAGAAACCTTCCTGATTTAGTGGTTCTTGACCCAACAGGGGGAAAAGATGAGTATAAATGAGCTGAGGCAAGTCAAGGCTCAGCACAGAGCTCAGCACATACTAATATTCAGTAAGTGTTAGTTATTATTGTTATTCACTGCATGCTAGTTTACTTTCTGTTTTACTTGGCTGACTTTTGGTGATATTTAGATAAGTACATTAAGTGCTTGGATGCTTGCCCATGCAAATCAACATACATCCTAATTTTATATTAAAAATTCAAGGCCTCCAGGTTTTTTCTTCTGAGAGCTCCTCACTGGCAGGGCTATGGACTCCATAGTGTCACTCTGTGGGTGGCAGCACACTAAACTAACTTGTGTCACCAGGAGCAGACACACATGGGGCAAGGCAAAGTCTGGAGGGGCCTAACAATTTCCTTTGTATTTCCCCAGGTCACAGATGTAACAACTAATGGCGCACTCATGTTTCTGCCCTGTGTGTTTTGTCACTCACGTTTTTGCTTTTCATGTTTCTTTTGCTATGACTGTGGTAAAAAAACTCTTGATGACCTTTGACAGTGCACACATCCCAATCTTACAGTAATAAAATCCTATGACATAAGATGTTCAAATTTCTAATATTTTCTAGGAGATTATTCCAACAACCTAATTTGGAAGAAAAGTAATACAAACAGAATGTTCTGAAAAGTAACAGAAAATGTTCTGAATGTAAGCCATAAATACTTAAATGTGTTTATCACATTTCCTACCACAGTGCCAGGTATATAGTAGGTATCCTGTCTATATCTAGACAATTGTATTTTAGATTTCTATATATGGAGAATAATTTTGTGATTAATTCAAAATTGCACGAGACTTCCACAGCTGTCTACTCTGACAAAATTATTATAACAGAGATAGAAGATCTTAAGGTCACAGTATTCTAATACTTCTGCAAGGGAAACAGCACAGATTTTACTCTCTGATTTGAATAGCCTTTGTCTAGTGTGATTCCCAAACATTTGGGATTAATTTGGGACTCAGAGTCAATACTCAAATTTGATATAAGTGTTTAGGATTTTCAACATCCCAGGCAAATAAAGCTTCCAGAGCATAACCATGGCAGAGTATGTCATTGCAAACAGAGTCTCTATAATGTGACCCACTGTAAATCTTAAATCTGAGGAACAGGAATAGAATATGACTGTACTTACTATTCATGCTGTTGCTGTTAAGCTTTCCACTAAACTAAACAGCAGAGTACACACATACCTGCTTGTTTGGATGTGTAAGAGGAATTATAAAAAATGAGTGTAGTTATACCTGCTTTTACTCTTGCATGAGTCTCAAAAGTTGACTGCATGTGGCAGGGAAGGCGTGAATTTTATGCTTTGCAACCCTGAATCACGATACTTGGCAATAATTTTACTCTCAAACACTACTAAGGCATAATATCTAAATCACACATAAAAATAACACAAGATTTTGCAAATAAGAGGTGTAGTAAAACCATACATACCTTTTTAAGGGGAACTGTACTTCTAAACCAGTTATAATCAGGAGAGACTTTAATCTCTCCCATGATTAGCTGAAATGGAGGTTAACCCTGAAATAAAAGCAGGTGATGTTTCATGTCAAGAATTCATTTTTACATCAAAACTAAATGTAGAGTCTGGTCTAGCTATACCAACAATACTTTATACGTAAAACTGAGGAAATGGGCTATTTTACCTTGTCAGTATACACTTAAACTACAGAAAACGATTTGGTGAAATGCTATAATCATAGAGCCAGAAGGGCCCTTGGAGATAAGTATGCCAACCCCCTTAGTTCCTCCAGAAGAATCTGGTCTAGAAAATTTAAAAGACTTACCCAAGATCACATGGCTATTGCAGAGCTAGGACCAGATGCAGGACAGTCTTTTCTGACTCCATAACGCCTGTCTTAGTTAAATCAACTGCAGTACCATCACCTATCTTTTGATAATATCTTAAGAATTTATTTTATTGTATGTTGCTGGAATTTGTGATATATTTTATTTTTTAAAATTTTATTTATTTATTTATTTATTTATTTTAAAGAAATAGGGTCTCGCTCTGTTGTCCAGGCTGGAGTGCAGTGGTGTAATCATAGCTGGCTGCAGCCTCAAATTCCTGAGCTCGAACAATTCTCTGATCTCAGCCTCCCCAGTAGCTAGGACTACAGGTCCACACCACCATGACTGGCTAATTTTTAAACATTTTTTGTAGAGATGGGGTCTCGCTACATTGCCCAGGCTGGTCTTGAACTCCTGGCCTCAAGCTGTCCTCCCTCGTCAATCTCCTAAAGTGCTGGGATTATAGGTGTGAGCGACCACGCCCAGCCAAGAACCCATTTTAATAAAGACGTTCTTGTCTGATTATACAGAACAGAATTACACGGAACAGTCCACACTAGAGAAAGTAGTTTTTAAAGTAAGTTTGTTTCCTGATAAATTCACAATAAATCTAACTTCACCATAAATCTAACTCTAATGGAACATAACTCAGAAACTCACCTGTAGTTCTTAATACAAAACACAGGCAAATCTGCCTTTCATATTGATGTGATTAAAAGTTACACAATGTCCTCTGAAAGATCTATCATATAAACTTGAGGGCACTGTAACTAGCAACAAAACAAAACACTGGCCTTTAGAAAAAAATGTGTGGCCTTTCGTTGTAAGCTTAGTGACTTCTAGTTTTTTTTTTGTTTTTTTTTTTTGAGACAGAGTTTCCTCTCTTGCCTGGGCTAGAGTGCCGTGGCGTCATCCTAGCTCATAGCAAACTCAAACTCCTGGGCTCAAGCGATCCTCCTGCCTCAGCGTCCCAGGTAGCTGGGACTACAGGCACGCGCCACCATGCTAATTTTTTCTATTTTTAGTTGTTTGGCCAATTTCTTTCTATTTTTAGTAAAGATGGGGTCTCACTCTTGCTCAGGCTGGTCTCGAACTCCTGAGCTCAAATGATCCGCCCGCCTCGGCCTCCCAGAGTGCTAGGGTCACAGGCGTGAGCCACCGCGCCCGGCCGACTTCTAGTTTTTATAGCTCTGTGACCTTGGATAAGACATGACCCTTTTGGGGTTTGTTTTCTCATCTATGACTGTTTCACGCTGTATCCCCAAAGTCTAGAGCAGTGCTTGGCACACGGCAGGCATTATCTGTTGACCAAACGGACGGCTACACCCTAAGGAGAATGAACTAGACCATCCAGAGTCCCTTCTAACCCTGGCATCTGTGAGCTTCGGACTGGTCAAGCATCTTCAATTTAAACCCTGCCCCTCCTGCTTAGGGATCCGTGCTATGTTCTAACAGGAAAATGAAATTATAGTTTCCTGTCGCTGATTCTTATTCAAGTGAGGGATTCCACCTATCGGTTGGGAAGGATTCAGATACTTGCTTTGCACCATGCCATCTACCTCAGGAGCAAGCCTGGATTCCTAACATGGCTAAGGTAAGTTTGAGACTCCAGGACCTAACTCCTGGGCTGACGCTGAAGTGTCATTTTGGAGGATGTTCTCTAGACAAACAAGGAGCAGGGGACACTAAATTCGATGGAACTCCTCCTCAAAGGCCTCTGAGATCTGCTCCCACAGAGCCCTCAGGAGACTCAGTTGTTACCTTGGAGAGTCACTAAGCTGAACCTCAAGGAAACAGTAAATATAGACATTCTAATATTGAACTTGATTTACAACGTTGACATTGTAATAATGGTCTCTTCTCTTAAAACTAAGAGAGTACTTTTAGAAGAGTTTGTTGAAATCACAAATTGCTTTCAAGTACCAAGAAAACCATCAGCCAGTCTTATGCTGAAAATCAATGTGCATACATGTATTCATACTGCAATAAAAAAATCATTCTTTGTATACCCATTTTATCTTAAATATTAACATGTTAAAAATCTAAGCCATTTTAACTACAGCCCTTCTCTAAGCTGGTTATTACTTTTAATTGAAAGCAACTAGCACATACAGTTAATTCTGGAATGTTTTCTACCTGGACAGACTTGAAATACTCCTATATCATCTAAAAACTTCCTAATGGAGGAATTTCCTGGTATTGCATTACTAGAAACAACTACTCTGTTTTTACAGGAGGAATTTCAAAAACAAGTTTAGCAAAAAGTCTACTCAATAGGTTTATAAAACACCTTGGCCAATTAAAGAAAGTTTGCTTCTAGAGTCACCAGACTTAGGATAAACTAAATTATTCACAGCTTTGGAATCAGTTGTAATGCATGGACCAAACTACCATACAAATACACAGGCACACAAATTCACTCAGTCATCCACTTATTTCCCATAGCAGTAAGTAGAAAGATGTTCCTTACCAACAGTCCTCAGTATTAATTCACGACCACCTCGGTACTATAACATGTTATAACTAATCTTGCCGGATGGAGAGATTCCACCCAGCTGTGACTAAATTTTTGTAGACACAAGTGATTTGAACACTTGTGCTAGTTTGGCAGTACATGAAAGATAAAATGGATACCAAACGTTGCATCTGACCAACTGGAGTCTAAGTGAAAAAAGGCTCACTGCTGCATAGGGAAAGCAGCTGTGAGTGTTATGAAAAGGAAAGTTTGTTCTAGCTCTCTTTCATCCACTAAAGGAGTATACTTTTCCAAGTCACAAGAGGAACGTTCTGTATATGGCAAAGAAGGCTGAGATTGTGATGAAACTGGTCAGTACTAAATAAGAAAGAATGTGAACCATGAGCTCAACACTGATTTGATCTCTCATGATTTAGTTCTTCACAAAAACAAAAGCACTTGTTCATGCTGGTGGGAAAACAGCCACAGAGATTAGTCTTTATCTTGCCTAAGGAAACTCCTCTTCGAGTGAGCTGTGGACACCTGGTCCCCCATGGCCCTGGTGCTGGACAATAAAAACTGCCAGTTGTGAGTGTGCACCTGTCCCTCAGGGTTTCAACGGAATCTGCCGGTTTAAAGTTAACAACATCACCTTTACAAATGTTTTAAGTCACATAACCAGCTTAACTAGCCAGAGGTTTCTGCTCTTTTCTATCTGTAGTTGATCTAAATATGAACAATTTGTGATTATTAATATCAGTAATAACAAAATATCAGAACCTGTGAGTCTCTAGGCAATTCAAGTGGCTTTTTATTTTTTTGAGACGGAGTCTTTCTCTGTCACCTGGGCTAGCTAGAGTGCCGTGGCGTCAGCCTAGCTCACAGCAACCTCAAACTCCTGGGCTCAAGTGATCCCCCGCCTCAGCCTCCCAAGTAGCTGGGACTACAGGCATGCAACACCATGCCCGGCTAATTTTTTCTACTTTTTTGTAGAGACGGGGTCTTGCTCTTGCTCAGGCTGGTCTCAAACTCCTGACCTCAAGCGATCCTCCCTCCTCGGCCTCCCAGAGTGCTGGGATTACAGGTGTGAGCCACCGCGCCCGGCCTCGAGTGGCTTTTTCATGCAGGTCTCCATCCCTCACCACTCTGAACTGTATGTAGCTATCCTTTTTTAGATCTCTTAAGGCAAGAGTTATCCCTCTTTTCTTCAGGAACCCATTCCATTATCTCTAAATCTCATGGGAGGAAAAGCTGCCTACTTGACATCTCATGTGACACCTCTTCTCATGCCGTTGGTATAAAAGCTTTCGGAATTTGGACACAGCTATTAAGTTACTCCTCAGTCTGTTGAATCTTTGTACGAACAGGAGCCGGACCAGTGCAGGCGGAGACAAAGCAGCAGCATACACGTCTCACTTGTAACTCTCCAGGCAAATGAGACGAGGAAAAGTGAGACTGACCCTGCTACTTTCCTTATTTCCCCATGCACAAGCCTCACGCCTGGCCTCTACCGAGCAACGACAAAGACATTTGTCACTTTCAGGCTGAAGTGCAATCTCCAAAATAACTGGCGTCTGTTCTTAAAAGTTCTGAAAAGAAAAATGTTCCTGGGCTGCAGTTGTGCGGCCCCAGGATGAACCCATTACCATTTACAGGAGGATGCCCTGGTTAAGCCGCGCCCCACCTCCCCGGAGACCCACACGCAGCTCCTCACCAGCCGCACTGGTGACAGCCACACAAAGGCAGGGGCACGGGCACACCGACCACCCCACGAGCTCAGACTCGGCCTCAGACACACACAGGGGTACGTGATCACGTGCGCGGTCACATGGACCGGCCCACTCGGAGCCACACGCACAAAGTCACACGGACGGAGGCTGCCGCGCTCGCTGTATACACACCCACCCACAACACCCCCTCACCACACACCCACACACCCGCTTCTCAGGGCCTCGCCCACCCCTCACCTGCCGTGGCCGCCCCCACGTCCCCTTCCCTCCTCCCCAAGGCGGCTCTTCGCTCCACTACCGGCGCGGGCCGTGGAGGCGGCTGGGCCGGGGCGGGGGCGGCGGCCGGAGCGCTCGGGACCCGCTGGCGCAGCGGGCGGAGGGGGGCGCGCGGCAGGCGGGCCTCTGAGGGGCGGGGCGCGCGGCCGGTCGAGACTGGGCCGCCGCGCTCCCTCCTCCCGAAGCGTCCGTTCCGCGGGCGCGAGCCTCCCGCTTCCGGGTTCGGGCGAGGGCGGGGCCACGTCGCGAGGAAGGGGCGGGGCTTCGCGGCTCCGGCGGTCGCTATGACGACGGGGAGAGTGGGCGACTTGGTGACCGCTGGATTGGAAAGCAGGTCGGAGTTTCTTTCGGTGTGGCTTTGTTTACGTGCACGACGTGGGTACCCAGGAGGAAGTTGTGGGAGTGTTAGAAGAGGGTGCCTGGCCCCTTGGGACCTGCTTCTGCTTTCAGTTCGCGTCCTCTCCGTCGTGTAAAGCATTGAGGGGACGGCTTTGGGGAACAGGGGTTCGTGTACGCTTTTCTTGGCAAGACTTTTTTCCCTTTGGTACAACCAAAGCCCTCACCTCCTTTTCCAGCCTGTGCTGACGTTCTGGGATTTCTGGCAACATATTCCCACCCAGCCTCCTCATTCCTTCATCACTTCTCCCTTAAAAGCATAGAGAATATTGATGCATTTATAATCATTGTTCATAAGCAAGATGTTGGAGACATCACGACTCCTTTTTTTTAGTAAAATAATTGCGGGGTGCACTGAAGTAATATATGATAAAGTTGAACAACATGTAAATCTCCTTTTTTGAAGTTTTTGTAGGGATCCTGCAATAAGGTCCTGTTGAAAGTGCCTCTCCCTAATATGTTTTAGGGAAAGCTTGTACCCTGTTTATGGACCTGCTGCCTTTGTCCTTACCTAGGCAACTGTTTGTGGGATTAAGGTCAGGGGAGATTCCAATTAAATTGCATCTTTAGTCATGACTTATGCCCTCTGGCTCAGTCTAGACAAATTCCAAACACATTTCCCAAGAGCGACATGACACACTCACCTATTTTTTTCCAAGTCACCTCTTTTGGAGGTGCAAGTCAATAACAGGAAGTGATCTTTCATTGTAAGCACCACATAGGTGTACAGAGCCTGTTTCCACAGAAAATTTTAAACCTTGGAGGTCTTTCCTCAAAAATTTGGAATAGTTTAATGAGTAGAATAACTAGCAAACCACTGATTGTATGTAAAACCCATTGTGGGCACTCATTACCTAGTTATCTATTTCCCCAGGTGGACTGGGAGCTTCAATCTAGAGCAAAGGGAACAGTGATTCAACCAGTGCCTTAGCACGTGATCTGGCCCATAAATAATGGGTACTTAGTATCTGTTGAATTAATGAATGAATAAATCTATCCACATCTATTCCTAAAGCTGTATTCCTTAGACCCCACATCCATAGACTTCACTTTAGTATAATAATGGCCGTAACAAGACCTGATCTATGCATATACCCATATATTAGAAGTACTTATTCTGTGTAGTAATAATTTTTAACATGACTGTTAATAACATATCACTTCGGAGATATATTTTGTTACATATCTACTTTTATTACAGCTCAAAAGATCAAGCCAAAAATAATGAATGTTTTTATTGTTTCCCTTAGAAAAGGACCCCATGGTCATGTGTGTATCCTCAGTTGTTCCACGACACATGGCAAGCACGTTGTCCATTCCCTAATCCCAACAAGGAACATTTAATATCTGTGAATTCCAGCTGAACTGTAACGCACAACTGCAGGCAGCAAACTTTTGACTCGGGCAGGCCACAGTGCAGGCAGACCTGGTGGACATGGCTGTAAGGATTTGCAGCTGTTGTGGCTGGGGTCTGCCAGATGGTTCCCACAGCACTGATCCATCTGTGAGAATCTCACTGAGAAACTGGAATGTTCACAAAATAATGCTGTAAACACGAAATAAAGTAAACAGATGGCCAGCTGGTTGTCAGAATTGCCCAAACCCAAGCTCTGTCCCTCTTAATTGATCTTTTGACAGGATATTTGTTTTAAAATACACTAATAGAATAATCCTAGATATATCCCTATGCATGTATATATGCACTTTTTTAAATGTTGAGAAAGATAGATACCAAACAGTATAGTGGTTACCTCGGGGGAGGAACTGGGGTTGGAGGGAGTAGCAAAAGAGAGCTTTGATTTATTATTGTATTTGTTTAGTATTTGAGTTTGTATGCAAATATATTCACATATTATATATGTGATCAAAATAATTAAAAGCAACTATATTTGTATGATTCCCCTGCTCTAAATCCTTCAGTGGCTCCCCACTTCCTTCAAGCTGAAGTTCAAGATGTGATTTGAACCTGTAGTTCCAGCTACTCAGGAAGTGGAGGAGGGAGGATCACTTGAGGCCAGGAGTTCAAGACCAGCCTGGGCAACATAGCAAGATCTTGTTTCTAAAAAATAAAAAAAGTTTAAAGTGTGCAGACTAGAGGAGGTCTGGCTCTTGACTCTGCTCTCTGTGGGACTAACATGCTCCAGCCGTACCAGCTGCTTGAAGGGCTCCACATACCCCATGATGTCTCAGTCCTCTGGGATTTTGTGTATGTTCTTCCCTCCGCTGGACCCATTAGAATAAATACTATAATATTTTACCCCCAGGAACTACAGATGTGTAAAAAAGTGAAAGAGAAACAAAACACTTGATTTTTCAGATTAGTACTAATTCTTGGAATACTATCCCTTTAAAGCTTTCCAGGGTACAAATGACTGCAGTGTTATATAGCAAATTATGCTGACACTCAGTGTTTCCTCATTGCCAGACCATGTTGTGTCAAACGCCTACTGCGCTGGATTACAGGAATCAGACAGAGTGGGTATTCTGGAACTGCCTGAGAAAGATGCTGACATGGCTGTTCGATAGCTTGCTGCTTAAAGACCTTAACAAATAGAAGTTATATACAGTTATTTGTAATTAATAATTTATTAGTTGTCATCTGGGACTTAAGAAACCTGAGTTTTATCCTTGGGCAAAACATTTTCCTCTTTCTAGGTCTGGTTTCCTTCTCTGTAAAATGAGGCCAAGGTTGAACTAAATAATCTCTAAATTCTTTCCAATTCTAAGATTTTATATTCTATAAATTTATGAGAGATATATTAAAGAATCTTTACAACAGTCTTTCCTGCTCTTCTCTGATAATACTCCCCCTCCTTCTTGCTTCCAACCAAACTTAAAAAAACGTAGGCTGTGGACAAAAATGCCTATTTAATGGAAATGACATTTTAATTTCTTGGAAAAGTTAACGTTTGTCCATTATTAACTTTTTAAAATAAAAGTTCCTAAGGAAAGGTGCCACATCTTTTGTATCATCTGCCAACCTAGCATCTCATTATGCTTCAACAATATAATCAATGAAATTACAATGGATAATCTACCTTCTGGAAGAAGGGCAGAAATAATGAACCCTGGAAAACAAGAGCTGCACTGTTTACTACAAAAGATAGCTTCTATTTGTAGGGTTCTAGGAAACTTTATGAAACTTAAAGGTAAAAAAGACAGTGATTAGCAAGGCATGGTGGTGCGTACCTATAGTCCTGGCTACTTGAGAAGCTGAGGCAGGAGGATCACTTGGACCTGGGAGGTCAAGGCCACAGTGAGCTATGATGGTGCCTGTGAATAGTCACTGCACTCCAGCCTGGGCAACACAGCAAGACCATCTTAAAAAAAAAAAAAAAAAGACAGTGATATTAAATAGTAACTCAAATCTTTTTGAAATTGTCTAGCATAGTACCTGCATATAATGAACACTCAATTAACATGTGCTCCCATTTCTTCATTTCTGAGCACCAAAGCCTAACACATTAAATTCCCTAATCAACCATAAAAATATTTGCAAATAGAGGCAGGATAGTAGACTGGTTAGGCCCATGATCAGATTGGAGCATGAATTCCAGCTCCACCACTTATTAGCTATTTAAAATTTTGGAAAAATGAGGATCAATAACAGTACCTGCTTTACAGGGTTATTGTAAAGATAAAATGAGATAGTTCAGGTCAAGTCCTTACACACGTGGCTAGCACTCAATAACTGTTAGCTAATAATAATGGTATTGAGAGCCTACTGTGTTCCAGGCACTGTGCTAGGTATGTTAAATACATTGTTTCTATTCCTCATGACAACCCTGGAAAGGTAGGTACAATTTTCATTTCATGGATAGGGAAACAGATTCAGAGAGGCTAAGTAACCAGCCTAGGCTTACAGTCAGTAGCAGGGCCAGGGCTCATGCTAGGTTTGTTGACTCTAAGACTCTGCCTCTTAAAATTGTATATTCTCACCTTGAAATTTAGTGATAAATATAAAGGAAAATGGGGGAAATAGGTTGTACTGACTTAAATACAAAGTATAAAAATATCTTTCAGGTAGCTATTCTCAAGAACTCAATTTTATTGGTGGCGCATGCCTGTAGTCCCAGCTACTCGGGAGGCCGAGGCAGTAGGATCACTCGAGCCCAGGAGTTTGAGGTTGCTGTGAGCTAGGCTGACACCACGGCACTCTAGCCTGGGCAACAGAGTGAGACTCTGTCTCAAAAAAAACAAACAAAAAAAGAACCCTCAATTTTATACTCAGAAACATTTATTCCCCAAACCAAATGAAAAGTAAAATCGTTCCCCTCCCAACCAAAAATCTACTCTGGTCTTCAGGTTCTAATCCTGGTGTTGTCATTAGCTAGCTGTTGCTGGACCCCTGTTTTATCATCTCTAAATGAAATTCTGAGTTACCTAGATCCTTTTCTATTCTAAAATTCTTTTCCTCCTATTGGTCTAAAGGCATCTCCAACAGTATGGAGGTTCCTCAAAAAACGACATGTAGAACTACCATGTGATCCAGCAATCCCACCACCGGGCATTCATCCAAAGAAAAGGAAATCAACACATCAAAGGGATCTCTGCACCCCCACGTTGATTGCAGCCGTATTTACAGTAGCTAAGATATGAAATCAACCTGTGTCCAACGATGGATGAATTAGTAAAGAAAATGTGGTATATCTACACAATGGAATACTATTCAGCCATAAAAAGAATGAAATCCTGTCACTCACAGGAACATGAGTGGAACTGGAGGACATTATGTTAAGTGGAATAAGCCGGGAACAGGAAGTTAAACACCGCATGTTCTCCCTTGTATGTGGAGTGATGATCTCATAGAAGTAAAAAGCAGACCAGAGGTTACCAAAGGATGGAAAGGTTAGTGGCTTGGGCGGACAGGGAGGGATTTGTTAAAGGATACATAATTACAGCTCCATAGACAGGAGGAACAAGTTCTAGTGCTTTATAGCACTGTAGAATGACTACAGTTGACAATACTATATACTTTCAAATAGCTAGAAGAGAGGCTATTGAATGTTCCCAACACAACAAAATGATAAATGAGATGATAAATGTGCTAATGTCCCTAATCTGATCACTACATCACTACAGGTAAGTATTGAAACATCACTATGTACCCCATAACTACGTACAATTATGTGTCATTAAAAATTAAGAAAATAAAGGCATCTGTACAAGCTGTTGCTGCCGTCCAGAGGAGAAATACTGTTGCAGGCCCAAAGAAGAGATTATGTAGTATTAGACTGTGGTGATGGATTAGTCAGGGTTCTCCAGACAGAACCATTAGGATGTGTATATGTATGTAGAGAGATTTATTATGGGAATTGGTTCGTGTGATTGTGGAGGCTTAAGTCCCAAAATCTGCAGTCGGCAAGCTGGAGTCCTAGGGGCGCCCATGGTACAGTTCCAGTCAAAGGCCAGCAGGCTTGAGACCCAGGAAGAGCTGATGTTTCAGTTCAAGTCTGAAGGCAGGGAAACAAACAAACAGAAAAACCCAACAAAACAAAATAAAACAAAAACACCCCCGATGTCCCAGCTGGAAGGCAGTCGGGAAGGAGTTCCCTCTTACTCAGCCTTTTTGTTCTATTCAGGCCTTCGGTTGACAGGATGAGGCTCACCTGCGTTAGGAGGGCCATCTGTTTTACCAAGTCTACCAATTCAAATGTTAATCTCATCCAGAAACACCCTCCCACACATACCCAGAATGTTTGACCAGATATCTGGGCACCCTATGGCCCGGTCATTGCCACATAGTATTAACCAGTTTACAACAATAGCTACCATTTATTGAGTGCCTACTATGTGCCAGGCACTCCCCTGAGCATTTTCTATATGTACACCTATCCTGTAAGGCAGATTTTATCCATGTTTTTAAACTGAGAAATCAGAGTTTGAAAAATTTCAGTTGCTTGTCCTGACTCACTCAACTAGTAACTAGCAACAGAATTTGGTTTTTAGTCAGACACGGAGCATGTTTTTTTCAGCAATGACAAGAACCAAAATAGAAGAGTTTTACATAAGGAGGCAATGTATTTGCAAATCCATCCTTTCATCCAGAGCATAGAGTATGCTGTGTTCCACCTTCCTGGGAGGACTCTGGACTCTGAGCCAATATGTAGCTCAGATTCACATGAATCTCTTTAGCTAGTTAAAACTATAAATGCTCTAGCATAAAGATTATTTGAAGCCAGGCACAGTGGCTCAAGCCTATAATCCCAGCACTTTGGGAGGTGAAGGTGGGAGGAGCACTTGAAGCCAGGAGTTTGAGACCAGCCTGGGCAACATAGTGAGACCCCTCTCTACAAAAAAAATTATTAAAAAATAGCCGGGGCCGGGCACGGTGGCTCACGCCTGTAATCCTAGCTCTCTGGGAGGCCGAGGCGGGTGGATTGTTTGAGCTCAGGAGTTCGAAACCAGCCTGAGCAAGAGCGAGACCCCGTCTCTACTAAAAATAGAAAGAAATTAAGTGGACAACTAAAAATACATAGAGAAATTAGCCGGGCATGGTGGCGCATGCCTGTAGTCCCAGCTACTCGGGAGGCTGAGGCAGAAGGATCGCTTGAGCCCAGGAGTTTGAGGTTGCTGTGAGCTAGGCTGACGCCACGGCACTCACTCTAGCCTGGGCAAAACAGTGAGACTCTGTCTCAAAAAAAAAAATAGCCGGGCATGGTGGCATGTGCCTGGAGTCCTAGCTACTTGGGAGGCTGAGGCAAGAGGATCTCTTGAGCCTGGGAGTTTGCGGCCGCAATGAGCAAATGATCGTGCCACTGCACTCCAGCGTGGGTGATAGAGCAAGACTCTAAAAAAAAAATTTGACGTTGTGTAATAAAATGCAGTGTCCCATATCCAGAGATTCTGATTCAATATCTGGAGTAAGCCCAGGAATCTACTCCAGGTGATTCTGGTTTAGATGAGAAACCCTACTCAATCACACTGGATTGTGGTTTCTATAGGGGCCTAAACGAAGAGTGGGTCATATAGTTTCCTGAGGCCTATCTGGGATGTGCATCATTCAGTTTCTCAAAGAATGGGCTTCCAACTTGAAGATGGCATTTCTATATCTGGAGTTTATCCTCCAGTCCAAGGATAGGCTTGAGGCTCCCTGGATGGGAAACTGCAAAGTATATGATGGGCCTTGCACTCTTACCTCAAGATTTCCTATGTATGAAAAGTATTTCACGTAGTCCTAAGTATACCAACCACGCCAATCATGGTGGCCAACTTCCATAGCCCCCTACTCAGCACTGGGCTGTTTTTTATGCAGGGTGAAATTGCGGGACTGGTGTGGGTGTTGACTCACAGTCTGGTCAAGGACTAGAGGTGGTCTGGCACAAAAGGTTCTGTCTAGCAAGGACAATGGTAATTGACTAAACAATCAGATAGGTTGCATCCAGAATGTGGGGTGGTAGACCTGAGTCCATTAACCAGTAGGTAGTAAGAGATCAAAACTGCTAAGCAGAGAAAGTACACATGCCTTCAGGGAAACTATGGGGAACAGAAGGGTAGAGGAGAGACAAGGTAAGCAAAGTCAAATCTCAGACTGCCTTGTTCCAAACAGCTTTCCAGTCCTTGCCTACTCATACTAACAATACCAACCCCCTTTCTTAAAGGTGTTCAAGTCATGTTCTTCGCAACCAAGAGCCCAACTTACACATCGAAATGCTTGTTTCGCCATTGTGAAGGTCTGAAGGATCTTCTTTGCGATTCCTTCCAGTATTCAAGAGATACTCCCCTTGCCCAGGCTGTTACCCTGTTTGAGGGGATGGAAGGGGCAGAAGGTTCCTTAAGGTGTTGCAAGTAAAGCCCAGCCTTTCCTGGGTCACAACTCTGGCAGTGAGCCGTGCCCTCAGCCAGGTTTTCCCTACTCCCTGTGGCAGTGTCTGAGTGGGCACTTCCTTAGATCCCCTGCAGAAATCACACACGTGAGCCCCAGAGGAAAATGACCTTCATTCTCTCTGAATTCCCCAACGTGAGCACAGTGCCCAGAGAGGAATAAGTGCTCAATTAATACCAACTGAAAAACAACAAAGCACTTTCACATAGTCTCCCATTCATTCTCAAAGCCATTTGGGGAGCGTTTTGTTTTTATCATTTCACATTTGAGGAAATAAAGTTCAGTGATATTAAGTGACGTGTCAGAGATCAAAATGCTAGTCAGTGGCAGAGCCAACACTCTCCATAAGGATATAATACCCAAGAGATAACCCAGGTTCTCTCACTTCCTCAGCAAAAATCTTTTAAATTATTTTCTCCCATCCCAACAGCTGACGTAGTTCAGACCTTCACATTTCTAACCTCCCAACTGATCTTCCTGCCTAGGTTTCATTCCCAATCTACCTTCCGCACCACTACCAAAGTTAACCTTCCCAAATGGAACTCTGGTCGTGCCACACACCAATTAAGTCGAGTGCACACAAGACAAAAGCCCAAACTCTCATGGTTTCCAAAGCCCTCCATGATCTGGCCTCAGCCTGCTCCTCCAGTCTCACCTCCATCATCGTATTCCATTCGTATCAATTCCCGCAGTTTCTTCAAAACACTGCTCTTTCCCCCCGTGTTTAATATGCCATTTGTTTCTCTTTCATGATCCATTGTTAGCTTCTCCAAGGCCAGCTATATGTGTAATAGACATATAATAAAACTAGCTCGTACATACAAGAGTATGTATAACACATCTATGGTTTAAAGAATAATAAAAGAGCAATCACGCCTGCAGCTAAAGAACCACGTTACCAAAGCGCCCTGTAAAGTAATGTTCTTTTAGGCCTCTGTGCCTCTGCACATGCTAGAATGCCCTCCCAGGCCTTGGTTTGCATAGTGAAGTCATCCTTTGGAATCTCAGATTCAGTTTCCCTCCTCTGGGAGGCCTCCATTGTCACCCCTGAGGGATACTTAATGATTCCATTATCCCCTATTATGGCATTTACAACTATATTATGTTTGCTTACATGTTTGCCTCCCCAGTAGATTGAAGTTGCCAAATAGTATTTAATCTCTGAATCAATCTCTAGCAACCAGCATAAAAGCTGGTTACAAAGCAAGTGATCAATAAATACCACATTCATACAACTTAGTTTGCCTGGAGAGTCCCAATTTATGTCTGTTGTCCTGGAATAATTATTGGAAGTGCTTTCTTTTACTCTCAGAAGTGTCCTAACTTAGATTACCAATTATATGATCACTCAATAAATGTTGAATGAATAGATGAATTAATGAAGAAAGATTTTAATGGATAGAATCAAGGTAGGAAAAGCCAATATGTAAAGATTCTCAAATAAAATTCGACAGCTGGCCACTGCACCTCCTTCTCCTCCAGAAGTGCTCGACTCTTCTGGAGACAGAGAAAATGAGTTTGTACAGACCAGATGCTCGATAACATTTACTGCACAAATAAGTTGAAAACTGTTAGCATATTCCTTCTTCAAGAAAACTTAGATGTAAAATGTGAATTTACAGTACAGACAGCTGGTAGAGAAATTTAAAAAGCTGACTTCTTATTGAAAATCAGAAATGCAGATCAAATACTCCTAAGATAACAGTCAATACGGACATGTGATTTTAAAAATTCAATATATGTACCATTTTTTAGAAAAAAACCTCTTTTCAGCATATGTACACATACCAGTTCGTTGTTCTTGCTCTTAGGCAAAGATATAATCTCCTTAAGCTTGATATTATAAATATAAATTTTATTTTCTAAACTTCTTTTGTTATTCAAGTAGAAAAAGCTGTTTTTAACCACTGTTACACAAAAAACAGAAAGTGAGGCAATCCATCTTCTAGACAATAATCTTCTCTTGCTCCAACAATGTCATCTTCTTTGAAAGTCAAGATAATTCCTTGTAAATAAGGCTTTTAATAAATTACAAATATGTAATAGGTCCATCTTCTTCCTAACTACTTAATGCACTGTTGCATAGCAACAATTTTTTTTTTCTGCTTCTTTTTTGATGAGAGTCTGAAATCTGCATTGGCTTGGTTGAGCTTGGGAATTTTTTTGGTACCAGGGGTGCAAATATCCATTGTAGAAATCAGTAGCTGTTAGTGTTTTCTTAAGCATCACTGATCGAACACCAATCCAGCCATCCTTAAGGGCAAAAGACAAACAGTGAATAGGAAGTGATGGCAAAACTGAAAAACTAAGTAAATTTTAGTTTATAAAATTTTTACATGGAAACAAACAAACAAACCGATAAATCTTCACTAAATGCCTAGCTGTAAACAGCACTGTACTAGGTAACATATACAATTCCTTGACTCCAAAAGTTTATTACCAAGGAGAGGTAACAAATGCACAGACCTGCATAATCCTATTTAAACAAAAAGGGAGCAGAGTAAAAAGGTATGTTATATGTGCATGGTGCTTTATAGTTTTCAGAGTATGTCCATATATCTTACTGTGACTGGTCATCAAAACGTAACAAATCTAAAAGATAGGCGGATCCAATATCATGCCCAGTTTAGTTCAGTTTTGAGACGAGGTCTTGTAATGTTGCCCAGGTGGGACTTGAACTCCTGGGCTCCTCCTGCCTCAGCCTCCTGAGGGGACCACAGGTGGGAGACACCCCATCCAGCTATCATCCTCATTTTAGAAGAGGAAACTGATGCCCAGAGAGGGTGGGTGATTTGTCTGAGCTAACACAACTGATAAGACTCAAATTCACATGTTCCGACAACCCCAGCTTCTTTCTATGAGAGCAAGCTGCAGATGTGCAATCCATATGTACAGACCCAGACAAGGACGGCAAGACATATGAACCCAACACTGTTCCAGAATAAATTGGCGAGAGATGAAGAAAGGTCGATGGAGGAAAATTCTGTATCTATAGTCTGTGTAGGTCAGATCAATCTATCACACATTTTAAACAATGCTTCTTGAGCATGAAGCATCTCAGCTAAACACCACATGATAGAAAATACCCAGAAAATGGAAGGAATGTGAAACACTTCTCGGAACACACCATGGTCTTATAAAACAATACTAATTGCAAAGTCATTTTAAATAGTTCAGAAATCTCTTAATTACTGTTGAGCAGTAAAAGAAAGTAGGATACGTGCCCTGCAGTAGTTCAGCCAAATACTTCAATATGACTATGTTTATGTTATACCAAGCATAGGAGCTTGCTAATTACATTAGATTACTGAAAATACATAAGTTTTCTTTTAAGAAAGCACTCAAGTTACTGAATTTTCTTTCACTGATTAATAATAATGCCTTGGAAAAACTTCATCACTTTAAAAAAATTATGCTAAAGGTTATACTATTTCTTCAGAAAATTAAACTGCCTATTGGCCCCATCTGATGGACAGGAAGTTAAGTGAACTAAAAACAATAAATTATACAAACTATAAACTCAGTAAAACAAGTATGATAATTTGAAACTAAAGCAAAATGTACCTTGCAATAAACCAGCAGGATCTGTGACTGCTTGTGGTATATTACTGATCCTGGAATAACAGCCTGTCTTGTTAACATTGGATCTGAAGAATGGAGGAAAAAAAAAAGATGTGAGAGAGAAATAAATTATGCAACTTCATGGTACTTCTCAAAAACCAAAAAAGCAGTACTAACATCGGGAGGCACTACTAATATTGGAGAGGACGCATCTTGCTGGTGCTCTGACTTTGTGATCCAAAACTGATGATGAAGCCATAGTGCTCTGTGTACATCGCCAACCCAAAGGAAAACTTTCCACACACACAAGAAGCTACAGTTCCTTTACCTAGTCTCCCAGTGATCACCTAAAATGCTGAATCTAGAAGTTTTGTGTTATTCTTCTGGGGAAATAACTACTAACCAGTGGAGAGATACACAGGATGCTCAGGATTTAAGTGGGCCCTTTCATCCCTGCCCAAACAAGTCCTAATTTCTAGGTTCCTAGGAAACTCCAGCTACCTCTAGACTAGGTCAGCTCCCTCTTGGGCTCACATTCCTTCTGTCTACCATATTGGGAGGGCACTGATGAGCCTTAGAGTGGACCTGTGACATGAATGCTGTAAGCTGGCCTAGATTCTCACTAAGCTGCCCAGATATTTCCATTATGATATTCACTAGAATAAAGTTAACCAAGTCATTGGAAATCACAGAGCTTAAAATGGGATAGGAACACTGCTCTGCCTACTTCCCAGGTTCTTGTAATGATTAAATGAGAAAATATAGGTGAACGGACACTGCAAAGAGTAAGACAATAAGTGAAAGTAAAGTATTATCATTATTGAATTGAAACAGGCTCAAAGAATCCTTCTTTTTAGTAAATATGACCTATGGTAAAACAGACACATTTTCAAATAGACTATAGCGAAAACATTTTCGAAGTCAGCTATTTAAAAGTTAGTACCAGTAAGGACTGGGCTGTTAACTTCTACCAAATCCAGAAGTTTAATGGTATTCTCCATCCAGAGCGTCTGCAATGGAATCTGCAAATAACATTAAAGAAGGTATGATAAAGGAATACACCCAACCCCCAAACCCTTTTCAACTACTACTTCGTGTTAATCTAGTCTGACTTTTCCCCTAATTAGAGGAATTGGGAACTCAGTCACTAACTTTTATGGAACATAACATAAACATGACCTTTTATCATCAGTCTTTCCAGGATTTATAAGATCTTAAACATTACAGCACTTGTGTTAAAAAAATTTTAGAAAGTGATAGTATTTTGCATTCCCATCCCCAGAGGTAACCACTGTCAATAGTTTGATGTGTATTTCCCTGTATTTTTTTCTACAAATATTATTATAAAAATTTAGAATATATTGTTTTACAAAGAACTTTTGTTACTTGACCATAAGCCAGGGACAACTTTTCATCAGTACACACCTACTTCACTCTGTATCTGCTGCACAGTATCAAAAAATCATAATTTATGCAACTAATACCTTTATGATGGATATTCCAGTTATTTTCAATTTCTTGCTATTATATCATTATAAAATATGGTAATAAACAGCTTTGTAGATATGTCTTTGAGCACTTATATATTTTTGGAAAATAGTTTTGGGTTTTTTTTTAAGTGGAATGCTTGGGATAAAGAGCATCATTTTATTAATAAGTTGCCTTGATTAGTGAAAAAAAAAGATAATTTATTACTGTTTTTGTTTTGTTTTGTTTTGTTTTTGTTTTTGAGACAGAGTCTTGCTCTGTTGCCCAAGCTAGAGTGCCGTGGTGTCAGACTAGCTCACAGCAACCTCCAACTCCTGGGCTCAAGCAATCCTTCTGCCTCAGCCTCCAGAGTAGTTGGGATTACAGGCATGCATGCCTGGCTAATTTTTCCTATTTTCAGTAGAGACAGGGGTCTCACTCTTGCTCAGGCTGGTCTTGAACTCCTGAGCTCAAGTGATCCTCACGCCTCAGCCTCCCAGAGAGCTAGGATTACAGGCGTGAGCCACCGTGCCCGGCCTATAGCTGTTTATTATTAGCGAGGCTGAGGAGCTTTCCATGTATTTACTTGTACTTTTTATTTATTTCTCTGTCGACTGCCTATTTCTGCCCTTTTGCCCACATTTTTAAAAACTGGAATGTTCATCTTATTAATTTGCAAAAATATTTTCTATATTTAGGAAATCAGCCTTTTAACTCTTGTGTTATAAATATTCTCCCCACTTTGTTGACTTTTAATCTTGGGGACAGTCATTTTTTTTCATCAGTTAAGTATTTAATTTTTATAGAGTTAATATTTATCAGTCTTTTTTCTCATGACTTCAGTGGTTTGTGTCATACTTAAAAAGGCCTATTCCATACTTAAAGATTATTAAATATTGTAAAATTATTCAAATGTGCTTTTTTCCAGTCCTTGTGGTTTCGTTTTTTACATTTAAATCCTTGATCCATCTAGATCTTACTTTTTAAAATTATGGTAAAAAATACATAACGCAATCTACCCTATTATCAAATTTCAAAGTGTACAGTATTACTAACTATATGTGCATTGTTGTACAGCAGTTATTTTGATTTTGAAAGGTAGGACTTGAGGGTCTCCCCTCCCCCATGGTTAGCCAGTCATCCCAGTGCTATTTACTGGGTAACCCATCTCACCCCTCCTCCCAGTGTGAAATGCCACTTTTATCACATAACACATTTCCAATATACTTAAGATCCTAGAACTTGATTTAAATAGGTTAATAAAAATTAACATAGAACTTGATTTAAATAGGTTAATAAAAGTTAACATACACCAGGAAATAAGTTCTCTCAAATTTATGAATTAAATACATTTATTTTCACACTATAGCTCATTCTTCCATTTCATAGATAGAGAAAGTGAGGCTGAGAAAAATGCGGCTATTTTCCCAAGTCTGGACACAGCTAGTTAGTGGCAGAGCCAGGGTCAGATTCTGTTTTCTGATTCTCAGCTCAGTGCTCTTTTTATGACATCATTTAAAGAGGACATTTAACTTTCAGAAGAGTTAGGTTATTGTAATAATTTGAACATTAAATCAAAGAATTAAATAAATTTGAAGAAAAAGTTCATAGGTACTCATAACCTTATATATGTTGTATTTTGGGACAATATCCTCTTTTATATCTTGCAGGCTCATTTTTCTTTCACCTGCTGTCACAAGTTATGAAACAATTTTCACGTGCGTAATTTTTTTCTTTCAAAGAACTGAAAATATTTTTGAAACATGATACTGACTAAAAAAGATTCATATTTATTGAGAATAATAAACATGCTGGGTACACGCTCAAAATACACAATTCTTGGTCTTGAGGAAAGCTCACCTATCAGAACATTACAGAAAAGAAAGGGATGGTAAGAATATAATCATTTCAGTGTCAACCATCATTACTGTCAAAATAATATGTTTTCATAGATTTAGATTCATATAGTTTATTTCCTTTGATCTTGACAGTTGTGTACATGGTTATTAAGCCCATCTTAGAGTTAAAAAAGCAGAAGCTCAGAGAAGGTAAGGGCCTTGCTTTTGTTTAATAAAGGGCAGCTCTAGGAATCAAACCTCACCTTCTGGCTCCAAGATAAGTACTTGGTCTTTTATAGCACAAAGCTTTTCTCCATTGCAGAAGATAAGGATCATTATGCAGCAAGTCAGAGATGCTAAGAGATTTCAAGCTACTGGCCTAAATTGCATCTCAGGAATTTGTCTACTTGGTATCTCCGTATGGATGTCTTCTAAGTATCTCAAACTTAACATGGCCAAAACAGAACTATTTATTTCTCTCCCCAAATCTGTTCCTCCCTAGATATCCTCATCTCAATTAAATGGTACCACTATTCACCCAGTTGCTCAAGCCAAAAATCTATGAATGATCCTAATTTCTCTTTCCTTAAGTTACCCATATTCCATCAGCAAATCCCATTGACTCCAATTCCAAAGCACAGCCTCGGTTCCATTTCTTTTTGTTTTTTAGAGACAGGATCTTGCTATGTTGCCCAGGCTAGCCTTGACCTCCTGAACTCAAGTGATCCCCCCACCTCAGCCTCCTAAGAAGCTGGGACTACAGGCTTGTGCTACCACGCCCCATGTGGATGTCCACTTCTTTCCATTCACTATTATCATTGCCCAAATTGCCATCATCTGTCACCTGGGCTATAGTTCCAGCTTCTTGCATGACTGCCGGTCCATTCTCTACCAGCAGCCAGAGTGACTTTTTAAGAACATATACACCTAATCCCATCACTTCCCGCTCAAGCCCTCCAATGACTTCTCACTACACGTCAATCCTATTCAATCTTGCCTCTGACCTCATCTTTTGCTACTCTCCACCTTGCTGGCTATGCTCCAGCCACAGCAGCCTCATTTCTGTCCCTCAAACATGTCTAGCTCTTTTCCACCTTGGGTCTTTTATTTTATTTTTGACAGTTTTATTGAGATACCATTTACATACCATAAAATTCGCCCTTTTACAGTGTACAATTCAGTGGTTCTTAGTAGACTCACAGAGTTGTTCAACCAATACCACTAATTTTTTTCTTGCCTAATTTTAGAACATTTTCATCACCCTCTTCCCCCAAAAAACCCATTACCAGAAAGTCTCCATTACTTTCTCTCCCCAGTCTATGGATTTGCCTGTTCTGGACATTTCACATACATGGAATTATATAATATGTGGCCTTTTGACTGCCTTCTTTCACTTAGCTTAGTGTTTTCAAGACTCATCCATGTTGTACCATGTGATTATGATTATGGCTGAGTAATATTCTATTGTATGGATATACCACATTTTATTTATCCATTATCAGTTGATGGACATTTGGGGCGTTCTATTTTTTGGCTGTTCTTAATAATGCTGCTATGAACATCTGGGTACAAAATTTTTGTGTGGACATGTTTTGCAATTCTCTTCAGTATAAACCTAGGAGTGGAAATGCTGGGTCATGTGGTAATTCTGTGTTTAACTTTTTGAGGAACTGCTGAACTGTTTTCCACAGTGGTTGCACCATTTTACATATCCATAAATACATGGGTTTATTTCTAGACTCTTAATTATACTGCATTGCACTATAGCCAGTATCACGCTATTTTGATTACTGTAGCTTTGCACTAAGTTTTTTTTTTTGAGACAGAGTCTCACTCTGTTGCCCTGGCTAGAGTGCCGTGGCGTCAGCCTAGCTCACAGCAACCTCAAACTCCTGGGCTCAAGCGATCCTACTGCTTCAGCCTCCTGAGTAGCTGGGCCTACAG